>NC_059345.1:33337047-33650547 GCF_019703515.2 Myxocyprinus asiaticus
ACCAACTGAGAGAACCGCAGCCTTATGAGGATTGTCAAATAAAATCGATTCAAGAATTTGGGTGAACTTCACAAGCAATGGACTGAAGCTGGGGTCAAGGCATCAAGAGCCACCACACACAGACATGTCAAGGAATTTGGCTACAGTTGTCGTATTCCTCTTGTTAAGCCACTCCTGAACCACAAACAACGTCAGAGGCGTCTTACCTGGGCTAAGGAGAAGAAGAACTGGACTGTTGCCCAGTGGTCCAAAGTCCTCTTTTCAGATGAGAGCAAGTTTTGTATTTCATTTGGAAACCAAGGTCCTAGAGTCTGGAGGAAGGGTGGAGAAGCTCATAGCCCAAGTTGCTTGAAGTCCAGTGTTAAGTTTCCACAGTCTGTGATGATTTGGGGTGCAATGTCATCTGCTGGTGTTGGTCCATTGTGTTTTTTGAAAACCAAAGTCACTGCACCCGTTTACCAAGACATTTTGGAGCACTTCATGCTTCCTTCTGCTGACCAGCTTTTTAAAGATGCTGATTTCATTTTCCAGCAGGATTTGGCACTTGCCCACACTGCCAAAAGCACCAAAAGTTGGTTAAATGACCATGGTGTTGGTGTGCTTGACTGGCCAGCAAACTCACCAGACCTGAACCCCATAGAGAATCTATGGGGTATTGTCAAGAGGAAAATGAGAAACAAGAGACCAAAAAATGCAGATGAGCTGAAGGCCACTTTCAAAGAAACCTGGGCTTCCATACCACCTCAGCAGTGCCACAAACTGATCACCTCCATGCCATGCCAAATTGAGGCAGTAATTAAAGCAAAAGGAGCCCCTACCAAGTATTGAGTACATATACAGTAAATGAACATACTTTCCAGAAGGCCAACAATTCACTAAAAATGTTTTTTTGTATTGGTCTTATGATGTATTCTAATTTTTTGAGATAGTGAATTGGTGGGTTTTTGTTAAATGTGAGACAAAATCATCACAATTAAAAGAACCAAAGACTTAAACTACTTCAGTCTCTGTGCATTGAATTTATTTAATACACGAGTTTCACAATTTGAGTTGAATTACTGAAATAAATGAACTTTTCCATGACATTCTAATTTATTGAGATGCACCTGTAAGGCAAATGTGTGCCTAAAGGGGAGGAGCACAAACATCATTGCCAATCACTTGACTGGCGTTATGATACAAGGGCTTCAACTAGGTCGTGAAAAAGGGATTTTCCCCATAGCGTTCAAATGCAATGTCTCCTTTTCTTCATCTCAGGGAACCGAGGTTACATGAGTAACCGGAGACATTTTGTCAAACTAAAACCAATCCTGGAATACTGAGTTTGTTCAGCTTTCTTTGTGATACATGGCACAGGTCTACAGGCTTAACAGCAATACCCGTACACAGCCAAGTGCAGCAGTAACAGCAGTGGTAAACAAATACACACGACAGCCTGTTTGGCCGGTAATTTCAGAACTTACCAGTTTCTTGTATTGGCGATGGATGACATAAAACTGACTGTGGAGAAACAAAGTGCTCTATGAACCTTATTTTTGCAATTAAGTTGGGTGACATAGTTTGTACATAATTGTACAAATTGTAAATAATTACACATTTCCGACTATACTATAAAGCCAAATGAATGAACCATCCTCTGTTGTGCAAAAAAAACATTCAAATGCTTATCGTCCTCCCCTTCCCCCTCCCACTGAATGATGATGTTTGTCAGGAGCAGAGCTAATGTATTCCTGAATAAACATATTTGAACAGTCACAACCAGAAGCAGTCCACCTGTGGGTCTGTCAAAGTCCTAAACACTAACATCTGACCTCACAAATGTAAATGGGAGCAAACAGGTCTGTTTTTCATGGGAGCCACAGGTCTGTTTTTGTACAAAATTGAAGATTTATACTTTGAAAAAAGGTTTACTTGTCTGTCACTGAAGAGCAAAGTGCTAATGTGTAAATGTTTGATGTGGTTGCGTAAACTAAAGAAGAAAACGTTCTATGGTGATTCCAAAAAAATGTTTCTTCTTAGAGGTTAGACACATTGTATATAAAGCAACAAAAACAACAATAAAATTAAGAGTATTAAGATTATCTTGTGTAAAGAGGTGTATACAAATTATATGTACTAGACTTTTTAAATGTATTTTATTTTTTCTTCACATTCTTCACATTTGTGTTTAAACTGATCTCACTTAAGGGTGAGACTGCAAAAATAATTTTGGTGTGTGTCACTTCAGGGTTCACTGCTCCACACCTCAACAGTTGTCCAGTGAGTTAAACATTTATTGACCAAAAGTTATCATTCTTCACTTTAAATCAGAGCATGTGAGCGGAGTGATCAGAATTTCACTGGAGCGAGGAGCACGTTTCACAAGACGGCCGCTCACAAGGTGCTCACTTTCCGCTCCAAAGAGAATGCACTACATTTCACGTGTGGCCACATTAATAGGCTGTTTGTGAAGGTCCAAGATTTTAAATAGAGTGGATTATCAGAGATGAGGCAGTATTTAATTTCTGTGTGATTCGCAAGCTGATGGTGACAGGTGCCGATTCCAACAACAGACTACAGTGAGGTGAGAGCGCAGAGGCAGTTCAAAACACACATTAGTTTCCCGGACATACGTCTGTAAAGTAAAATCATTTTATTAGGCTACCGCAGACGTCTGTAAAGTTTATCATCGATTCGCACAGGATAAGCGATGTCTGTATAAATCACAGAGATGAGAGTGTGGACTGCATTTACACACTGCTGTCATGCGTAACTGACGCATCAGAAAATGTATGTTATTTAGCTGTGCTGGTTAATTATGAAGTATTAAATATGTTCATATGTATCTGGGATTATCAGAAATGGTTACATTAGCAAGCCAGTAATCCTACAGTACACTCTTGAATTAAAAATATGGACAAACTATTCACATTTTTATTTGTCTCTCCGGAAAATATGTAGCAAAATACGGGGCTCAACACAATTTTTCCCATTCACTCTGATCAAATCACAAAAGTAGCACTTGTGTCCTTTTCTAATTTTCCTAATAAAAAAAAAAATCATGTTCGTTTGTTTCATATGCATCTGTCAGTACGCAACAGCCACCGTTAGATGAACTTTTAAAGTGCGCCATACGTGTTCTGGTGTCTTCTCAATGACTAACATTCACTTCAGACACTTAGTGAACTATAGAAACAATGAGTTAAAGTGTTCACAGGCTGGACAGTGCAGATTCACTGGTTTTTTACCAACATGTCAATTCACATGGGATAAGAATAACAGGGGTGTTTGATAGGTAAAAGACACCATTATCTTTACCAGCGCGGGAACGCGTAGCCCACAAAAAGTCAGGGAAAATTAGTGACATGAAAAATTAGCACGGGATTAAAATAAAAGAGAAGCTCTGGTAATTAGGCTGTTACATTACCCCACATCCCTATATAAAATAACTACGTCCACATAGTGCAGAGAGAACAAGGCTATTTTTTTAAGCAGCCTACATTAAGGCATTGTTTGTACTGCGCCATGCAATATTAGGTCATGTGCCAATAAGAAGAGGGATTTTTTTGTACCTAAAAATTATGCCTAATTTCTTTCTCATTTCATGCCGCTCTGCTCCAACATCGCTCTCCCTCATGAGCGCTCATGAGCGAGGAGTGGAGCGATGACATTTAAACTTGAGTGTTGGAGTTGAGCTATCACACATGAGGGAATATTTGAGCGACAACTATCTCCATTTGGCTGATTATGCTTATACACTTTAGCTAACCATAATTTTACATCAGTTCTTTAATAAGAAGAAATAGATTATAAATTCTATAAAAAATTGATTGTTGTGCCATTTTAATAAGTAAACAAACAAGAACAATATAGTAATATATCAAAAGGGATTTGTTTTGTGTATGTGTCCATGTTCAATAAGAGAATAAAAGCTGGAATATCATCTTTTACTAGGCATGACTGGGCTTTACGAGCAGCATCTTTGTTTAACATGCTGTGTTTATTCTTAGTGGCAGTGTGCCTGTTCACTCACAGAAAAATTCTGAACTGATTATAAAACACTTGTGCCACCCAAGAGAAAAACTCTCTCTGAACAGCAAACACTAAGATCATACTCTGTAAAGAGATATATTCAAATAATACACTCTAGACTTTTACTTTACAAACCATTTGTTGCAGTCATTGCACTCTGTGTGACCACAGACTCTCTGGCAGAGAAGAAATGAGAGATGGAAAAAATAAATGGAAGGAGAAGAGGTGATAGGTAATGCAAGGTAAAGAGAGAGAGAGGTGGGTATTCTCTTACTGATGTAGAAGGTGCTGGGTGCTTCAATGTCCTCAAACTTCTGGTCCAGAAGACTGCTTGTCTTTGAGTCATGACGAAGCCACAGTGAAACCCCCAACACTACACAACCAGCAAGCTAAAAAAAAGTAAGAGTAAGAGACTTGTGAGACTTGAACACATTTGGTTTCTCCATAATGGAAATAGTTTAAGGGTCAAATCTATATCTGCACACACACAAAAAGGAACTAGCAGCTTGTAGCCTTTTTGTGGTCTTTATACATTTACATTATTTCCATACAACTTCCTATTTTCTCTAGGTTATTAAAGTGGTGTGTGGATGCATTTTGTCAGTATCCCTGGGTTGCTATCTGTCTCAAACCCCTGTCGTCTATTTTCTTTCCATTTAACAAAGAAAAAAGATCCACACATTCTGTGAGTCAGGGGAGGGAGGGATCTTGTTACAGACCCCATCTAGAGGCCCACAGTGCCGAGGGTTAAGAATATCAAAACATCACTGTATGCCACAGCAGCACACATCCAGCATAGTTCAGACCTCTTTTCTCTTCATATGGCTCACACTGATGAGCATTCAGTTGAGTAAGGCCAGTAAACACATGGCATATTCACAAGAGAGGGTGTTCATAGACTCTTGTGGCTGGGGGAGGGAGGGATTGCAAAGAAAAAAGGGGAAAAGCAAAGAGGGCGTAGGCAGCTGAGATGACCATTTAAAGTAGCGTTACAATGTGTGGTATTGTATGGGTGAGGGGATGAGGAGTGGGAAAGTTCTGGGGGGGGGGTGGAGTGCGTGACAAGCATAAGGGGTTTATTTGGCTTTGTTTATATGGCTTTATTTACAGCTAAATCACTGTCAAATCAGACAAGAGCTGGGCCCTGCGAGAGCAGCTGGATCTTGTCAGGAATGCGTAGGCTGTGTGGAGGAATGCAGAGTGCAGATAAAGAGGACTGGAGAACCTGGTGGGTGCTGTTAGATGCAAGGAGATCCAGCTACACCACACAGGGGAGAGTAACGGGAATGTGAAGCAGAGATCACAAACAAAGATGCTGGGATGGGCAGAGCACTCAACTCTGACTGAAAAAAACAATGGAATCCAACTTCCTTCCTTTCTTTTCTCAAACTTTCTTATCTCTTCCCCTTTCTAGAATCCACCAATCAACACACACACACACACACACACACACACACACACAGACACACAGACACACCAGTTCTACATCTGCGAACAGCTGCATCGCTAAAGCTATTCACACCTGGTCAAACCAAAAGGCATTTGTTGGTGCAGTTCTTACACACCATACCCCGAAAATCGAACACACACATAATAGGATCACAAGGGGAACATTGGGGACTTTCTCTTAGTTGCTCCCACTGTTACTGGTCTTTCACACTTGTTAGTTTAAAAAGAAACCAGAGCCTCTTCTCTTAGCGCCAAAATCAAGATGGAGGTTTTTTGAGCAAACATAACCACATAATATATATATATATATATATATATATATATATATATATATATATATATATATATATATATATATATATCTGTTATTCTTGAATATTTTATTTCATTGCGAAAACTACTTCCTTGGTGTTGCGGGTCATTTTGACACTTTTTAAAATGGTTCCAAATGGGTCAGAAAGTTCTGCAAAGGCCAAGGAAGGGTTAAAGGTGAAGTGTGTAATTTAGTGCATCTAGTGTCACCAAACGCAATTTAAAAAATAATTGTTTCAAACATGTTACAAGAACACTCCTCCTGTCTTCCATTGGTTGTTAAAATTTCTGGTTGACCCAATCTGTACGTTTACATGTGCAGCTATCAAACTACAGCAGGATTTTGCATAGTTGAGCTATGTAATCTTTCTATCCAAGTATACGTGATATAATGTATAATTGAATATTTGAAGGAATGATGACAAATGCGCAAGGTTAAATACACGTTGCGCGTCACCTGTTTTTCGGATCATGCATGCGCATATAGCCATGTCTAGTTGTGGTCTGATTTATGTGTATACACGCTGGACAAAGCCGAGCTACAGTTGCATTATCTTGGTCTGTTAATCTGACTTTTTCAAAAATCAGACTGGTACTAAAGCATTTTCATGACATTTTACAAAGACGAATCACTGTTTTAGTCCGACTGAAACCTAACTTTTAAAGTGCATGTAAACATACTGAATGTTTCTGTATCAGGCTAGTTGGGATGCTCAAATATACAGAGCAATGTTTTGATGGTGCGACATAGACACAGTGTTTAAACTTTTCTTGGAAATGAACCTACAATTGGCTTACTTATACTATGAATATTAAGCTGGGGTAGGAGAAAGTATTTTAAAACAATGGAAACACTAGTACTCAGTCTTAAACTTAGAATGTTCTTTACTCAGAAACTGTTTATGGACCTCTTCACATAATATCGAGTGATGCTAGGATATTCTGTGATGAGGTCAATAAACAATTTCTGAGTAAAGAACATTCTTCTTCTCAAAAGATAAAAAAAGCTTTTCCCGAGAAGGTAAATGTGTGAGAGAAAGAGTTCCTTCCAACTCTCTCCTTCTGTCTTTCTCAGTCTCTCAAAATGCCAGATAGGCCCATTCTAGAGCTCAGGCAGCCCGCTGCTTAGCAACTGAGTAAATACACAAAAAAAAAAAGTTGCATTCTCTAATATTTCATTGGACCGAATTTAACTTTGATTATGGCTTGCATTCGTCATGGCATCATAAATTTTTGGCCGAGATCTTGTATTGATGACAGAGAGTCGAACCACTCCATAAAGTCTTCTCCAGCACATCCCAAAGACTTTCAATGGGGTTAAGGTCAGGACCCTGTGGTGTCCAATTCATGTGAGAAAATGATTCCTCATGCTCCCTGAACCACTCTTCACAATTTCAGCCCGACGTATCTTAGCACTGTTGTCCTGGAATATGCCTATGCCATCAGGGAAGAAAAAAATCCAATGATGGGATAACCTGGTCATTCAGTACATTCAGGTAGTCAGCTGACTTCATTTTATTGCTGCATAATCATTGCTGAGCCTAGACTAGACCAACTGAAGCAACCCCAGATCATAACACTGCCTCCAGAGGCTTGTACAGTGGGCACTATGCATGACAGGTGCATTGTTTAATGCACTTCACTTCTTACCCTGACGCACCCATCGCTTTGAAATAGGGTAAATCTGGACTCATCAGACCACATAACCTTTTTCCATTGCTCCACAGTCCAATCTTTATGCTCCCAAGCAAACTGAAGTCATTTTTTCCAATTAGCCTCACTATCAAGTGGCTTTCTTGTGGCCACACAGCCACACACACAGTCCTAATCCTGTAAGTTCTCATCACATTGTGCATGTGGAAATGCTCTTAATTTCACTATTAAACATAGCCATGAGTTCTACTGTTGATTTTTTATGATGTGACTTCAAGTGTTTTAGTGATCTCCGATCATAATCATTCAAGATTTTTTTCCGACCACATTTTATCTGCAAAGATTATGGTTTACCTCAATCCTTCCAGGTTTCAATAATGCGTTGGACAGTTCTTAACCCAATTCCAGTGATTTCAGCAATCTCCTTAGCTGTTTTCTTTGCTTGATGCAGTCACAGTAACACACTTCTGAAACACAGTAACATCTTTTCCACGACCACGGGATACATCTTCCGACATGGTTGTTTAAGAAATGAGAAGCTACACACTGCATCTGTTTGGGTTAAAAGAATTGTTGCCAGCTGAAACATATTAATCGCTGCAATAATGATCCAGTCATAGGCTCTTAAGTATCTGCTTAATTATAACCAAACTGCAACTTTTTTTTTTTGGCCAAGCAGTGTAGAAGCCCAGCCAAAGGGAGAGGTTCTGAAATGATGGCACATGGAGAAACTCTATCCCTCTTCAGACTCCACAACTCGTCCTCAGCAGAGAGAAGTTTCACATTAAATTCACTGAGAGTTCAGGAATATCTGAGTAAATGGAGATTCCCCTTAAAAGACAGGTTTACTGCTGACTGGGGATGTCTAGAGCAACAATGATTTGGATGAGACATAATTCAAGGACATCGTTCCCTCTCAAGTTCCAAAGTTTCAATAATTTAACTGAACTTACATAGGAAAGTTTATACTTCCGCCTGACACCGCAACAGGTCCCGTGTGCAGCAGGGCATGTATACTTGATGCGCTCCGCCGTTGCACTTTTCTCCAAATGACAGTTGGCAGTGAAGAGAAAATATCAGCTAATCCAGCAAGAAACATTAGTAAAGAAGTGTTTTGCTGAACCATTTACCTAATAAATAGTTCACACTCACTGGTCATATAGTTACTTACACTTTTACTATAAATGCTGAAGTTAGAAAATTATCTGTCTTGTTGTTGTTGTTTTTTTGTGCACTGGAAGCTTCTGTCACCAAGAAAATGTCCTTGTATGTGGAAGCATACTTGGCAATAAAGCTCATTCTGATTCTGATGACAGCGGAACTTTGTCACACTCGCCGGAAATGCAGCTGCCTGCTCGTTGCAAAATAAGGTGGATACATGTGGCTCAGTCAGTAAGCAGCTTTCTCCACAGCAACGTAATTTCAAACACATAAAAACAAACATGGGATCCGAGTAAGACTTTGCTATTTTATTCTCTTTTGCTTCCCTTTATTTCCAGATATCCCAGAGGTGTTGTTGTGTTTGTTTTCTTAACTTTCCATCACAACCTGGTTGGAATTGCGGTACAATATGGGTTTCCCTCTTACAAACTCTGGGATTCCCCCAATGTACTTGAGCGCATATACAAGGATGTGAGGGACAGTAGTCAATATTTTAAATTGGTGTATATAAACGGTTATATTTTATAGTGTATGTGCTTTTCCCTTTTCCCACAGAAATGTTGAATTCTTTCCGCTGTGTTGACTTGTTGGTGTATGGCTCCATCCTATGACATTAGTTATTCCGTCTGTTCCACGCACATGTACACTCTTCAAAAACCTGTAAGAATGCTGCTAATGTGTTTACATGACCACATAACCGCATTCTCAGGGAGAAACCTGGGTGTGTTAAAGACTCTTTCTCTTAATTCCTTAAACGGCGTAAAGAAAATGTTCTTGTTTCCATGACGCTTCAGAATGCCGCTTTCTGCAAAAAAAGAAGAATACACAGCTTTCTTAAGTGTATGTAAACGTGGTCACTGACAATACATGTAGCTGGTGACTGACTCAAGTCAAATCCGACAGAGAAGATGGGACATGGCAGCATGGGTCCCCCTTTACTATTTGTGCTTAAAACCCAAACACCCACTGTGATGAACACAAACCAACCCATCCCATCTACCTTTCTCACCACAAACACCCACATACCTCACTCAGAGTTGCCAACTACATTTATAGGGCTTTCCGGTTAAAACTTTTGATTACATAAAATTCAAAGAGCCAACAAACTAAGTGTACCAGCTCTAATTTGTGCTTTGTGTCTTGCAGGGTAAATCAGAACAAATTACATCATGTAACTCTCTACATGAACTTCTTCTCTTCAATCTTCATGTTCTAAATATTTGTGACCTGGTTGACATTGTTTTTATTTTTTCCAAATGTTTAACTGCATTTCTAAAGACGAAAACATCAATATTTTGAGAATTACCTTCCTGGTAAGGGGTAAGGAAGGAAGTCTAACCTGGGGGAACGCATAACGGTCCAAAAGAGGACAGTCACATGGTTTATGAACACAAATGTAATTATTCTGAATTTTAAAAATTCACTGTGACAAAATGTTTTGTAAAATAACCTAAACATTTACATCATGTGGTATCATCTAAATTCACTAATTTTATTCAAGTCAAGACTGAATTAGGGTATCCAATAACAATAACAACTCCCCATACTCATTTTTTACAGTGTAGCTAAGTGTCAGCCTAAGATAAATCAGTGCTCCAGACTAAAAAACAATGACATAGGAGCCATTGGCTCCTAAACTGAAACATTAAGGAGCCAAATGGCTGTTTTTAGTCGCTAAATCACAGAATTGCTTGATTTAGATTGCTGTTCAGAAACAAGATAGAAAGCAGAAGAAAATTAAGACAGCTGATAACCCATAAATCGGAGGTATAATAATCAGAATATTTTGTTGAGAAGATAAATTTGCATTCACTTTTGTCTCAAATGTTCACACCCCTTTCATATTTTATACAAATATAAGAGATAAAAGATTTTTTTATTTAGTACTGCCCTTCAGAATCTACATTACAGATAATTACATATAGTATGCATATAGTAGTTTGTTGTCTTCTTGAGCATCTATGAATATTGTGTAATAGTTGTGTACAAGTTCCTCAAGTGTTAAAAGCTTGATCTCATATATATAGATGATTACACTATATGATTAAAAAAGTGGTACACAATACGGGACTTTTAATTAAAAAGAAGCCCGAAATACATATGGGACTCTTATTTTGAAATGTCTGCACTCCCAGTTGTGAGCTCCCTGAAGGCTGATTTGCTGAGAAAGTGAATCTGATTCAAACTGCTAACCTGAGCTCCTGAGTTCAAACCCTCAGTTCTTTTCGGGTGATTCATGAAAAAGACCTGATTCAAAAGAGTCATTTGTTCACGACTCTCTCACTCTGGGTTTGTTGTTGCGTGCGGTCTCAAAACAGACAGAACTTAAGCCCGCTATACGCTGTAGGTTTTTACAATCCTTTAAGATTGTTACTTGTCAGACTGTACGATATGAATGCATTGAGATCGCTATGGCACACTGTGCGACATTATGTCAGACTCTACAATACACATCGGTGGTCCCAATCATCCCGATCAGTGAACATGATTGTTCATTTAACAGAAGTATATACTGTAGATTGTTATTTGAATAAAAACAAACCGGCGAGTTTTGCCCGGAAGAGTGTTTTTTTTTTTTTCTTAAAGTCAGGGCATCAACATTTCCGTTGCTCCAATACCACTCCATCACCTGTCAAATAAGCCCTTAATAAGACATTCTTATCACAAATACAAAAAAATTACAGATGTTGAGAATGACGCGCCAGTGGGGGAGTTAACCTACAGTAATAATTAGCTACCAAAAGCAAAGATTCATTGTGGAAACAGAAAGACTTGTGGCCTGAAAATTTACAAAGTTCTGCGTTCACATTGGAGAAAACAAAAAAGGTGGGTTATTGTACATCTTTCTCCTCCTCTATTAGTAACCTATCGGCCACTCAAAATTTCGAAAATTCATGTAGGCTAATAATATATTGTGCTTGCAAATTCCCTATGGATAATGCACAAACATTACAGAGATTTCTATTATTTTATCCAGTTGTATCTGCTGATTTGGATTAAAACGTCCCATAAATACTTAACAATATAAACTGTTCATTTTTTTATGAAATTGGAGTGGTGTGAATCTTTACCAAAGAAGTTTACAGATGTTTAAAGTAAATTTATTAAAAGTAAAATAGTAATTAAAAGAAATTGTAAAGAAAATGCATGATAAATGCAAAGAAAAAACATGTTAAGAAAATGCAATCATTTATTTATTTTTGTTTTTTTAGGGGCCGCTTACACGACAACATTTTCAACTAAAAACTTTTTATGCGTTTTGGCTGTTTGTTTACACGACAATGACATTTTGGGGCCTGAAAACGCAAACTTTTGAAAACGGGTTTCAACGTGCAAGTTTCTGAAAACGATGCCGTTATCGTCTCCGTGTAAAGTTAGAAAAACGCAAATTTGTGAAAACGATGACGTCACGTGCACGCGTATTATGTGTTCAGTCTATAGGCATGAGTGTCAGAACTTCAAAACAATGCGTGAGACATTCAAAACTACAATGGCGGACTAAAGGACTGTGTTTGTGCTGCTCAAGACTTGTATTAATAAAGCAATCTCATCGTCCGTCCAGACAAAATTGCTCGATGCTTTCGCCATCTTCATTGTTCACCGCTCTGTGGAAGAATGCTTATGTGCGCAGGCGCGTATTGTTTCTTTACAAAGTGACATCAGCAACTACTGGCCTGGCATGCATAATACAGCGTTTTTAGTCGTTTTCGCGGATCCGTGTGAACGGGGATCGTTTTGACAACATTGTCGTCTGTACGCGAAACTTTTCAAAAAAGCAAAGGAAAAACGTTTCCATTTTTAGTACATCGTTGTCGTGTAAACGTACCCTTAAGCTCTGTATTTAATACGAGGAATAATGCTTTCATATTGCAGAAGTGTTACACTTTTCTCCAAGTATTTTCTGTATTTTCAAGATATACAGTATATAGCTATGACTACATGACTATTAATTATTTATTAAAACTTTTTATCTTAAATTAAAAGAAGAAAAAATAATGAAAGAGCTTGAGTAGAGTGATAACTGGGCACAAATGTTGCTATGGTGCAGATGTGGAGCAGGTTTCTTTCTAAGTGAACTGGGGTGCGAAAGAGGAGTGGAATATCTCATCTGACCGCAGTCACATTATACGGCTGCGATGCTAAATTTCTGACACTGCCAGATCTTCGTTGGAGGCTAAAGATCATCGCAAAGGCTATTAATCGGCCGTTGGTAAGCATGTCACACTGAACACTGTAAGACTGCTGATTTTGCCCTACGACGACAGAAAGTCAGCCATAAACAAATTTTTAGGTTCGTTGCCAAGGGAACACATGTAGAGAGACCAATGCCATAAGTAGAGATATCAAAAGTAATCGAGTACCAGTAATTTAGTTCCAAGTCGATACTAAAAAAATAAAAAATAAAACAAAATCATGATACCAGTGTTTATGCATATTTGCAGTACTGAGCACTGACACAATTCGATACCCGTGTGCTGTCTGACAGCTTTCAAATGCTCAAAAAATAATTCGAAAAAAATAAATGCACAATTATTTTAATTAAAATCATGATAAGTCCTAGTATGACTATTAAACCGCAAAAGGATGCCATTTAATTGAATAAATATACTGTGCATGTGCTGCAAGCTTTACAGTAAATGTATGAAATTGCTCATATGTTAAAATCAGCGTTGTGCATGTTGTAACAGATGACAGAAGAGTGTGCTTATTCACTGTGAAGCATGTAGTGCCTGCAGACTATGTTTATATAATTCAATCACAGCATTTTGCATGTTAATAATCACACTGGGCCATTTAAACAACTGCTTATCCGGAGGTGTGAAGCTACCATCAGAAACACACACAAATTGAAAAGCCTGTCAAAATAAAAGCTTCATTCAATTTGCTACAGAAATATGTTAATAATTTACAATAAAATGTAATATTCACTAAAATGTATATTCACAATAATAATGATAATAATATTTACACAATATCTCACAAGCAAGAGTGCTGTTGTACTGAATAAAAGTTTGTATCAATGTTTTCCTTTATATTCTGTCATGAATTTTATGCTCTGTTGTGCAGCACTTTTCAAATAAGACCGATGTTGTGTTTTAGATTATGCTGTGAGATCTTTACAGAAGCACTTTATTTGATAATAAAAAAATAAATAAAAATTGCAATGGTATGTTGAAAGCAACTGGTATATTTTCATTTTATTAAAGTTTTATGAATTCATTTGATTAGACACCATTTTAATGAAGTTGAATTAAACTTCAAAACAGAATTCAGGAAAAATACAAACAGAAAACAACATTTGGGGGAAAAAAATGTCACTGGGCCAACTGAAAAACAATTGAAGGAAACATGCAGTTGTTTTAATTTATTATTTACATTATTTAACATTTTAACTAGGCTAAAAAAAAGTGTGTTCAGTAGCATATTATACATTTTTGATGTGATATCTGTAATGTAATCTGAAACTGGCATCGAGAATTGTGAAATTTTACTGGTACTGGTGCCGACTACTGCAATTTTGTTATCGTGACAACACTATGAGATATGAAAAACTGCACCATGTTGCTTAAGATTTCCTGCAACATGTCGAAATTGACATCCACCCACCCAGACTCACTCACCCACCCACTCACTCACTCACTCACTCACTCACTCACTCACTCACTCTCTCACTCACACACTGTTATCACCCTGTGAAAGGGTCTTAGAATCAGATCAGCCTCTCGTACATCTCCACTCTGTTGCCACCAGTGTGGTGAGGGCCCTATTTTTGCCCCCTGACCCAGTGAGAGGTGGTTGTAGAATGTCTGGCATGTCCATGCTAAGATTCAGTGGTAGAAGCACCAGACCCTCTTTCAGACCCCTGAACCCAACCTCCAGTAACCACAACTTCCTGCTTAAGGTGTAACTAGTGTCAAACTGGTCAAAAGGGCTTGGCAGTGGACTAATTCTAACATCTCTAAAGGTATTTTTCCACCACAATCTATATGTCTCAGCTCACTAAGTAAAATACATAGTGTCCTGTCCCTAATTGGCCATCATGTTGTTTTGCCATGTTCACACATGAAGGATCTGACCACCTGTTGGGACAGTAGAGAATGGGTGTTAAACCCATTAGCAAGAGGGAAAATTTGCTTTGAGTTTGTCTGGTTGGTTTGGTTTCTTTTTACATAAAAAGTTCTTATTGGCTAAAAGATTTAATCTTGTTTCTCAATATGTCTTGAAATATGACCTGTGCCTCAGACTGCAGCTTTACTGATAATTTGTTTCCAGTTGTATTGTTTATGATGCTGCTTTCTGGGAAGAAAAGGAAGAAAAGTTTAGATTTAACATCCTTTGCTACTATTTTTTACACAATTATCACAAACACAATGCACTTCTCAGTTTCTCTGGTGATAAATTATCTACCAAGAGACTAAATTAAAAAAGTTAATGATTAATAAACCAGCTATTTTGGATGTATATTTCCAACCCAGTAAATGGCATGGTGACTGACTTTGAAGGAATACTCAATACAAGTTACGCTCAATCGACAGCATTTGTGGGATAATGTTGATTACCACAAAAATGTATTTAGACTTGTCTGTCTTTTTCTTTAAAAAAGCTAAAATTGAGTTTACTGTGAGGCACTTACAATGGAAGTGAATGGGGCCAATTTTTGGAGGGTTTAAAGGCAGAAATGTGAAGCTTACAATTTTACAAAAGCATTTCTGTTAAAACTCATGTATTACTTGAGCAGTAAACATTTTAACATTTTCATATTTACAGTCATTTTAGGGTTTGTTGTCATAAAATCATGTTAACAAGCGTACTATTTATGTCTTGTGGCGGCAATACTTTGAAACAGTGCGAATTTTAACGTTTAAGGATTGGCCCCTATTCATTGGAGATAAGTGCCTCACTGTAACCTAGATTTTTGCTTTTTTTAAAGAAAAGGAGGGACAGTCAAAATAAATTTTTGTGGTAATCAAAATTATGCAACAAATGCTGTCGATTGAGCTTAACTTGTATTGAACCCGGAATATTTCTTTAATTGTTTAGTGTTGTAAAAGACACAAATACAGGAACACTGTATACTTGTGAAGAGCCTTTTTTTTTTAGTTGCATAGACTTGAAATGTGTTCTGTTATGTGAGCAATGGTTCAAATCCAGCTCTTTAAACCATTAATCCCTTCAAGTTTTATATGTGCGTGCTTGTACTTTCATATCAGTTATGGATTCTACTACTGAAGACTGTTGAGCAAGAGTACATTCCTGATTAGAAATGAGTGTCAGAAAAATCTATTTTGAAATTAAAAGTGGTCAACTCTTATAAGATATACAGTATATAGCTATGACTACATGACTATTAACACTGGCATAATGAGACAAAACCTCTTTAAGCGATTTGGCTGTCTGGAATATTTTATTGCCATTCACTTTTCCAACGTCCTTTCCAACCAAAAACGAACGGGAGGGATCAGACAACGCCAACTGTCTCACTGTTGTCCTTTATGACTTCATAGTGTCGCCGAGTGTGACATGGCAGAGCATATTATTTAGTAGTGCAGTAATAACATAGACATTAAATAAGGTATAATATACATAGGAGAACTCTTTGTTGGGAGGTTTTAATGGTCGGTAGCTGAAAGGTGTTGTCGCTGCACTCTCCCGCCCGTGACCGCGTTATTTTCGCTCTGACGAAAAACGGCTCTTTCGCTTTATTTACTGTTTATCCTTTAGTACCGCCTATTCTATAATCCAATGTGTCATTTACATAAAACATTTGTAAGAAAAAAAAGGTGTAATTTTCAGTTAGTTAAATATTACAAGCCATAACGTGCACGATAATCTAGGCTGTCCGTTATTAAATTTAGCGGCGCAAATTTTCTTCCGATTAAAATGTCAGTTCACGACGACTGAAAACATGAAGGATAATCAGAACCAATGGCGGTCTCTAGGGCCAGACATAAGACCATCGCACAAGGTGAATGACCACTTACCCAGAAAATGAAATTGAAGAAGAACAGCAAGTATTTGATGCATTTTGTGCAGCCTTCCACGCCCATGGTGTCGGTTTCTATAGGATATTTTTAAAGCCGGTTACTGGATAAGTGTCTCACTGAAGTAGCAGTTACGCAGTGCTCGCGCAGACTGAACTCAAATCTGAGTGTGCGCGCGTGTGTGTGCGTTATAGTCTGTGTGCTGCTTATGCTGTTAGATTCAGTCGACGTAAAGAACGGGCAACACCCAGTTTCCTCCCCCTTACAGAGTCCCACGGTCAAATAACAGACACATACAATGATAATAATAATATTCTTTTTGAATGTGTCTCCGTTCAGAATAAATTAAAGACCGTTTTCATCCGTCAACTTTTAACAACATTATGACCGGTAAACAAATGGCGGATCCATAACCAGTTCGTTTAAAATGTAAAGCTTTTTACCTCTCTGACAATAATGTTGCTTCTTAATCTTTTACACAGTGATTATCATCTTAAAACCTTAGTGGGCTTACATTTTAAATAACGATAATGATGGCTTGTAAACATTTTTGGCTTATAATGATGGCTTGTAAATTATGTCTCCACCTAGTGGCTGAAAAGACCATGGGGGTATAGAGAATATTCATATATATATATATATATATATATATATATATATATATATATATATATATATATATATATATATATATATATATATACATTTGAAATATTTCATGATTTTAAAACTGTTAAAAGTAAAACTAGACACATTTGCTCAAGGGGCTTCGAGCCCAGCCTTGTAACTACATTGAACATCCCGCCAAACACAGCAATAATCGACACCTCAGAAAAAACTGGGTACACCGAGTACAGTTGTAATGGAGTACAGTTGAAACACTGTGAATATTTCCCTTCTAATGCAAGTTTGAACTTTCATTTTCTGTATGCATCACTACATTGACATCCTTTCTCTGTTTTCTTACTCCTCTTTCATTGTGAATAAATCATTATTTCTGAATGACCATGAAAGGAAACTTTGCTTGTTATAATTATTGATTTGTCTACTTCAGTTAATGTATTTTGGATGAAAAAAGTACCAATTTTTAATGAAAAAATCAGACAAACATAAGTAACATGGTAGCAAATGCTCCTAGAGCTTTGTTAGCTTTACTTCAGTCAGAAAGCTTAGATAGACAGATAGATAGACAGACAGACAGACAGGCAGACAGACAGACAGACAGGCAGGCAGTCAGGCAGGCAGACAGACAGACAGAACATTATGCAGTGGAAATGATTTTGTCTGTAAGTAGTCAAGATTTAGTCCAAAAATATGATTGTAAATGTGTTTTTGTTTGTTTGCATGTGTGTTACATGTCACAGGATGCCTCGTATCAGGGTTAGGAAACCATGAGAGTATTTCCAGTTAATGTGATAGAACTGATATACAGGTGCATCTCAATAAATTAGAATGTCGTGGAAAAGTTCATTTATTTCAGTAATTCAACTCAAATTGTGAAACTCGTGTATTAAATAAATTCAATGCACACAGACTGAAGTAGTTTAAGTCTTTGGTTCTTTTAATTGTGATGATTTTGGCTCACATTTAACAAAAACCCACCAATTCACTATCTCAAAAAATTAGAATATGGTGACATGCCAATCAGCTAATCAACTCAAAACACCTGCAAAGGTTTCCTGAGCCTTCAAAATGGTCTCTCAGTTTGGTTCACTAGGCTACACAATCATGGGGAAGACTGCTGATCTGACAGTTGTCCAGAAGACAATCATTGACACCCTTCACAAGGAGGGTAAGCCACAAACATTCATTGCCAAAGAAGCTGGCTGTTCACAGAGTGCTGTATCCAAGCATGTTAACAGAAAGTTGAGTGGAAGGAAAAAGTGTGGAAGAAAAAGATGCACAACCAACCGAGAGAACCGCAGCCTTATGATTGTCCAGCAAAATCGATTCAAGAATTTGGGTGAACTTCACAAGGAATGGACTGAGGCTGGGGTCAAGGCATCAAGAGCCACCACACACAGACATGTCAAGGAATTTGGCTACAGTTGTCGTATTCCTCTTGTTAAGCCACTCCTGAACCACAGACAACGTCAGAGGCGTCTTACCTGGGCTAAGGAGAAGAAGAACTGGACTGTTGCCCAGTGGTCCAAAGTCCTCTTTTCAGATGAGAGCAAGTTTTGTATTTCATTTGGAAACCAAGGTCCTAGAGTCTGGAGGAAGGGTGGAGAAGCTCATAGCCCAAGTTGCTTGAAGTCCAGTGTTAAGTTTCCACAGTCTGTGATGATTTGGGGTGCAATGTCATCTGCTGGTGTTGGTCCATGAAAACCAAAAGTCACTGCACCCGTTTACCAAGAAATTTTGGAGCACTTCATGCTTCCTTCTGCTGACCAGCTTTTTAAAGATGCTGATTTCATTTTCCAGCAGGATTTGGCACCTGCCCACACTGCCAAAAGCACCAAAAGTTGGTTAAATGACCATGGTGTTGGTGTGCTTGACTGGCCAGCAAACTCACCAGACCTGAACCCCATAGAGAATCTATGGGGTATTGTCAAGAGGAAAATGAGAAACAAGAGACCAAAAAATGCAGATGAGCTGAAGGCCACTGTCAAAGAAACCTGGGCTTTCATACCACCTCAGCAGTGCCGCAAACTGATCACCTCCATGCCACGCCAAATTGAGGCAGTAATTAAAGCAAAAGGAGCCCCTACCAAGTATTGAGTACATATACAGTAAATGAACATACTTTCCAGAAGGCCAACAATTCACTAAAAATGTTTTTTTTATTGGTCTTTTGATGTATTCTAATTTTTTGAGATAGTGAATTGATGGGTTTTTGTTAAATGTGAGCCAAAATCATCACAATTAAAAGAACCAAAGACTTAAACTACTTCAGTCTGTGTGGACTGAATTTATTTAATACACGAGTTTCACAATTTGAGTTGAATTACTGAAATAAATGAACTTTTCCACGACATTCTAATTTATTGAGATGCACCTGTATATGCAAGCATAAGGAATACTTGAAAACAGTCACAGAGTATAAAATGTCTCAGTGTATTTCACTTATTAGGCATAATGCCTTATTTAGCAAGTCAAGTCAAGTTTATTTTTAAAGTACATTTAAAAACAACAGCCGTTGAGCCAAAGTGCTGTACAATAGTAAAAAATCCAATAATAAAACATAGACAAGAATAACAACAATGAAGGTGGAAATCACACTACAAGAAATAATGAATCATTTAAAAACAATAACAGAAATATTAAAAGACACATACACAAAGGAAACACAACTAGAACATAAACATAAAATCACTTTAGACCTCAAACAACCTCAAAAGTTAAGGAATGAAATTGAGACTTTAAATTGGATTTTAAAATGGCAAAGGTAGGTGAAGACCTGACATGAAATGGAAGATTGTTCCACAACTTAGGGGCAGCTATTGAAAAAGCCGATCACCTTAGCACATTACAACTGTCCTGAGGTAGTGTTAAAACTGTACTTGGTATGGGGACAGTTGTTACAAAAGCACTCAATGAATGCAGGTTTTTGGTATTTGGTTTTTGGTATTTATTTTGTTTGTAGACACACTGTAAAAGATGTTAAGCCATCTCAATAAATTAATATTTAGAAACTAGTTCCACAGAATTTTTACGTTCACTTAATTTCTTTCTTCAAAGTATTAACTGAATTATTATTTTTTAGTTGGCTCAAAGTGGACTCCAATTTAAAATATTTGCTAGCTCATTTAGTTTCATAGTTCACTCTACTAAAATGTTTTAATTAGTGTAACATTTAGAAAACTAGTGTAAAGATTCTTTCAATTAAAAACAAAGGTATTTCTTGTGAAAAAATGGCATGTTTATTCTGCTCTGTATTTGTGCAGTACAGCAAAAAGTGTTACAACTGTACATTGGCTACCCCACCGTTCCGTAAAGATCGAAAAAGAAAGGGGACTAGCTCTTTTATTTTGTTTCAAAATGTATGGACCCTTTTCACACATCTGTTCGCGAAGCGGAAGTCATCATAGTTGGGTAAACTTGAATGGCAGTGAATTGGGGACCACAGCAATTTTTTTTGTTTTTTGGTTACCGATGCTCCAACAGCAATCAACGATTACGCTTTCACAGTTTTGCAAAAGAAGATAAAAATACAGCAATAAGAAGAGAGAAACAGTCCACATTTTCTGTCACTCCCTCAGCAGCTGTGTTAGAAGCCTCATCGCAGCTGTGGTAACTGATTTTTTAAAATGTATTCCAGGGAAATATAATACAATGTATAATGTTATAAATTTACACTAAATATTTTAAAAATTACAAATCTAAAAAGTTTGCTACATTTACGTTGTTCAAGAAGGCGGAAACGCATCATAACAGGGCTGTGAAAAGGGTCCATTGCTTTGATTTATATTTTATTTTTTTCTTCCTTTCCATACTTATCTTTTGAACCTAAGGTTTGTTTTGGAGTATAAATGAAGGTTATTAGTGAACATTTTGTTGTATTTCTGGTCTGATGCTGTTGTTATGAAGAAGCCAATAGTAGGCTATGAAATGGAAGGAGGAGCTGTGAAACTAGACAACGTAAACTGTGTGGACACTACATTTACTAAAATAATAATTTACCAATATTGACAAAATCAACCAATAATTGTATAAGCTTTTTGTTATCAGCATGAAATTCCAAGGTCAGCTTTGCACTGTCAGACTCCTCTTTCCCCGCTAGGTGTCACTAATGCTCTCGAAATAGCATATTTCCCCACAGTCACAGGTACAAAACGCACTGCAAAGTATACAATAGAAAGTATACTACAACATATTTCACATCCATGCATGCTGTGTTCATTGTACTGTAGTTTTATTTTATTCACCTAGTAAGCGAATTTTGAAGCTCCTTTAACTATGACTTCTATCATTATTTTTGTAGTCAAGTGGTATGTTTTCTTTCTGGTTGATGTATGAATCTGCAATGAATGTTCACTTGCTCTTACAGGCAGCAGACGAAAGCAGAGGTCAGTGCAACGTTTTGCTACTAATCGTAACCCCCACCCCATCAGGATTAATGGGTTTCTGACAGTGAAACGTTAGTGATACCCATGAGATGCTGCAAGAATCCATAAGTGGACATTACCTTTTTTTATTTTATTTTTTATTCTCAGGCCTAATTGCTTTTCCTCCTCAATAGACCAAGGTAATTTGGCATAAAGCCCATTATGTGTCCTCTGAGATGAAGCACATACTTTAATCTGCCTTTAAGTTGTCAGCAATAATGATTAGAAAACGAAACAGGTAACACCAAAACGTGAACTGAACAGGCAGTCACCAATATATGTTTTGTTTACTGGCCTCAGGTATCAGCGGCTGAGTACTTCTGTTCTAACAGATGGATCTTACAGTGAATTCAGAAAAAGTAGGTTGATTTTTCTTGAGCTAAACTCGGTCTGTGCTTACAGAAATTCTAAGCATTGCCACCAGTGGCTGAAGCGGGATGCGTTTTTGAACATAAGTGCACGTGTGAGCTCCAGTTTCCAGGTGAAATGCCCAAAGAGGGGTGCCCAAAGCAAGTTATAAAGAGAGTTGTTTTTAGCTGTAATGGATTTAATACAGTAAAGAGGAATGCATATTGTTTTAACTGTACCCCCAAACCTAACCCAAAAATGGAACCTTGGAATTGCAGTTTACGCAAACGCAAACACTTCCTGGGCTCCCACTTGGCTGATGCTACATGCTTCCTGTCACGCCAGAGAAGATTGAACTGATGCTTACTCAGCATACTGGGGCCGATATCAGGGTACTGGAACATTCGGAAGCACCATAGATAAACCCTTTTAACACTTCCTAGTTTTGGAATGCAGAAGTAAACAATTGCAGGGTAAACTTTAATAGTGGTGAATGGGAGACCACAGCAAATATAATTTTTGCTTACCCATTTGCTCCAACATCAAAAGAAAAACACTACTATTATGATTCCACAACTTCCCAAATGAAGGAAATAAATAGAGAGCAGTAGATTACGGCCATCACAATACAGAAGTTTAAAGTCACTCTCTTAGAAGATGTGTTAGAAACCTCTTCACATCTGTGGTAACTTGTTGTTGTTGTTTTTTTTTTTTTTTTTTTTTATAAATCCAGGGTAATATAATACAAAGTATAATGTTATAAATTTACATTAAATAATAAAAAAAACTGCAGTTTGTTAGATTTCAGCTGCTAAATGAAGCGGAAATGCATCATCAGTCTGTGAAAAGGGTTCATTACAACTTTCCATGTGATCATGTTGTTTCCAAACACTGATATATATATATATGGAACTGGATTTCTCATGGCATCATATCAGTGAAGCCACTGCGCCGCCATATTGCTATGCCCAAACATTCCAATGTCCCTATTGACTTAATAGGAAATCATCTAATTTCAGCGAGTAAACATTAGTCATTCACTCACTGATTTTATATCTGAAACTGCATGTACATCCCTACAACGCAAACGTCCTACACATGTAATTATTTAATAATTACGCAATTACATGTAATTATCCATTACATGTAATCCCAACTATAAATTATTTTATAGTCAGGAATTTTTCCTGTCTCTTGAAAGCCCGAGCGAGTTATGTGTAACTATATCAAACAGTATCCACCTCTAACAAACGTCATCAGCGAACAGATCAGCTGAATGTAAACAAGTTCACTGAAACTTAGGTAAGATACAAACAGACATTTTCAAACTTATTTATTGTGAATATCAAAGTGTTTGTTCAGAGTTACTTGTTTTATGTTTTCATCAAAAAGTGCCTTTTTCTCACGGTTACATGAATAAGAGCACACGCTCTCTCTCCCTCTTTCACACACGCAATGACTGAGGGAGACTTGCTAAGCAAATCTGGTTAAAATTAAACAGATATGCTAAGTTTAAATGGCAAACAAACACATATTTTATGGCATGTATCCATTTATGACAACAGCGAGTGCTTCAATATGACTACAGGCAAATCCCGGGCTTTTTAGGCAGATTAAAAATCTTTTTAAAGACCCTCTGAGGCAAACAGACATGTTGTCACCCCAAAACAAGCAAATATTACAGCTTTTCATACTTACTTTACAACTTGTGGACATTTTTCCTTTGGTGATCGTTGTGCTACATTGATAGGCTGAACACCGGGACCGGTGGATGCTCTGACATGGCAATCCATGTATATCTTCTCCCTCTTAACTATTATTATCCATAACAAGCAAATGAAAAATGAAACATGATAGTCACTAGAGGGAGAAATGCAACTGTCGTATCTGCAGGTCAGAGATGGTGAAATGGTGGTGTATTCCCCTGTCAGTCATTGATGCTCTATGGCAATTTGGGCATACCAAGATGGCCGCTCAAACACTTCCAGTGGCATCACATCCTGCTTGCAGTTTAACGTTGCGTCAGCGATCCAGTTCTTTATATATATATATATATATATATATATATATATATATATATATATATATATATATATATCAGTGGTTCCAAACCATTATAACATTCACCTCCATTCTGCATATTACAGTAATACACAAGTAAATCTCGGTAAAACGAGACTAAAGGCACACCTGAGTGAAAACATGCTTATTTCTGGTGTATCAATATTGAAAAAATAAAAGTAAAAAAATCATTTTAATGAATATTAAAGGTTCTGCAAGCGATTTTTTTATGGAAAGGTATGCAAAAAAATAATCCTACTCCTTGAAAGATATCACTGAAATAACTGCCCTGAGATATCACACCGATCACTGTGACAGTTATAATCTCTGTAAAAAGTAAAATAAAAGATATTCATTCTGTAGCCAATCAGACGGCGTCTGAGGCACTTTCTGCCTGTCAATCATTTTGGGCGTTCTCATAGTGTTGCTGTAGTAGTGTAGTAGCGAATTATTGAGGCTTAATGGCATATTCTGATTTATAATTTGTCAGTTGAGTATGCTATTTCGCTACTGTTGTGATTGACAACTGTGGGAAAATGATTTGTATCGGTTTCAACTGTATTGGTGCAGTGTTTTGGAAAGAGGGGGCGTGGCTAAATCACGGCTCAGTCTCGTGGAAGTTAGAACGGCTAAAATCACTTACAGCACCTTTAATGGACAAACATAATTTGTGTGAAAAGAAATAACTGAACTTTGTTTTGATTAAAATTCGTTTTTTTTTTTTTTTAAAGGTGGTGAGGGAGCCTTTTTTTCCCACACTTGGGGGGTTCAAGTGATAACGTACATTTAGGAACAATAGTTATAGGGCAAAAATGTGTCAATTTAAGCAACTTTTGAGACAGTAAGATGCTTCTTTGAGTAACAAATTAAGATATACTTATTGAAAATAACCATTTCAGCAAAGGGTGCACAATTTCCTGTTAATTTCAGTCACATTTGGCATTTCAGAACATTTCAAGTATTCTATAAACAAATGAATCTCCATTGTGATTGGATCAGTCAATGTGTTTTTTAGAGGGACATTTAGCCCCTGCAACAGGGTGGGGGGGCTTTATTGGACAGTTTTTTTTTTTTTTTTTTTTTTAACAAATTTTGATTTAATCACTTTGAACAAAACTGAAATTGACAAATAAATATTTTGTCTTAAAATAAATGTGACAATTTCAGGGATTCTCAATGGCTAAATATGTTTGCAACATTTTGAAAATTATTAAATATAAGATTGCCTCAAAATCAAACTTTAGACATTCCACACAAAGATCTCATGGATGGGGAATATTTTGCAGTGTATAGTGACAAACAGGTGTTTAGGAAAGTGCTGTGGTAGTTTTTGTTGCTATTTAGTGTTTTGGGAGAAAATAAAATCAAAGGAGACTTTTACCCTGCAGGGCCTTTAGTCCTGTTGTATCCTATACACTCACACTTCATATTTTTATTCTCTAGATTTTCATTTTAGACTGCAGGCCTATTATTTGTGTTGTAGGGTACAATGGGGCTAAAGGCCCTGTGGGGTAAAAGTCTCCTTTGATTTTATTTTCTCCCAAAACACTAAATAGCACAAAAATTACCACAGCACTTCCCTAAACACCTGTTTGTCACTTTACACTGCAAAATATGCCTGATCCATGTGATCATTGCATGTGGTGTCTAAAGTTTGATTTTTAGGCAATTTGATCTAATTTGTGATATTTTTTAAAATGTTGCAAATTTATGTAGCCATTGAGAATCCCTGAAATTTACACATTTATTTTGAGAGAAAATATTTATCATTTTCAGTTTTGTGTAAGGTGTTTAAATCAAAAGTTTTTAATAACTGTCCAACAAGGATGGTATTTGGGGTAAAAAGCCCCCCTGGAACAGGGGCTAAAGGCCGCTATAAAACACATTATTATTTTTAAGTGGGGCGAATATAGATTTTCTGAAAATATTTCAAAGTGTGCTCACATTGACTGATCCAATCACAATGGAGATGAATTTGTTTATAAAATACTTGAGATGTTATAAAATGGCAAATGTGAATGAAATGAATAGAAAATTGTTAACCCTTTTCTGAAGTAGTTATTTTGAGTAAGCATTATCTTAATTTGATACTCAAAAAAGTAGCCTATCATGCTCACTCAAAATTATTTGCATTAGTTGGCAAATTTTGTCCTATAACTATTGCCAGGGCCATAGCAAGGTAATCTGGGCCCCCTGACTGTACATTGCTTTGGGCCCCTTTCCTATTAAAAAAAATACAGTTTAGAATTTGTTGTGGGGCCCCCTGGACATTTGGGCCCACTTGAGGTAAAAGGCTCCCTCACCACCTTTTTTATTTATTTATTTATTTTTTTAATGCATTTAAAACAACCTTCCATTAATATTTATTATCACACAAATGATGTTGCTTTATCAATATTGAATAAAAATAAATCTATTTTTTTCAATCTTGATGCATTTTGTGACCAGAAAACAACGGCTATTTTTCCTTAAGATGTGCCTTAAGCCCCATTGTACCTTACTGTACTATGTTACTACATTTTCTGTTGGTCTATTGTCTCATGAAGAGACCTGCAGAGACAGGGTAATGAGGGAAAGCACAGCATGGCGCAGCGTATTAGCAGACTGCTCATGGTCTTCTCATCACTATTACATGAGTAGAGTTCTGAGTAGTGCTTTTCACCGTCTGAAACCATCCCAGTATATAATCTCTTGCACTGTCTACTGAGCCACTCAGCAATTGCGCATGCGCGTCGCTGGGATCTAGAGGAGGCTCGTGTTTTGTCTCTCCGCAGGAGTGACGAGTTTCTCTACTTGCATCGCCAAGAGCGACACAGGCAACGGGAGACTGAAAATATACAGTCAGCATCGTGCAATTAAAAAGGATACTACCAATCGCTACTGGACAACACCAGAGGACCTCACCAACTCGAACATTTTTTGTGAGAAAAGAGGATTTTAAAAGGACCCCCGATCTCACTTCAAAGCTGACGTCTTCTCTATCCAGTGGTTTAAAAACACATATTCTAGATGTGATGTTTGTTGTGCTTGTGAACAAAAGGCTTCTGATTTTAGGCATATCGACATGCTTTGGAAAAAACGACTAAAATGTGACCATTACAGTTTAGCGTCGGTCCCTCTGTTGCTTTGTAGGATTTGAGGGGGCGTCTCCTGGGAATCAGGGCAGTGCATGCGTCTCGTTTTGTAGACAGGACGAGTATAAGGAGAGCGGAAAGAAAGTGCGCTCTGGAGCTGTCCGTTCAGAACCACACACACGTTACTCTGCCACCAGCGGCACACCGCATCCCATCAACCTCGCACCTTTGCTGGAGCTCATGTTATGGACCACAATGTTATTATATTTTCTGCGTTGATTCAGTTTTTGTCCCCTCTCTGCTTATTTTTTCCGCTGCTAACAATTACGCACATGCATCCTCCTGGTCTTTCAGCGTTGTAATGCCTGGCCCGTGCTCGAGACATGCTTGAGCGACGAGATGGGCCAGGGTGACGAGAAAGACCGTGTTGTGATTAACGTGGGAGGGATTCGACACCAGACCTACCGCAGCACCTTGCGCACTCTACCTGGTACTCGTTTAGCCTGGCTCGCCGAGCCCGATGCCCACAGCCACTTTGATTATGACGCACAGATTGACGAGTTTTTCTTTGACCGCCACCCAGGAGTTTTTGCACACATTCTTAATTACTATAGGACTGGCAAGTTACATTGCCCCGCTGATGTTTGTGGTCCTCTCTACGAGGAAGAGTTGGCCTTCTGGGGAATCGATGAGACAGATGTGGAGCCCTGCTGCTGGATGACGTACCGGCAGCACCGGGAGGCCGAAGAAGCCCTGGATAGTTTCGGTGGAGGGCCAGCTGAAATGAGCAATGACGATATGGAAGGAGATGGTTTGGGTGATTCAGGGGATGGAGATGAGGAACTTGAGATGACCAAACGGCTGTCCCTGGGGGACTCACCTGACGCCAAAGCTGCGGGGTTGTGTAAACGTTGGCAGCGCCGTGTTTGGGCACTCTTTGAAGACCCATATTCCTCAAAATATGCAAGGGTGAGTGATAAGCGCGTTTTAAAGTGGCACTGAGAATAGGCAAAGTATGCATTTTTGTAATAGCCTGTAGTTAAGTAGCCTGCGTGTTGCACTGGATAATGCATCAGCGACTGAAGCAGTGTTATGAAACACTTTTGCTTTATTTTAGTCACTGTCACGACTATCAATGTCCTAAAAGGCTGAGAGCTGATCATAATGCACATTAATGAAGAAGAAGAAGAAAAAAAGCAACTGGTTGTCTTTATATTAATGCGTTCCTTTTCCGTGGGGCTTTATCGTTATTTAATTGCGATGTATCAAAATGAAGCAACCTGACTTGTTCACTCTGGGGAAAACATGTGCAGTCATTCCAGGCGTCGTGTATTGATCGATAGTTTCTCTGACGGTGACTGCAATACTGCTGTGCCACGCGCCGTGAGCCCCCTTTCCCGCCCCGGGCGTGCTCGTGCTCAAATTAATCACACCGGGAGAACATTAAAAAGAATACATCACGAGGCAAAGGCTTTTCTTTATTTATATGCCCATGCTGCTGTGAGAAAACACACAGACACACAAAGCCGACAACATCATTAAGTACATATTTATTCATTTTATTTTTGTATTTTCTCTTCAGTAGGCTACATCTGATTGACTTGAGATGTCTCTCGATGATTTAACGTTATCTGGGCATTAGTTTGCAGTTTTAATGTGTATTTGTGTTTTGTAACCAAGGCAATAAGATAACAAGTCCAGTCTGGTTTGACATTGCCCTGTTTGTTTAATGCCTGTTTAATAGAAGTGCACTGTAAAAAAAATTAGGCCAGCACAACAACAAATTTCTTAGCACCAATTTCCCCTAGCTTTTTTTAGTTCACACGGTTTTGTTAAATAAGAGATATACCAGAAGAAAAATAGTTACCAGTTATATAAATAAATAAATAAATAAATGAGATAACTTCAGATTATTAGTTTTCTTGAGAGGTACAACTATTCTATAACAAAAATATTTAGTTGACATAACTTCAGATTATTCGTTTTCTTGAGAGGTACAACTATTCTATAACCAAAAATATTTAGTTGACATAACTTCAGATTATTAGTTTTCTTGAGAGGTACAACTATTCTATAACCAAAAATATTTAGTTGACATAACTTCAGATTATTAGTTTTCTTGAGAGGTACAACTATTCTATAACCAAAAATATTTAGTTGACATAACTTCAGATTATTCGTTTTCTTGAGAGGTACAACTATTCTATAACAAAAAATATTTAGTTGAGATAACATATACTGTATATATTTGCATAATAAAATGCATCTGAACAAATCTCCAGAGCACCAAGACATTGTCTATTAAACACATCAACAAATTCTAAATGTTCCTATGCTTCACATATAGAACCGGCAATTTGGACTAAACGTCACCACCTTTGTTAAGTGTACCCATGGATGGAAAATGCATGCATATATCATGTTATTCTGCTAATAAAGTCCTGTAGGCCTATCACTTTTGTAACAACTGGAATAGTCAATTTGAAAGCAAAGATTAACACAAAGTTAGGTCTAAATAAAAATAAACTATACAGAAAATTGTACTGTTGGGGGTAGTGTTGCAAAACTCATGCATATTAATTATGTTATGCACAGTAAAAGATTCTTTCAAATTACCTGTTTTCAAGCACCCAAATAAATATTTCACATAATATGGTAATTTAATCTCTACATCTGCAACTGTCAGTCTTGGGATTTTGTTAGTCAATATATATTAGTCAAATATTACTTTTTATGTTAATAAAACAAGATTGCATATGTACATCAGGATAGGTCTTACACTTTAATAATAAAATGCAATAAAAGATTATTGAGGGAGACGAGAGTAGCGGAAACACAGACACAATACAATAGTAGGTAGGCAATTGGTCGATACTGTGATTGGCCACTGCAGTTGCTGTAAATAATCACGGGATTGGTTGCTGCTGTAATCAGTCAATGGGTCTGTAGTCATTTGTGCATTGGTGAGAGTTTAGGCAGTTTGACTTGAATAAACTCTTATACAATATCAAAATCAGCAATAATATACTTACATTTATATTTAATACATTTGGATTGTTATGCTGGGGTGGCAGATGGGGTGGCAATGCTTTGTCTAAGGGTGGCATTTACCACCTCATGCCACCCCGATAGATCCGCCCCTGATAACAACACCGAATTTGTCACATATGAAATACTTTACAAATACAGAAGCAGTTCATGAAATAGTTTGAAACCACTGCAAAATAGTTTTGTTTTGATGACCGAAAAAAAAAAAAAAGCTTTCCCCAACTATTTATTTAATGAATGCCATCTAAGTCTTGTGACTTGCCTGACTTGGACATTACTGTTTTCATTTCGGGTATGTGGTGAAGTGTTTTGCATGTTTGACGCATAAACTCTGAATCAGATCTGAGCGAGTTAGCCTTAGAGCATTGAATCAGCTACTCAGCACATTTGAATTAATGAAAAAGTGAGTCATACATCTGAATGAACTGCAGTCTATACACAACACACAATGAACATGGTTCAGACCTTTTTTTATGTGTATTGTTCCCTGCATGTGAGTGTGTATGTGTGTGTTAGAGAGAGAGATAGAGAGAGAGAGTATACGACTGAAAGAGAGAGAAAGAGTGAAAGAGAGAGTTGTTATCCTGTTTTCATATGGCAGATGTTTGTGTTGGGTTCCCAAAGGCGTCTGGTATTTTCATGTCCTTGGCAGGCGAGATGCTGCTTTTTACAGTGTATGTCTTGGGAATAGGTTGTCATAGTAACGGTTTCAGAGCTATAATGAAACTGATGAAAGCTGGTCTTCCACGTGAGGTGCCAGAAAACATGACACATTATTGGGAGGCTTTCTGATGATGATTTTACTGTGTGCATACCTGTCCCTGTTTCAATTAGTTTATTTTGTTCTTATAAATCTATCATCTATTAGGTCATAATGAATTCCTGTTTTAAAAGTAATAAAAAAAAAGTTATGAGGTTGGTTCCAGTTCTGTTGAAGTAATCTTTGACTCACTACTTAGATGCAATGAAATTATGGTCAAATAAAATCTTAATCATTTTAAGATAGGCCCATATATGAATACAACAAACCTCACTGGAATTAAATAAAAATCATGAAGCGACACCAAGAGAAAGATAGACCTTTTTTAAATTCCCAAACGTTTGGTTACAAGTTTGGAGAAACCAGGCTTACAATTGGACCAGGTAAACACAAGCCAGACCACAAGTAATGCCACATTTCAATCAGGTAACCTGATAAATGATGCAAATAAAAGACATCTTCAGTTACCAACTTTTAGAGTCTTCCATCAGTGCTCATGTCTCTGTTCTGTTTTGCAATGTGATATTCCCATAATGTCCCATTCTCCCAGGAGGTCATCTTGGCTATTACAGGCACCATTGGGCCTTGCCCTGTGCAACAACAGGAAAAGTGTTGGTAATTAATGCACTGATCGATAGGTGAATGCACCTGCTGGCTCATTCCTGCATTAGGAAATTGGCATGTCTCCCAGATTTTCACCTACCTCCCAGCTCTCCCAATGGATGCCCCATATATTTAGGATAGAGAATAGTGGCTGCTAGGGATTTATCTATTTATCCTGTATTGCCCTTTTCTTGTGAGAAGCCGGGCAATACTCACTTTTTCACCATATCTGTCTCTGTTTAGCAACACCTTTTTAAACAAAGAAAAATATATTCTTTAATAAGGGGGTATGTGCTATCTAGTTTAAGCATGTGCAATATGCTGAGATAACATTGCATCTTGAGTATTTCTGTCATTGTCACACATTTCCGCAAACACACCTTTTTATCTAAATTAGCCTCATTATGCCTTGTGCTTTATTCACAAACACTGTTCTATTTGCCCTGCGCAATTAACATTGCAATTGTACCACCCGCGAAGAGCATCAAATAATGGAGATGAGCAAACTGCCACAATTGTGCTGTTGCCTGGTAATTCAAGTAATTGAAGCATGGGCCTTGTACATTCATAGTGTCTTTTCCAGTCTTCCATTTTGGCCTGGCTGTGTATATAGTTTGCTTTCACAGCATGATGAAATGATTTACCACCTTAGGTGTATTATACTTACTCTTGTTTCTGTACCTGCAGGGAGGGAGAATTCACACATTATCACCTTCTCCTCAACAGACTTCCTCCAGCCTTGGCCCGCTCACCCACTGTTCTGATTACTCTTACAAACACTGAGCAGACAGCACTTTCCTGCCTTTTTACTCCAAACCACTCACTCCACATGACTGTTGCCCTACCTGCCCCTTGGCAAATCTCAAAACAGGCTAATAAGGAATTGAACAAGGTCCAGGCATGTTTGTGCTAATATAGAGTCTAATCTGAATTGATTATATTAACTGGATTTGACGGTATTATACAATTGTTTTTTAAAAAGTGACTCGAGTATGAGAGTAGGTATAGAAAAAGCAGGTAAGAGGAGGCAGCTTGGCAAGTTTGGGCATAAAATGAAAGAGAAGGGTAGAATGTTAAAGGAATAGTTCACCCAAAAATGAAAATTTGCTGATAATTTACTCACCCTCAGGCCATCCAAGATGTATCTGAGTTTCTTCCTTCATCAAAACAGAATTTAAAATTTTTAGGATTTCATTTCAGGCCTCCTTCTTTGAACAATGCAAATGAATGTACTCCATTTTTTGACAGTCCAAAATGCATATTTAGGGTGCATCAAAATAATCCACACGACTCCAGTCGACAAATAAAGTTATTCTGAACCCAAACGATTGATTATTTTTAGAAACAAAACAATACTTATATACGTTTTAACTACAAATGTTTGCTTCTGTACATCTCTGTGATGCACGCTTATGAGACGGATGATATAAGCTCGTTGGTAAGGTCACGCGTCACGTAGAGGAGTTAGGAAGGGCGTCATTGTTTACAAGAGGAGCGCTGTACAAAAGTTGAATTGTCTTTGCTGTAGATTTGTATTTGTATAAGTATATTGTTCAGAACGGTCGTTTGGTGTGTGTATCCTGGATACTTCAACCTTCAGAAACCCCAAAGAAAATGCACGGCGGGAAAAATATGAACTTTTCATCGATTGCCTATACATGATCATGAGCGATTGAAGCTCTGGCTTATCGCGCTGAACCTGGATATCAGTAAACACATACATTCTCTCAAATATTGGAGGGTGTGCAGTGAACATTTTACCCCTGAGGATTTCAGACCATGGAAAGAAACAAAGGGTCGATATCTGAATTCATCGGCTGTGCCCGTGCTGTTTTTCCAGCGAACTAAGGTATGTGTGAAAACGTTGTCATTGTCACGCCTCCCTCGGGCTCTGCACCTCCCTCAGCACTCCGTTCCTCATCACTCGATTTCTGATTCACCGCACCTGCACTCAATTCACTCGCTCATCACTGCCTGCATAAATAACTCACCTTCACGCCACTTCACTGTCAAGTCTCACACAAAGGACTCTAGTTTGACTGCGCTGCTCTCACGCAGTGTTTATTTACCTGTATGTACTTGCTCTTGATCTTCGGCGATATCTGTTTAGTGTTTACCCTGTTACCTCTTCTACAGTTTGTGAAGCTTCTCTTCTGTGTGATATCACCTGTACCATTGATCTCACTGTGTAAACCCTGTGAATCTCAGTAAACACTCTCGCACTTGGTTTCACTAACTGCAACTTGTGTGGCTTGAATTCTATGTAATTCTGTTAAAGAAAAAGCACAAGTAGATAATGCAACAGCATTGCTCCGAAATAAAGGATGGTTATTTACTGCAGTAAAGTTTTATTATTAATATTATTTGGAAATGATTTTTTATTTTATATTGTTTTGAAATTGTTTTGGACTGTTTTGGTTTGTGAATGGCGCTTGGTCTGTGCAAGTTTTTCTTGTAAACAATGACACGCTTCCTGCCTCCTCCTCCACGTGACACGTGACCTTACCAACGAGCTTACGCCATCCCTCTCATGAGCGCACATCACGGAGCTGTACGGAAGCGAACATTTGTAGTTAAAAAGTATATAAGTATTGTTTTATTTCTAAAAATAAATAGTTTGGGTTCAGAATAACTTTATTTATCGACTGGAGTCGTATGGATTATTTTGATGCACCCTAAATATGCATTTTGGACCATCAAAAAATGGAGTACATTCACTTGCATTGTTTAAAGGAGGAGGCCTGAAATGAAATAAAAAATCGTCATGGTTACTTGCGTAACCTCCATTCCCTGATGGAGGGAACGAGACATTGTGTCGATGTAGTGACACTAGGGGTCACTCTTGGGAACCTCTGGTCTTTGATAAAAGGCCAATGAAAATTGGCGAGTGGTATTTGCATGCCGCTCCCCCGGACATACGGGTATAAAAGGAGCTGGTATGCAACCACTCATTCAGGTTTTATGCTGAGGAGCCGAGACAAGGTCCGGCCATTTCAGCGGGTAGTTCAGCGTCATGGCAGGAGGGACACAACGTCTCGTTCCCTCCATCAGGGAACGGAGGTTACGCAAGTAACCATGACGTTCCCTATCTGTCACTCACTCGACGTTGTGTCGATGTAGTGACACTATGGGTCCCTATATGAAACGCCGCAACTGGCTGAACTGTATTACGTGAACTGGCGGTGTGTGACGGGCAGACCACTGTGTGCCTCGTAGCAAGCACATCAGGCCAACACGTAACCTCCCCCAACATATTAATGAGTGTCGAATGGCCCTTTGGGGACAAGTCGACTATCCAAAAGATAAAGACAGGCTGGCCCAGTCGTGGCCTCTTTTCCCCTTCTTTTTTTCCACTCCCTAAAAGAAGGGGGATTATCCGACTAGGCCACCAGGTCTAGTCGGGGGGTGTCCCTCCCAAGGGGAGGACACCGCAGAGACCACACCTCGCCCAAAGAGAGGGGGGGATATTTAAGTGGAAAAATACATCACATGTTCTTGCCGACCATGTGGAGAGTCTCATGGTAGATCCTACCCAATGGGGGAGGAGTTACTACAAACATGGAGACTGTGGCAGAGGGGGCTTTGCCCAAGGACGACGCAGTTTGCCAACAGGGAAACGAATTAGCGGAAGATATACATCGCATGGGGTTACCTTACAGGGAACCGCCACATGCGGAGCACCTACCCAGGAACATGTCACGAGGAGCGTGAGGTCCGAGAACCACGTCTGGGTGGGCCAGTAGGGTGCTACCAGGATGACCTGCTCCTCGTCCTCCCTGATCTTGCATAGAGTCTGTGCAAGTAGGCTCACTGGGGGAAACGCATATTTGCATAGGCCAGTAGGCCAGGTATGTGCCAGCGCGTCTATGCCGAGGGGGGCCTCGGTCAGGGCATACCAGAGCGGGCAGTGGGAGGATTCTTGGGAGGCGAACAGGTCTACCTGTGCCTGTCCGAATCGACTCCAAATCAGCTGGACCACCTGAGGGTGGAGTCTCCACTCTCCCCTGAGGTAACCTGCCGTGACAGCACGTCCGCTGTAGTGTTGAGGTCGCCCGGGATGTGAGTGGCTCGCAGCGACTTGAAGTGCTGCTGACTCCAGAGGAGGAGACGGCGGGCGAGTTGTGACATATAATGAGAGCGCAGAGCGCCTTGGCGGATGACATATGCTACCGTTGCCATATTATCTGTCCGAACTAACATGTGCTTGCCCTGGATCAACCGCCGGAACCTCCGGAGGCGTCTGTCGTGACCACGACATGCCTGGAGACCTGCTCTAGGGGAACACCTGCCCGTAGAAACGAGAGGTCATCCAAAGGCTGAAAAGACGGAGACAGACCAGTGTGTTGACCACGCGATGCATCCCACGGTGCCATGCCCATCTCGGGACTTGAGTCTGAAGCCAGTGCTGAAGCGGTCTCATATGCATCAACCTGAGCGGGGTGGCCATCGCTGAGGATGCCATATGCCCCAGGAGCCTCTGAAAGAGTTTCAGTGGAACCACTGTTTTCTGTTTGAATACCTTCAAACAGGCCAGCACCGACTGTGCATGCTCGTTCGTGAGGCACGCTGTCAAAGAGACTGAGTCCAACTCCAAGCCGAGAAAAGAGATGCTCTGAACCAGGAGGAGCTTGCTCTTTTCCCAGTTGACCCGAAGCCCTAATCGGCTGAGGTGTGAGAGCACCAAGTCCCTGTGTGCACACAACATGTCCCGAGAGTGAACTAGGATTAGCCAATCGTCGAGATAGTTGAGAAGGCGAATGCCCACTTCCCTTAATGGGGCAAGGGCTGCCTCTGCGACCTTCGTGAAGACGTGAGGGGACAAGGACAGGCTGAAAGGGAGGACCTTGTACTGACACGCCTGACCCTCGAATGCAAACCGCAGGATGGGTCTGTGTCCAGGTGGAATCAAGACATGGAAGTACACATCCTTCAGGTCTACCACCATGAACAATCTTGATGCCGGACGCTCGCCAGAATGCGTTTTTGCATCAGCATCTTGAATGGGAGACTGTGTAAAGCCCGGTTCAGTACTCGCAGGAATGTGAGTGGCTTGCAGCGACTTGAGGTGCTGCTGACTCCAGAGGAGGAGACAGCGGGCGAGTTGTGACATACAACGAGAGCGCAAACCACCTTGGCGGTTGACATATGCTATCGTTGTCGTGTTGTCTGTCTGAACTAACACGTGCTTGCCCTGGATCAACGGCCGAAACCTCCGCAGGGTAAGCAGAATTGCCAACAACTCGAGGCAGTTGATGTGCCAATGCAGTCGCAGACCCGTCCAGAGGCCGGCAGCTGTGTGCCCATTGCAAACGGCACCCCAGCCTGTTTTGGAGGCGTCTGTCACAACCACGACGTGCCTGGGGACCAGTTCTAGAGGAACACCTGCCCGTAGGAATGAGAGGTCGGTCCGAGGGCTGAAAAGATGGTGACAGACCAACGTGATGACCACGCGGTGTGTCCCGTGGTGCCATGGCCGTCTCGGGACTCGAGTCTGGAGCCAGTGCTGAAGCGGCCTCATATGCATCAACCCGAGCGGGATGGCCACCGCCGAGGATGCCATATGCCCCAGGAGCCTCTGAAGAAGTTTCAGTGGAACTGCTGTTCCCTGTTTGAACGCCTTCAAACAGGCTAGCACCGACTGGGCACGCTCGTTCATAAGGCACGCCGTCAAGGAGACTGAGTCCAACTCCAAACCGAGAAAAGAGATGCTCTGAACTGGGAGGAGCTTGCTCTTTTCCCAGTTGACCCGAAGCCCTAGTCAGCTGAGGTGTGAGAGCACCAGGTCCCTGTGTGCGCACAACACGTCTCGAGAGTGAGCTAGGATTAGCCAGTTGTCGAGATAGTTGAGAACGCGAATGCCCACCTCCCTTAACAGGGCAAGGGCAGCCTCGGCGACCTTCGTGAAGACGCGAGGAGACAGGGACAGGCCGAAAGGGAGGACTTTGTACTGATACGCCTGACCCTCGAACGCGAACCACAGGAAGGGTCTGTGTCGAGGAAGGACCGAGGCGTGGAAGTACGCATCCTTCAGGTCTACCGCCGCAAACCAATCTTGATACCGGACGCTCGCCAGAACGCGTTTTCGCATCAGCATCTTGAACGGGAGTCTGTGTAAAGCCTAGTTCAGAACTCACAGGTCCAAGATTGACCTCAACCCACCGCCTTTTTTCGGTACAATGAAGTAGGGGCTGAAAAAACCCCTTCTTCATCTCGGCTGGAGGGACAGGTTCTATCGCACCCTTCCGTAGGAGGGTAGCTATCTCTGCACAAGGTAGCAGCGTTTTCATCTTTCACCAAGGTGAAGTGGACACCGCTGAACCTGGGCGGATGCCCGGCGAAGTGAATTGCGCAGCCGAGTCGGACGGTCCGGACCAGCCCTCATGATGGATTGGAAAGCGCAAGCCATGCGTCCAAGTTCCGCGCAAGGGGGACCAAAGGGACAACGTCATCGGATGGCAGGTGGGGCCTCGCGGCGGGGCGGAGCTCGAGGTGCCACACCACGTCGTGGCCGTGCTGAGTCTAAGGACATCGAAGCACTTACCTGGCTTCTTGTGACCACCCCCGGAACAGCCTGGGACGGGGGAGGAAGAGGCCTGTCCTCGTGACCCGTGGAGGCTGTCACATCGGGGGCGGATTTGTGCTGGGCGCTCAGGGGCGAGAGACCGCCGCTGGAGCGCCAAACCTGCGAAATGGAGTGGTGGACGGTGGTCGTGATGACGGCCGTACACACCAAATACGTGACCCAGGGAACAAGGAAACCGCTCTTGCCGAGCTCTCGAGTACTGCAGCCACTTGGGCATGCAGCGCAAAATGCAAAAGATAACAAAAAGATGAAGATCTGCTTACCAGCTCCAGAGCAGCGGGTTTCATTGTCCCTGGGTCGCCCGTCTCAAGGGCGCTTTAAAGCCTTTCACGGGTTCTGGGCGGCCGTGAGACGGGTGGCGTCTGCTTCCTGCAGTGGGCTCCACACCGGGGCCGGGCCGAAGGGGCGGGCTGCGGTGGAGCCGGTGCAGTCACCGCAGGGGGACGCCCTTGGCGATGAGTAGACGGGGTGTGGGATCTTGAGCCGCGCCGGGGCAGGATATGCCGGCTAGCATCCATCTACTGCTCTACCATCGAGAACTGCTGGGCAAAGTCCTCGATGGTGTTGCCGAATAGGCCCGCCTGGGAAATGGGGGCAGCAAGGAATCGTGTCTTGTCGGCCTCACCCATCTCGACCAGGTTGAGCCAAATGTGGCGCTCCTGGACCACTAGCGTGGCCATTATCCGCCTGAGAGACCGCGCCGTGACCTCCGTCGCTCGGAGAGCGAGGTCGGTCGCTGAGCGCAGTTCCTGCATCAATCCTGGGGCGGAACTACACTTGTGCAGTTCCTTTAGTGCCTTGGCGGACTTGCAGGAGAGCCATGGCGTGCAGGGCGGAGGCGGCTTGTCCAGCGGCACCGTAGGCCTTGGCCATCAGAGACGATGTAAACCTACAGGCCTTGGACGGGGGCTTTGGGCACCCGCGCCAGGTGGCGGCGCTCTGTGGGCATAGGTGCACCGCGAGCGCCTTTATCCACCGGGGGATTGCCGAATAGCCCTTGGCCGCCCCACCATCGAGGGTAGTGAGGGCGGGGAAGCTGAAAAGATCGGGACCGGTCAGTAAAAAGTGTCTCCCGCGACCTTGTCAGCTCTTCATGCACTTCCGGGAAGAATGGAACGGGGGCAGGGCGTGGCTTTGAGCGGCGCCGCGAGCCCAGGAACCAATCACCGAGCCGCGAAGTTTCAGGGAAGAGCGGTGAAATCCACTCTAACCGACGCTCGCGGCTACCTGGGAAAGCATGTCGTCATCTCGAAGGGAGGAGCCCAGCTGAGGCTTCCGATTGGACGAGCAGCTCTCAGATGCTGCGCTTGAGAGCTCATCACTTTCGCGGGCTCCGAATAAGAGGTCGAACTCACCGTGAGACAAGCCGGCGGACTCACCCGGAAGCCCAATCGGGGCAGACGAGCATGCTGGGGAATGGGAGGTCAGTGGGGGGATACCCGGCGGAGGCGGTCCCATTGGGGTCCCCAAATCGCCCCCAGTGCTATCCACGCTGGCCTCATACCTGTGGGTAAAAGGACCGAGGCGGGAGCCTCTGGGGTGGCTCGCTTTCTTACGAAGGCGAGCCGCGACCGCAACGTTGCCATGGACATATTCTCGCAATGAGAACATGACCATCCACGAACGCTGTCTCCGCGTGAGCAGTGCCCAGACACGAAAGACAGTGATCATGACCGTTAGAAGGCGAGAGATAACGAGCACAACCAGGAATAACACACAATCGGAAAAGCATCTTTAAAAAGACGCGTCTTTAAAAAGACGTTCCGTGTGTGCGCTCTTTTAGAGAAATGTATACTCTTTTAGAGGGGAAAAATGCTCTTTCAGAAAATATACTCTCTAGTTTTTCTGCCGAAGCGCCCAGGGGCGTTCTCTGCTGTGCACCAGTGCAGAGGGGGGAGAAGCTGCTGAAATGCGCCGTCAGATCCAGCAGAGGTGAATAAACAGTGCTATTCAGCTCAATGAGCATGACCGTTCGGCTCCGAAGAGAAAATCTGAATGAGTGGTTGCATACCAGCTCCTTTTATACCCGTATGTCCGGGGGAGTGGCATGCAAATACCACTCGCCAATTTTCATTGGCCTTTTATCAAAGTCCAGAGGTGTCTCGGGCTCCCAAGAGTGACCCTTAGTGTCACTACATCGACACCAACGTCGAGTGAGTGACAGATAGGGAACAGAGAGTTCAGTAGACAAATTTGAGTAATCCAAGCAGAGAAGAGAGTGAAGACAAAACTCATGACTGAGCACAGAGCTCAGGGAGAGCACAGTTTAAATGGCTGAACTAATCATTAGTGATGACTTGCAGGTGAGCTCTCCACTAAGTACAGGGAAGACTGGAGAACTGGCACATGAGAGTCATCTAGTGGTGACTGCTGGAACTTCACCAAGTGTGACAAAAACCAGCCCTCCTGTTTAATTAATTAAGCAATCACACGGTCATGCAGAACATCTCAGGTTTTTAAATCCATAAGGATCTATTTCTCAACTGCAATAGCGGCAGTGAGTTTGATCTCTTGCTCTTTGCTTTTGAATTATGTACATCACTTAAAGCATGATTGCATCACTCAAGGCTAGCTAGAAAGGCCTCGACTGGGACATATCCTAAAGACTACACCCACCTAGAACAAATAAATCAATCTGATTGGCTGATGAATCTGACAATCTGACATTAGATGCCTATTCATTTGCACTGTTGAGGGATTCAGTGAGAAGGATATAGCTGCAGGCAGAGCTCCAAAAAGGGGCTCCAAACTGCCATTAAAGATATAGGGAGCCCCTTACCTAACCCTTTCCCTAACCTTAACCATGAGTGAAAGTGATGCCCCCTTTTGGAGTTGGTACAACTCCCTTTTGAAGTAACAACACCCCCTTCCTGAGTACCCCCACCCTCTTTTAGAGATTCTGCCCCCATTTGGAGGTCTCTGGGCTGCAGCTATACATACTTGGATTCAGTGGACATTCTGAAGGCCTAACGGGTTGGAGCTCAGACTCATGCGCTGCTTCAGCATGCGATTTGTGAACCAACCATCACACTTTGCTTGTAAGCATCAAGGAATACATTCTGATTGGACAAACTTTTCATTTTTTCTTTATTCGTTTGTAGATGATTTAGGAGTGGAAAGCGATTGAAAATATATAGGCACAAAGGTAAATGAGAATGAAAGTATGAAAAAATATTTATTTATTAGGCATTTATGGCCAACAGAGAAGGCTTTGCTGGCCCTGAGAATTTGCCACTGAGTTTTTTAGTACACAGAAGCATTCACCGGTTTTCAGCTGATGGAAGTAATGTTTTAAATGCATGCGATATGTTGCTGCTAGCTGTAGCACATTAGCCAGACTCAACATATATATTTATATATATAGTTCAACATTTATATCTCAAATAATGTATATATTCACACTGTGTGGAGTGATGGTAAAGCATTCAGCTCACATTTGAAAGGTGCTGTCTTCGCAGAAGTTTCATTAGTTGCTACATGCACCATTTATTACAATTGTTTTGTCAGGCCAGCATTACGGCCAGGTAACTCCACCTATTCTGCTACATAGGGAAAGCCGCAACAGTTGAGTGCATGAGGTGTCCAACATTCCACAGTCCGGTTGAAGAAATACAACATCCGGGTACTTGTAGTACACTTCTTTTTGTTGAATTTTAGGTGTAAACCTACTACTCACACTACTTGCAATACAAAATGGTGTAGAATAGTGAAATTTGAGACACACCTAAGGAAAAACCTGTTATCATGACATTAAATCCTAGTTATAATTCTTAACAAATAGTTTTGGTCTTATTGACTCAAAGACAAGTATATAAGGTAAACAGAAAGGCACATAAGGTTACCTAATCATAATAATGTGCACAAAGTATTTTGACATTTGACCTTACATATATATGCCCAACCAAAATCTACAGTTTAAATACATGAGTCAACCACACCATCTGTTTGTGATAATAAACAGGGTGCAGGTGTGTGTGTCTGTGTGGGTGTTAAGACCAGGCATTATTTGTGTACTCTGTGTACAGAGTTTCAGAAGTTTGGGATAGGGAGTGGTCAAGTGTAGTATAACAGGTCCCTGTATGAGTGATTAATCATGACTGTGATTTAAAAGCAGAGACTTGATTGACGCCTGATGCAGCTTTTTATCTAAACGTGTCAGCTTAAACAGGATGTCTCTGGTGCTCCCAGTGACATCCAAAACTCAGCCCTAGAATTTGTTCTTTTCTAATTTCTAATTTACTGTAGTAAAGTGATAGTTATTTTGCTCTATAGCATTGTTTATTATATAGGAATATTTGGAGACAGCCGGTAACCGAGCATTTCTTTTTTTTTTTTTTTTTTTTTTTTGGTACATACAAGTGGATTTATGCAATATGTGTGTTTTTATGTAATGAGAGCATGAAAGATTGAAAACGAACTCAAAGAGGTTTCTTATTCCCTGAATTCATTTTTGTTTAATGGAGCACTTTTGTGTCTTCCCTGTGGCCATGGTAAAAACGTTCATTCTTTCATTTCATTCTTTTTCTCTATCCTCAAAATCTGTTCTCCTCTCTATCTCCCTTAGTGAATCACTTGTTTATATGCTCATTTTGATTATAATGTCACAGCTTATATTTGGAAGAAATTTCTTCTCTTGGAGATGACTTTCAAAGGCATTGTACTTAATCACAGATATGTCAGCCATGCAATGACAATCTGATCTCACTGATGTTCGTAGGTAGTCATAAAGTGCATTCAGAAAGTATTCAGACCCCTTCATTTATTTCACATTTTATGTTGCAGCCTTATGCTAAAATGCTTTAAATTATTTTTTTATTCACATCAATCTACACTCCATACCCCCTAATGATAAAGCAAAAACCAGATTTTTGATAACTTTGCAAATTTATTAAAAATAAAAAAATAATTAAAAATATCACATTGACATAAGTATTCAGACCCTTTGCTATGACACTTGAAATTTAGCTCAGGTGCATCCCATTTCTCTGGATCATCTTTGAGATGTTTCTATACTTTGATTGGAGACCACCTGTGGCAAATTCAGTTGATTGGACATGATTTGGAAAGGCACACACCTGTCTATATAAGGTGTCACAGCTGAAAATCATATCAGAGCAAAAACCAAGCCTTGAGGTTAAAGGAACTTCCTGCAGAGCTCAGAGACAGGATTGTGTTGAGGCACAGATCTGGGGAAGGCTACAAAAAAATAAAAAATAAAAAAATAAAAAATTAGGCTGCATTGAAGGTTCCCAAGAGCACAGTGGCCTCCATAATTCTTAAATGGAAGAAGTTTGGAACAACCAGGACTCTTCCCAGAGCTGGTTATCAAAAATCAGTTTTTTGAAAAAATTAATTTAAAGCATTTTAGCATAAGGCTGCAACATAAAATGTGTTAAAAAAAAAAAAAATGAAGGGGTCTGAATACTTTCTGAATGCACAGTACAGTTTTGTTCTAGCAAGTCTACAATTTTTTTGCATTAGGCTTGCCACGGTAGCCTATACGGTGTTACCGGTTATACTCAGTACATAAAACGACACCGGTGTAAAATGTTATACCGGTAAAATAGGTAAACATTATGAAAGAAACATACTTAATGACAACAGTTCCTCAATAGCCAAACAAATAGAATTGCCTACATAAACTCGAGTTTGCTACTCATAAATATACCTAAATGAACGCATTGAAAGCCAGATATTCTTTATCGACATATTAAAATGACTGTGTACGTGCACTTACAGACAAGGTTACTTTTAATTGACAGCGATAACTGTGCGAGGTGGGACACGGTTTGCCCTGTTTACCCAAACTGCACCTGAACGTGCCGCCAATTTAGAGAAATTGACATGGAACACAGACACCTTCGGCGTGAGTTGAAGATGCATCCAGCCACATACTCGCATCAGGTTCAACTACTGGTGAGTTTTTTTTAGATAACACGGATGCTACATGACCGAAGCGGCTGCAGGGGAAAGATCAAGTAAGATCAATGCCACTCTGCACGACTTCTGTCATGATTCCATCAAAAGCAAGAGAATTCCGTCAAATATTTATTCAGAAATATAGCATTTGAGTGTATTATAATTGTTTCCCGTCATTGCGGTTCCAAAACACCAGTTAACCCATATTCATGATGGAAGATAGAGACTCAAATGACTGTGAGGAAAAACTGCAGCACTTTTAAAAATATGTAATATAAGGAGAAATCAATACTTTTAGTATGTAAAGCGTTTTCTATAAAAAATAATAATAATGCTGTTTTTCAATTGTTTCCCAAAGTAATTATGCTCTAGATGGACCTCTTTGACAGCTGACAGCTTGTCCTGCGTTCTGCTTGTTGCGTCTTGCGTTGTTTTAGCTCAAGGACAAGTTCGGCGCCAAGATCATTATCGGAATGAATGAATGTATGATTCCCATAAAAGAGTGACATCTCCCATGGAAAGAAAACAAGCCGCATTACCCGCTGCTGGCAGATGTGGCAAGAAAAAATTTTTGCATTTGCGCAACAAGCACCGCGTCAGAAACGGCGGAAATGAAGCGATCCACAATTGAATCTGATTGCACTTTATTTTTTTCAGTTTCATTTTCATTTAGTTAAAATAAATAATAAATAAAATTCAAAGATTTATATCAAGCTGCCTTGCATTATTGTGTAGGCTATTTAGCAACGGAAATTACACCATAGCACCACTGAGTGTCCAACCTACGGTATTACCAGTTTTGAACACGGATACCACACCGGTGTGAAAATTATGACATCGTGGCAAGTTTGTATAGTCATAGCCTAGAAAGTACAATATCAACGTAATGACAGCATTAATTTTAATAGTAAACTCCTTTACGTATGAATCACTTTAGAGACGTACAAATGTTTACAAATCCTTTGAGCGTAATAGAATATTGAATTCATGGAATTAATATGTACATTTTATTTTTTTATTTATTTTTATTGTATTTTAATAAATTATACAATAAAAAAAAAATATATATAAAAAACATGATCTCTCGAGACTCGGGTTCTGGGCCCATGCATGGGAATCATGAATACATTTTGTTCACATAAACATTTACAGTGATTTGGAGGTTGCATTTTTACTCTAAAATGACAGTTTATGTACTCCACTGTGACATCACTGTCAATTGTCATTTCATATTTGTTTTGGTTTGATAATTCAGCCATACAAAAAGTAGAAATGACCTTTACCAGTCCCATCTAGATTTCATTTACTGTATAAATTAATTTGCTGTTTAAACTTTTTTTTCACTTTTTAAACTTTCACTGATAAATGAGAGTCCTGCTATGGGACTGTATCTGTGCCTGGAACTTGTTCACCTGTAGTGGTATCCTTGGATAGGTTCTACATTTCTGTTCCAACCAGTTGTCAGAGGATTTGTAAAGATCTGTACGTCTTGAACATTTTACGTTTTGGATACATTGATATTGTATGTGTCAGTGTCTCTGTAAATGTACAAAAATGTTATGTATACTGTACATATGAATACCTATGAATACTAATGGGATTACCCTGAGAATGATAAGGTGGCATGGCTAGAGTTAAGATTGACATACCATATCTTTTGTCAGACGTACCTGCCTCTCTGAACTGCCAGTTGATTCTTAGAGTGAGACTTGTACAGAGTGTTGCTTTATGAATGCAGAATAGAGCTTAGCCCCAGAGGAAGCCTATAGTGATTAACATTAATTAGACTGCAGTTGCAGAGCAGAGCCCAGACCCCTTTAATTACCGGAGAGAGATAGGGTGGAGTACTTTGACACAGTACAGTATACAAGCTAACCTCTGGCACATTTCACTGAAAATGATCTCCTCAGAAGGGACACAGAAAGAGTGAGGGACTGCTTATCATGCTTATAGCCAAAAGGTGAGATAGTAAGCCAAAGGTAAGAACATAAACCATTTCAAGTCTCTTAAAGCAGACCTTGATTCACAAAGTAAGTAACCATGCAGAAATAAGACTCACTTGCCAATAAATACAATTTAAAACAGACACCCTGCTCCACCATTCCTCACAATTTTTAGGGCACGCCGTGAGCAGTAAGTAGAGCAGGACACCCTTTTAAAAAGCTGCAGGGCAGTGGCTCTAGAGACCCAGCAACTGTAAATAGCCTTATACCATGGGCCATGAAAATTGACTGATAGACACTTAAACTGGGGCACCCAAATGCAAAGAGTTCTGGTTTTATGATGGATTTTGCTGAAGGCAGGTGTATCTGAATTTCAGCTAATGGAATTTGTCTTCTGAGTGTTATCTGAAACTGTCACCAGAGAATATTGAATGAGTGATTAAAACTCATGAGATTAAATATGATTGTAAGGTCATGTGAATTGTGATTTATTTTTTTAAAGCTACACTATGTAACTTTTGGCCTTCTAGCAGTTAAAAAATAAAACTGCATGCGTCTTGCGGAAGGACATTGTATTTGTTGTGGTGTGGCTCTGCTCCTCTGCACGGATGAATGTGGTTCGAGGCAACGGTGAACACGTGGATACAGGACATCTTATCAGAGCATACACAGACATCAGAGCATGTGTTACACAACTATACATAAACCATATCAATAAAATATCTTGCCTGTTGAGTAAGAAAAAAGCTATCTCTGGGTCGATTTTAAATCCTTTTAGATCTCGATGTTGATTTGGGTTTTATTACAAACTCTGTCGCTTTCCCTTTTTTTTCTCTTGTAGACTCTGCTCTTTTCGGAGTTTCTTTGTTTTTACAAAGTGATTCCCTAGAGGTTTGCCATTTTGAATGATCCATGGTCAGTTTTCCTCCATTGTGACAACAAACTTTCAGCTTAATTTACTCCCACACATGCGCTACAGAAGCCGGATCATATTTTCTCTGTGTATGGATGTGACGGGAGAATGACGTATGTATGCAATTTCCCGCTAAATCCGTCCTGACAGCTCTAAAATATTTATAATATAGTATCATTAATATTGGTTTATCAAAGTGTATTTGGATAAAGTAAAGACATGTTTTGGAAGATGGATTTTTGATGCACTCTCTCATTAATAACATTTTGTTATTTTTTAAACAAAACAAAAAAAATATGTAGTGTAGCTTTAAGTTAATATTTTATTTTATAAAAAGACAATTCTGTCTGCAGATATTAAATTAATTTGGAGAAAAGGCTCCTCTGTGAGAAACATGGCGGATTTCAATAGGTGTGTTTGTGAAAACTGGGGAAGATAGTTGATACCTTTCTATTTAATGCACTCTATGGTTGACTGAGAGTTCAGCATACATTTCAGGTTAGTCAGACCAGTGACCGCATTCTGTCCACATGCAATCTATTTTCTGAGCTTCATCTTATGTGCTGAGTGTGCTGCAGGTAATTAGACTTTAATCTTTTGTCCTTTGACTACAATAAACAAGGTAACATGATTCTCAACCCAAACAGTACAGTAGGGGTACTTCATTAGTTTGAATATGAAAAGAGAACAGAATTAATATCAAAGATAAACAATTATGCTGACAAAGCCATTGAACATGGACTTTGCTTGAACCTGTCATTCAGATTCAGCCACCTGTCAGCCACACAAACATCTATGTCCTTATGTTCTAATGACCATTGGCGGACTGCTTGTCATGCTTAGGTTATCCCATTCTATCTATAAGCATTAAGTAGAGCAGGTCACCCTTTCAAAAAGGCTCTATGCGTGGCAAAATATGTGTACTTTTGAAAAGTGGAAGATAGCAGCTACCTTTCTTTTTAATGCATTCTATGGTATAATGATCAGCATCCTTTGCAGATTAGCCAAACCACTGTCCGTCCACAAACAATCAATGTTGGGTGCTTTATTGAGTCAGAGCAATTCCCCATTTTCCACAATGAGTGAGGTAACATGATTCTCAACCCCAAAAAAAATCCAGCAGGTGTAATTCATCAGTTTGAAAATGGGAGAAAGAATAGAATCAATATCTCTGGTAATCAATTAAGCTGACAAATTCATTGAACATGGGATGCCCTTCTCATTCAGATTCGGTCATATGTTAGCTCCACAAAAATGTATGTACTAATATTATAATGACCATTGTGTTGATGAATTATAACTGCTAATGATAACCTAATTTCCTGGAGTTTTCATAATCATTCAGTTTTGAGTATTATTGGATTGCCTTGCCTGTGATTTTAATCTGTGAAGGGTGTTTTGATTTTCCACAGACATTATTAGAAATGCAGCACATAGTATTTGCCCATAGTGTGGTTTCTACCTGAGGAAGAGGTCAGGAAGACTGAGATCTTTGTTCTTTATAATAAACTAAATTACAAGGAACTGTGTGGAGTCTTGATAAAGCTACATAATCACTTTTAAATTACCTGCCATCTGTGTTTTGCATGGAGTTGACGAGACATGGCATGTGGCTAAATGCATCCTATAATACTGTTCTATGTAGAATTTCAGTGAATTAAAGCTAGGATCAGGCGAACTCTTGTGTGCAGGGCGCATGCTATGTGTAAGTTTCTGCTTATGTGTGCTCAGTTGTCAATGAAAGCCTAATGGTGAATTCATGAGCAAATGCAAACTTTGTTATTTAACTTGTTAATTAACTGACTGACTTGATAAATTTGTTTACTTGGGGTGTTCATTTAGTATTGTGTGAAGAATATTTACATAGTCCTTACCACTTACCATGAAACCATACAATTTAGCTGAATTTTACCATGAACAGTGGGGTCCGAAGGTCTAAGATCATTATTACAAAATGCTATTTTTCATTGCATATTATATGATTAGCACCACACAGTTTGTGTAAAACCAGATGATCCATGTTACCCATAGTGTAATCTAGTGTGCTTTAATGGAGGCAAGAAAATCAGACTTTGAGTTAATATGGGTCACAAATTTGCTTACATTTGATAAGTGACCTATAAAAAAGTGCTGAATCTTAAATATTTTTCATTCATTTTACATCATAAATCTAATCAAACATTTTCTTTCTTTTATCCTAACGTTTTTAATCCCCACATGTACTCTCAGACACAGTGGCAGGCTGTGCTTTTAAAGTCTAGGCCTTCAGTGTGATTCATGCCATTAAGAAAACACAGTTTCACAATGAATAAGACGCTATGCCTTTTGGAATCATACATTATGTCGCAGCTAACTAATAATACCAATTGACATTTTAAAAACACATCCACGCACGAAAGTCAGAACTTGAAACGACACTTAATGCTCAAGCAAGCCTAATTTTAACTGCAGCATGACTGTTTTGTGAAACGAACATCAAAAATCATAATTTTTCATATGAATCTACCAAGGAGGTCTATAATACCTGGAAAATCTATCTAATAATATTTGCGATTTAAATGTTGTTTGCCATAAATTTCGTTTTGTCAGGGTACACGGTTATGTTGCATTACATTCAAGTTGGATGTGGGATATTCCTACTTGATATCTCCGACCATAAATGCATTCCATTCCCCGATATTCGGAAGATGACGTTTAAGGAAACAAAACTGCAACGTTCCCGTTAGCTTAGCAGGGGTTTGACTCTCATTAGAGATGTCTCCTAGCAACCGAACTGATAAACAATCCTGCAGCGCTAGCATTTGTGCTTCAGGTGTATGATTATTAAAAGAGATTATAATGTTTCATACACCTGTTTCTGCAAGTGTTTGTTAAACAAGCTTTAATATCATGCAGTGGAAACGAACTCATTTATCGATATTACTTAATAAAGTGAATGTTTATCACTTACTTTGTATCGACAAGTTTGTGTGACATCATGCCTCAGCATCTTGGCGAAATCGGAGTTGAGAATTTCTGCACGAGCTTTGTAATTCTGTTGTAATTCTGATTTCAAGATGCATTCCACTGCACTTTTCCTAGTAGGAAGTTGTAAAATCCGACTTTCCGAGTTGAATGGAATGCAGCACTACTTTTCAAAACTTGATCCGACACTGAATGCTCAAGCAGCCTAATTTACACTCAGAAAACTCCTGATGTTGCTATAACAATGCTAAAAGCACTAACCAATTTGCTTGATGTGAAAATCAGTCCTCCTTTCATGATTAATAAATTAAGCAATCACACGGTCATGCAGAATATCTCGTGTTTTTAAATCCATAAAGATCTCTCTCAATAGTGATGTGGCAGTTATAGCCAACTCGTCAGCATCTCGCGCTCTTCGCTTTCAAATTACGTACATCACTTAAAGCGTGATTGCGTCACTCAAGGCCAGCTAGAAGGCCTCGACTGGGACTTATTCTAAAGATCACACCCACCAAGAACAAATAAATCAATCTGACTGGCTGATGAATCTGACAATCAGACATTAGATGCGCATTCATTTGCACTGTTGAGAGATTCTGTGGAAATTCGGAAGGCCTGAGGGGGTGGAGCTCAGACTCACACACTGCTTTGGGCATGCGATTTGTGAAACAGTTGTCACGCTTCGCTTGTAAGCATCAAGGAATAAATTCTGACTGGATAAACTTTTTGTTTTTCTCTATTTGTTTGTAGATTAATTAAGAGTGGAAAGTGATTAAAAATACATGGGCAAAAAGGTGATTGAGAATGAAAGGATGAAAAATATTTATTTATTGGACATGTTAGGCCAGCAGAGAAGGCTTTGCTGGCCCTGAGAATTTGCCACTACTCAGACATGAGGATGCAACTGTACATTTTGAACATTGTATTTCACACCCACGCACACATACATATTAAACCCAGTAAAGCAGGTGAGTATCAGTAGCACTTTAGGTTAGCCATTGAGAGGAAGCCATTTTGCCTGTGAATAAAAGAGCATGATAGAGGCTGAGCTACAGTGCCAGTCCTACCCCCATTTGGCACCCTAGGCGAGACCCTTCAGTACAGTGTTATAGTGATGATACAATATGGTAAAACCTTGGTATTTATTTTTTTATAAATATTCAGAAGGCCTATATCATGGTATTTATATGGAAGGCTACTCCAAAGAACATGTTCAAAAAACATGGTATTGGTTTGGTTTTGGTACTTTTAAGTGCTTTAATGTAATGTAAGTGTTTTGATACACTTTTATTTAGAAAGCATCTTTACCTGCAGTAGACAATCGTTCACAGGATGCACTCGCACTCACACATGATCTTCATCACTGTCAAACGATTGAATGCAGCTGTAGGTTTTGTTAGTAAATATTCACTTCATTCAGCATTGTTTTTGTTCTCTGTCTTCTAAAGCATCCCGTTACTGTTTTACTGCGTGACAAAGAGCTTCAAACAATTCAGCCCGCACGTTTGACAAATTCATCGAGAAGAACTGACTCAAAAGACCGATTAATTTGCACATCGGGCATCACATCGATTCACAAGCCTCGTGCTCGTGAGTCTATGGCCGTGTTCACAATGGCATACTATCCATACTACTCTCACTGTTTTTTGCCAAACACAGGTATAACAGAAACAGTAAGAGTAGTATGGTAGTAAGGCATTTAGTACACGGTCTATTTGTTCCGTGTGGGGCGCCACAACACGTCATTGGAACACACTGTGTGCATTTTGTTAGACACAGATTGAACACATACCTATTGGCTCGGTAGATCGGCACCCCTGAATTGATGCCGCCCTAGGTGCTCGCCTATGTCGGCTAATGGGTTGACCGGCCCTGCTGAGCTGTATTTTCAGCTTTTGCCAAGGTCTGTAAAAATTTGTGAGGTTTGTGATGAAAGAAGTGTAAATGAACTGATGTCAGATCATGCCCAGTAGGCTTCAGTACACCTATTGCAATATTAAAGAAGTGAACTGCTTCCTCACACTACTTGAGTGGCCAGCCTAGAACCCCTTTTCCCATTAATGTCCCATCAGTGGAAATAGCCACTTATTTCTGTTTTGAGGAGAGGAACTTCACTGTACATTAAAGCCATAGCAGTTTGTAATGCACACTTAATAGCCCTCCATTCTGTACACATGCCCTCTCTACTGACATGGCAGGCTAGGCAATTCAAGTCTTGAGTGAAATACATTTATTAATTATTTCAAGCTAATTAAATTTTGTTGTGTGGATTCACTGTCAGGCATGCTAGCACACATGCACACGAAGTTTGTGAGGATGTAGCTTGCATCCCTTTATCCCTCTGATCTTCTCGGAACTGTCCTGTGTTTGTGTTTGTATTTTCTGGAGTTTAGCATACATAATTTAGAGACGTGATTTGCACAGAGAGTATGAAAGTACAGTATATTTTGGACAGGCTGTCCTCAGTTAGGATTGCTAATGCACTGTTAACTGATTGAAGTTAATTGTTAGTTATGTTAGAAGAAACTAGAAAGAGACAGTTTGAAGTTGATTTTGTATGGCAAAAACACACAAAAGTGGAGACAAAAAAGAGAGACATGTTAATTATGCATTATAAAAAGAGTGCGTTTATGGTTTTTTTTATTGAAACGGATAGCTTTCTCCAAGGGCCTGTTGCACAAAATGGGCATTGAAATGTGCGTACGCAATTTCCCACGCACACATCAGGATTTATAAAAAACGTAATTTGCTGTAAAATATGTGCGCAATGCCAATTTTGTGCAACAGGCCCTTGGAGAAAGCTATCCGTTTCATTTCTATTCTTATCAATTGCATCTGCTTGGCTAGCACAGGGTTCCTCAGAAATATGCAGTCTGGAGGCTGCCATCTTTACTCATGGGGGCTCAGTTCCGGGATCGGGTGTCGTGTGACCAATCACTCTCAAAAAAAAAAATATCCATAAGCACTCTCTTTTTATAATGCATAATTAAAATGATGCATAATATAATGCATAATTAACATGTCTCTCTTCTTTTGCTGGTGTGTGTGTGTGAATTGGCGACTACAACTGACAAAGTAATGAACTGAAAAGACTGATTATAAACTCCGCTTTTCATGTAATAACCCACATTTTGAATAAAAAAGTATGGAGTTAAGCACTCGAATCAGAATTAACTGTTATGCAGCCAATATTTGGCTATATTAATTTGACCTAAATTAATTGAAAATGCATTAAAATATAAACTGTAAAAAGGATATACTGGTAATGGATGTGCTGCTTTTATAAGACTTTCCCGTGGCATCGTACAGAGGGAATGTACTTTTAATGACACTGAGGATTGCTTGGCTTGTGAAAGTTTTGATTTCCAAAGGCATCCACTTGGAATTGTGTTATTTTACAGAAATCACGTTTTGAGGTAAAAGACAACCCTCAAATAAAGATGATCTGTGATGGCATGTTAAAACAGATATGACACATTCAGTGGTTGAATGGACCATTGGAAAGACTGGTGGTCGGCTGTCTGGATAGGTTTCATCAGAAACACGGTACTGTACAACCCCACACAGGTGCAGCACTGCACAACATGGACATAACATTTCCTGCCTGCCCCATTTACCAGTAATTCTGACCTGAAACACAATAATAACACAAACTACATTTCCATACAAGGATTTTTTATGAAAAAAGTTTTAGCGCATCAAAATAAAGCTGATGGAAACACAAATTATCGCTAAAATTTCACAAGTGTTGACATAATATTTTTCCATTTAACTCTACCGTATAAACTCTATGTTGATACTTCAAATGTTGCAAAAAACTAGTTTGGAAACACTTTTTGTTGAGAAAATTGGTATTAACGCAAAAATGTAGTGTCACATGACAGAATTTACCCCAATCATTACCCTGTGTTTATCATGACGACGGTATACATCCTAGAAAGCCAATTTATTGTACATGATTATGGATTGAACTTAACGGCATATAGATCTGATGCTGCAAACATGACACTTCCAGGAGTGCCAACACAAATATCTTGTTTCATGCACAGTGACAAGTGCACGGAGAACAAATGAATGGCCACTCTTGCGATTAATTTAGTTGCGGTAGCCATCCGTATATTTCTTAAAGTTGCTTTCCCATACCATTCAAAATAATAGACAGCAGTCACGGAATTAGCCCATAATAAAAATAAATAAATAAAAAAAACATAATTTCTGTGCAAAAAGATGTTTTAAATTAAAAAATAAATACAGAATACTAGGAGAAAAGCTTCAGTGCGCTTTTTTGGAACACTAACATATAGCCCAATTCTATAAAATTATTGTTTAGCTTACTTTTTAAAAAATGCTGGCAAAATTCCCTGTATTAAATTAAATAAATTACCAAATTAAATAAGCATTTAATAAAATAATTAATTACCAAATTAAAAAAATAATATTTTTAGACCTATACATGCCTTTTCTTTACACAAACTTAAACTAGCCTTGTTCTGTAAACGAAAAAAGTCGGCTGAATGACATTCTCAGAGTGTTCTACATTTTTTTCAAGACTATAAACTATCAGAACTATTTGTCCAATGCTAAGTTCACTTTCAGAAAACAAGTTTTTGACCATCTTAAAACTTTTAAATATTTTAAATGTAACCCTTTTTACCTCGGATCGCATTTGCTGAGCTTCTTCAGAAAATATAAATTGCATTATAACGCTAAAATTAATTTTAGATGACAATCAAGTTCGGTTGGTTGTTGAAAGTTGCTGGACAAATATGTGGGACATAATGCGGTTGTGATGGCGATGCTTTAGATTAGATGATTGTTCAAAATTGCCTATTGAATTTCAGGAATGTATCATATGTAAGCCCAGATTTTACACCGCATCAATTTTCCTTTAATAGATGTGCACACAGCATATACACATCAATGATCCTTGTACTAAGACTGAAAGTCTCCCCCATTACTTGGTGCAGGTTGCCAGCTTGAACAGGGCCATGACAATTGGCTTTCGAGTTGGAACCGGTGGCAACCTGCGATAAGTGCGACATTAGGACCAATATTACAGTCCTATCAGAAGGGCAACTGCTCACTTTTGATTGCAATTCCTCATCTTCTGATTGCATTTATTTGTGAAATTCAAATGACAGTAAGCTGGCTAATTTCAATTAATTGTCTCAATACTCTCCCCATTTTACCAAAACTTCGGAGGAAAAACGATTAGGGACATCTGGGAGGCAAAATGTACACAATTAGCGATAAACACACAATTGTGTATGGAAATGGTTTAAGGGCAGATTTCTTTTGCGATAAACCAAAACTTATGCAACAAAGTGTTTTTATAAGCATGACTTCATCACGCACACCATTTTTATCGATAAAAGGCCATTTGAATGGAAACAGGCAGAAGACGAAATTGTTTTTACGCATTTTGGCTTTGTCGATGACAAAATAGCGTGAAAAGTGGATGGAAACTAGGCTACAGTTCGTTGTAATGAAAAACATAATGAAAATGTAATTGCCAATGTTGCATAGCAGTGTTGTGGTATAATAAGTTGAATATAAAACAAAAGATAAGCTTGCACAATGCATGTTTTATTTCTTCAAAAAAATCTGCAATCCAATGATGTCAGATTTTTATCATTGATTTACAGTTTATCAAAACAACAGCAACTTTTCAATCATACAGATCTTCGTAAGGCCTGACAAAGATCAGTTTGTTTGAAAAGTTGCTGTTGTTTTTCTTCTTCAATTATATTTTAATGTCAATGTCAATTTATTTATAAAGCACAATTAAAAACAATGACAGTTGACCAATATGCTGTACAACAACAATTTCAATATGAAAATTTAAAAATATAAAAAGTATAGAGTATAAAAATAGCTTTTCAAAACAAAATAAAAAACAGAATTCATTAAACATCACAATATATCTAGGATTGATTATAAGCTAGAGAAAAGACATGAGTTTTTAACTTGATTTGAAATTGAATACTGTTGAGGCAGTTCTAATAATAACAGGTTGTCTGTTCCAGAGCTTGGGGGCAACTACCGTAAAAGCACGGTAACTTCAATCTAGACCTTGGAACAGTTAAAGTCTCTAGTCGGAGGACCTGAGCGATGGTCACATCACAGCAGATGGTAGTAGCTAGTTAAGTGTTTTTGTTCCATCAGCCAATCAGTGCTACATGGCATTTATGGTGATTGGCTCAAATAATAAAAAACAAAAATTAATGCAATGCTGAGTGCCCATGAACAAAGATGCCAGATTTCAAATGACATACTTCTAGGAGTCCTGTGCCAGCTGAACAACTGCCATTGAGATGAACAGGAATGGGAACAGGTAGCTTTCCCCAAGTGTTATAGACCTACATTTACAGTTATGCATTTGGCAGATGCTTTTATTCAAAGCAACTTACAGAGCATTTAAAGTGTTTTGGCAATCGAAGCCTTGATCTTGCCATTGCTAGCACCATGCTCTACACTACAAGAATGAGCTACAGGAATTCATGGGTTTAGACTGGAGCTGAACAGAAAACTTCCATTAACTAAGGATGTCCTTGAGAATAGTTTCATATTTTGTCTACTATATTGTGCTCTTGATAACTGAGCTGCTGGCTTCAGATAAGCACATTCCATAAGCAGCATTTTAAGACCAACCACTCTCATCCCATTCCTCACAGAAACAAATCTGTGGCATATTTAGTCTCAGTAGTGGTCTCTGATGGCTGGATTTCATCACTACTGTGCAACCCATGGAGATCTACTCATGTATGGGGAAGGTCTCTTAGAGTTGTCCTGCTGATATAGAGCACAAAAGGTCATGCCTAAAACAGGCATACAAATATTACCTTATTGTAGTGTAATATGGGTTCACATGTTTGGTGCTCAGACTCCTATAGCTCCAGAAATGTGAGTCATTGTTACATGTTTACATGATTATCCTTGCATTGTCTCTACAGTAATCATGATATAAAGTAAAAAGTGCACATGCAATATAGGCAATAACATTTGGTTTGGAATATAAGTAGATAGAAAAGGTGAAAAAGCATGATTATAATCTCTATGTTGTTAGTATGCTTTAGTTTTCATAAGAAAAGAAACCAGAGAAAATATCTCTGCTACAAGCTCCTTCATAATTAATGCAGCCAGCCATAAATTGGTAGAAAATAATCAGGAGTCCCCAGCTGTCATATATATCGAGCCCCAGTGGGACATTTTTGTCCATAAAATGAAAGCACAGTAGTGCCAACATTCACAGCCATACACACACACACACACAATATACTCAGGCCGTCCTCACAGACCTAAAACACATGAATCCACAAATATAGACTCAGTCCCAAATGTGGGTGGACACAGTTAGGCAGTGTTTGGTTACATAAGAGAACGTGACACGCTTTCATCTCCGGGAAGAGAGGTACAACCAGAGAATGAGAGTAAGAGGTGATGTAAAGGAGAAGGGAGAGGATGGTATGCTATTTCCGCGACACTTGAGTGAGCCTCTTCCCTTCTCTTTCACTCTCTGTCTCCCCCTCACAGTCTCTCCATTTTGCAATACAATGTTACAGAAAAGCTTTGGCAAAGGGGTCACTTAGCACTTTTTACCAAATCATATACACTGATGAGCCAAAACATTATGACCACTCACAGGTGAAGCAAATAATGTAGATCATCTCATCACAAAGCAGCATGTCAAGGTCTGGGTAGATTAGATGGTAAGTGAACAATCAGTTCTCATAGTCAGCATGTTGAATGCAGGAGAAATGAGCAGGATTAAAGACCTGAGCGACTTTGACAAGGGCCAAATAGTTATGGCCAGATGACTGCGTAAGAGCATCTCTGAAATGGCAAGGCTTGTGGGGTGCTCCTGGTCAGCAGTGGTAAGTACCTACTGACAGTGGTCTGAGGATGGACAGACTACAAACCGATGACAGGGTGTTGGGCGCTTAAGTCACATCGATGCGCGTGAACAAGGAAGGCTATCCCATCTGGTCCGAACCGACAGAAAGTCTACTGTGGCACAAGTCACAGAAAATTTTAATGATGGTTACGGTATGGCGTCACAACACACAGTGCATCGCACCCTGCTTCGTATTGGGCTGCGTAGCCGCAGACCAGTCAGAGTGCCCATGATGACCCCTGTCCACTGTTGAAAGCACCTACAATGGGCACACAAGCATCGGAACTGGACATTGGAGCATTGGAAGAATGTCGCCTGGTCTGATGAGTCCTGTTATCTTTTACATCACCTGGACAGCCGTGTATGTTTGCGCCGTTTACCTGGGGAAGTGATGGCACCGGGATGCACTGTGGGAAGACGACAAGCCGGTGGAGGGAGTGTGATGCTCTGGGAAATTTTCTGCTGGGAAACACTGGGTCCGGCCATTCATGTGGAGGTTAATTTGACACGTGCCACCTACCTAAACATTGTTGCAGACCAGGTACACCCCTTCATGGCAATGGTATTCTCTGGTGGCTGTGGCATCTTTCAGCAGGATAATGTGCCCTGCCACACTGCACACGTTGTTTGTGAATGGTTTGAGGAACATGATGAAGAGTTCGAGGTCTTTCCCTGGCCTCCAAATTCCTAAGCATAAGCATCTGTGGGATGTGCTGGACCAACAAATTCGATCCACAGCAGCTCCACCTTGCAACTTACAGGACTTGAAGGATCTGCTGCTAATGTCTTGGTGCCAGACACCACAGGACACCTTCAGGGGTCTTGTAGAGTCCATGTCTCGGCGGGTCAGTGCTGTTTTGGTTCATTGGTGTAGAAACTCATCTTATCTTCATTTACAAAAATGGGGTATTACTCTTATAATAAAGACCAGTCTGATACTAATTATATTACCCCAACTGAGTTTTAACACAACATTAAAGTGATGTCAACTTTCATATTTATTCTTTGTTTGTATGAAAATGTATGACTTATCCATCAACCAATCACATACACTTCACGACACAAGTTTGGAACCCGGAAGTGTCACTTTCTTCCGTAATACACATCAGGACTTTTAACATTAATATCATGGTTATGTTTATGCTCTGGGTAGGGTAAGGTGTTACACTTTATAGTTAGGTTTAGGGATGGGGTTTGGGGTAGGGGTTAAAGTTACAAAAACACAGGTTTGGTTTAACACGGAATAAACGCCACATCGGGAACTACAATGACACAAGGGAAGCATCTCTCATTGGTGGGTGTATCCTGTAACTCGTACTATTTCTTACGAATGAACTCTGATGATTTCTCATGAGATCGGGTTGGGATAACCCATAGAATGTTCAGCAAGAATAAAGAATCTAGCTTTGTCCTAAATCGGCCCCCTCCACTATACAGTATAGTACACTATTTCGGGTGTCGACTATTTTGCAGTGGTGTCTGAATTCCAAACTACATTTGTTCATTCATTTGTTCCCCCAAAGCACTCTGATTTTGAGTGTACATCCGATGCCCATAATGCACCGCTTGGAGGACTGATGAGCTGGGAGAGCGAGCACATGTGGGAGAGAGAGAGTGAGTGAGAAAATCAAGTCATTTTTATTTGTTTAGCGCTTTTCACAACACACATTGTTTCAAAGCAGCTTTTTTTAAAATTAAACTGTAATATCTATAAAGTCTAAAGTCTGAGTGATCATTGTGTAGTTTGATTAAATACGATTGTAAATTGTATATAGAAATGAAATAATTATATAATAATTGTATTTAGAACCCCAGTGAGCAAGCTGAAGGTGACTGTGGCAAGGAACACAAAACTCCATAAGATGTTGGTTAATGGAGAAAAATAACCTTGGGAGAAACCATACTCACTGTGGGGGCCAGTTCCCCTCTGGCTAAACAGCATGAATATAATGCCAATATTATTTATTTAGGTGCAGTGCAAGTCATTGTTTTAAATTTGTAAATTAAGTGTTAAGGTCCATTGTTTTTTTTTTTTTTTTTTTTTTTTTTTTTTAAGAAAAAAAAGTTTTGTTTTTTTTACTTTAAGATTAATTACTAATGTCTTTGAAGTTCATCCTGGATTAACTGCAGAAGTTCACATTGATACATTGTCCTTTGTTAGTTGGCTGATGAAGGCTTTTTTTGGTAATTTAATGATAGTCTATGTATTCCATTTCAAGAGTGTAGTCCATCAATAGACAAAGGTGATGCAGGCAGAGATTAATGAGGTGCATCGCAGTTCAACCTGCAGGTCATTTCGGTGAGGTTCGTTGGGGTCCATCCTAAGTCCAAGGTTCAGGCAGTGACATGAAATATCCCATGTCTTACAGTTGGAGATGGCATCAGTTCATCCTCTGAAGTCAAAAGACTGAAGTGATGTCTGGCTGGAACGGGCTGTAGTTTGTTCTCATCTTTCAGCGACATGTAGCATTGGAGTCCGACACCAAGCAGGAACGGAGCTGGATCTGGCTGGCTCTGGTAACCTCGGGATATGAATCCCAAAGTTTGAGACATGGAAACAAAAAAAATAATATTAGCGTAGATGCCATTCAATTTTATGCAGAGTTATAGATCATTCTGGTTCCGGCAGACCTAACTAAAGAAGCCTAATTGTGAGTTGATGGATAAATTAGGTGTATGCCTGGCTAAATAGATGAGTCTTTTGTCTAGACTTAAACTGAGTGAGTGTGTCTGCATCTCAAACAGCGTTAGGGAGACTATTCCATAGTTTAAATATAACAGGTAGCCAATGTAACGACGACAGAATGGGGCTAATATGATCATATTTCTTGATTCTAATCAGCACTGTAGCAGCTGCATTTTGAACCAATTGAAGTTTATTTATTGAACTTGCTGGACATCCTCCCAGTACTGCATTACAATAATCCAGTCTTGAGGTCATGAACACATGAATTCGTTTTTTCGACATCAGCAACAGAGAGCATGTGTCATAATTTAGCAATATTTCTCAGGTGGAAGAATGCTGTTCTACAAACATTGGAAATTGTATTTTCAAAGGACAGATTGGTATCAAATATAACACCTAAGTTCTTTGTTGTAGAAGACGACATAACAGTACATCCATCGAGAGTCAAATTATATTTTTAGAGGTTTTTGGTCCAATCATTAGTACCTCTTTTTTGTCGGAATTTAGTAGAAGAAAATTTCTGGCCATCCAATCATTGATTTCATTGATACACTCTGCTAATTTGGAAAATTGTGAATTTTCGTTGAGTTTAGAAGAAATATAAAGTTGGGTATCGTCGGCATAACAGTGGAAACTTATTCCATGATTCCTGATAATATCTCTGAGGGGAAGCATATATAAGGAGAAAAGCAGAGGTCCTAAAACTGATCCCTGTGGCGCTCCATACTTAAATTTTGTTTGATTTGACAATTCCTTTTTTACATATACAAAGTGGTAGTGGTCAGATAAATAGGACCTAAACCATGCTAATGCAAGTCCATTAATGCCAACATAATTCTCTAGCCTATTCAAGAGAATGTCATGATCTATCATGTCGAAGGCAGCTCTATGATATAAAAGCACTAGAAGAGAAATGCAGCCGCAATCAGATGATAAGAGCAAGTCATTTGTAACTCTGATAAGTGCAGTCTCTTTACAGTGATTGGGCCTAAATCCTGACTGAAATTCTTCATATATTCCATTTCTATGTAGAAATTACCATAGTTGGGAGAACACAACCTTTTCTAGTGTTTTTGACATTAATAGTAGATTTGAAATCGGTCTGTAATTAGCCAGTTCTCTAGGATCAAGCTGTGGATTCTTAATAAGCGGTTTGATAACTGCCATTTTAAAGTTTCTTGGGACATGTCCTAAGGATAGCAAGGAGTTAATAATATTAAGAAGAGGTTCTGAGATTACTGGGAATACCTCTTTTAAGAGCTTAGTTGGTATTGGATCTAGCATACATGTTGTGGCTTTTGATGTTTCGATAAGTTTTGTTAGGATTGAAGTTGCTCGTGAGCAAAATTATGAGACACTGTTTTCTGAGGTGCTATGACAGATGATTGCATAGTTCCAATTTTATTTCTGATTATTTAAATTTTATCAGTAAAGAAATTCATGAAGTCATTACTATTGTGCTGCGATGGAATATCTGGTTCAGTCGATGCTTTATTCCAAACCAATTTAGCCACAGTACTGAATAAACACCTAGGATTGTTGTGATTATTTTCTATGAGTTTGCTAAAATATGCTGATCTGGCAGCTTTTAGTGCCTGTCTATAGCTACAGACACTATCCTTCCATGCACTGCAAAATACCTCTAATTTTGTATTCATCTACTTGCGCTCCATTTTCCGAGCTACTCTCTTGAGAGCATGAGTGTGATCATTGTACCAAGGTGCGAGGCTTTTTTCTTTAATTTTCTTTAATCGAAGGGGGCGACACAATCAAGAGTGCTAGAGAAGACTTTATTTATACTTTCTGTTATTACATCAAGTTCTTCTAGACTTATTGACTTACTGAGTATGTGAGACAATTCTGGAAGATTATTGCTGAAGCTATCTTTTGTGGTTGAAAGAGTTCTACCTGAACTATAGCGTGGTGTAGATTGAGTGACATTAGCTGATCGCAACAAACAAGAGATGAGATAATGATCTGAGATGTCGTTGCTCTGCGGTAGAATTTCTATAGTATCAACATCAACTCCATATGACAGAATTAAATCTAGCATATGAATATGGCGATGAATTGGTTTTGTCACATTTTGTCTGACTCCAAGAGAGTTGAGAATATCGATAAATGCTAATCCCAATGTGTCATTTTCATTATGTATGTGAATGTTAATGGCTCCAACAAATAAAGCTTGATCTACAGTACATTAACTACTAGATCTGATTGGAAATTTGCAAATTCACCAAGGAAACCAGAGTAAGGCCCGGGTGATCTATATAATGTAGCAAGGGCAAAAAACAGAGATATTTTTTTTTTATATCTGATGGTGTCATATTAAGCATTATTAGTTCAAAAGAGTATTAGTTGAACTTATATCCTGTCCTCTGAGTAACACCAAAAATTTCACTGTAAATTGTAGCAACACCTCCTCCTCGACCCTTCAGACGAGGCTCATGTTTATAACAATAACCTGGGGGAGTACATTCATTTAAACTAATTTATTCATCTGGTTTTGTAATGAATGCTGGCAATGATAGGCAGACAAAGATGATGTGAATAACCCAAGTACAGTTTATTTACATCAACGTGAAATCCAAAAACCATGACCAGAAGAGAAGAGAGAAGAGAAGAGAAGAGACGCGAAGAGATGCGACGCGAAGAGAAGCGACGCGAAGAGAAGCGACGCGAGCGACGCGAAGAGAAGCGACGCAACTTCCAAACAACATTACATTAACAATACCTGACAAAGGACCATGGCAAACATGAGGGTTTAAATACAAGGACATGGGTAACCACATAACATAAACAACCAATGATGAGACTGAACTAATAACAAGATAACTAGATACTAAAACATGAACCAATGACATGACAAAACTGATAATGAATTAACAAGACAATAAACCAATGAAAACAAGACACATGAACATGGAGGGAAAACAGGACATCACATGACCAGGAAACCACATGACATGAACAGTTACAGGAACTAAACTTTCAAAATAAAAGATATGAACACAAAACATGAACAAAACACATAAACATGACAGGTTTAAGCCAGGTTTCAGTCAAACAGAGCGCATCCAAATTATGATCTGTAATAATTTAATTAACAATTAGTGCTTTGGTACAAAGAGATCTAATGTTTAGTAGCCCTACCTTTATATGATGTTTATCTTCAAATATTTAAATTTTTTTTTTTTTTTTTTAAGTTTGACCTTAATCAAATTTTTTCTAAATGATTTAGTGAGAGTTTTGTGTTTGGTAGTTCGGGGAACAGACACAGTCTCTATGTGATATCTAGGTGGCACAGTCTCTATGTGTTGTAGTTTATGTGACCTGTGTTAGGCAACTAGCAGGGGCTCCAGTTCCTGACCTGGGCCCCAGTTAGTCTAATACTATCATTATTAAGACTATGAGCCAAGTAGGAGTAATTTTCTCTCTTTTGCAGGTCAGGTCTAACTCAAAAACTCTTCCAATTGTCTATAAATCCTATGCTATTCTACAGACACCACTCAGACATCCAGCCATTCAGTGACACTAATCTACTATAAACCTCATCACCACCACACAATTTCTGCTTCCTTCATTACTGTAATGTTATATCATGCTGACAGCTTGGAGTAAAGAAACTAAAACATAACAAATATATACAAAAATGTACACTTGTTAAAAATGTGTTTATTCTTGTGGGCAGTTTTTAATTTAGACATCATGAATGTACAGTATATATGTATTTATTTAAAATGACAAACAGAAGAAAGATTTATTGTATTAATATACCATTAGATAAGAATTAAAATTATTATTATTATTATTATTGTTACTTTGTAAAGTAACATATATATTATATAAGTACATGTGACAAAGTTGTTTCTGCCACAGCTCAAGAGCTCTCTCTGATGCTCTGTGTATACTTCAGCATCTGAATTAACTCACTCATTTTGTTTGCTCCTTGCTGATACAGTGCACTCACTGCCATTCAATATATAGGAAATAGTGAATGAGTGAATGATTTCGGACACAGCATCTGATCCCATTACAGTTTAGTAAATCTCCTCTGGGTCAGTCAGGGGTCAAATATCTGAGAAAATGAAAGCAGCAGGTGTTTCCCGAATTAGTAAAAAATAGAAATAAGAATAACACAAAAATCCTTAGAGACCCACTATAAAGTCTTTTACTATCTTTATTTGTCACTATGGTTGTTACAGGCATTACTCAAGACAATCGCAAGTTTAAGAATAGGATTGAGTTAGGTTATCTGTTCATACAGACTTTATTAGATCTGCTCCGGTCTGCTGCTGTATGCATGGGACAATTTGATACTTAAACCTGTCGGTAAATATAGTTGTCAATTCCAAACTTTTGACTGTGTGGATGTAGCCTGAGTGAGATCTTTCTGCTGAGCTCTGGTATTTCTGCATTGAGGTCCACCTCTGAGATTGGTGATGTCGAGCATGTGGTCTTGCTGTAAGACTTCATGCGTGGGACTTGCTGGAGGAGGCTTGTACAAGGCCATGTTATGCAGACCATTCTGTTTACCTTTAAGTACCTCTTTACCCTTTAATCAAAAATGTTGTGAACATGAAAAGACATCACCACATGGTTTGATGACAACTTGAGGATGCATTCTTCATGTCTTTTTTAACAGTAAAACATATGTAGCCAGATGGTGTTAAAACAGGCAGTATTATAGAGTGTCATTCCCCTTTAAGAAGTGCGTACACTGTGTGACGTCATCGAGAAGTGCAATATTCTAAGGAAGCTCACCCAGCACATGAGAATCGGAAGCCACAGAGACTATGGTGTTCGTGTCATCTCTTGACAAAACCATTGTTTGAATGTCTGAAGTGCGGGAGATTGTCTGTTAGCACATATGACAAGCTAACTGGATCGGCTAGAGAACAGAGCCTGAAATGAGCCAAGTGTAGCATTTGTGTGTGTGATTGTGCCACTACCGTGTTTGAGGAATTTCATTTGTGCCAAACTTTGTTTTCTATGACTAGTGCATCACTGTAGCTAGTGGGTTACTTAGTGGGTTCATAAGGACTTAATCAGCGCTGTGCAGAAGATCATAGCTGTGTGACACAGAGGGACAGTGTCTTATTCCCCAGAGTTATATTTTCTTTTATTGTAATTCCATTTCCTTTCCCCCCCAAAAAAATAAATCCCTTTTTGGGATCAATCAGAATAAAAAATGACCCAAGATTTGATTTGTTGTTAATTGATTTATTCAGCTGGCAACATATATATCAACTTTTATAGTGGAATTTGTGGTGAATAACTACACTACCCATGATCCTACAGAGAAAGATTCAACAATCAGAGACCTGCAGCAAACAAAGCTCGCCAAGAGAGAAATGCAGCGACCACCCACTTCCATGATGCCGTGCGATTGACGTAATCGAGTTGGTCTCCCTTTACTCTCAAACTAATTATCTGAATTTTTGCTGTAAACTTAAAATATACTGTTTCTATATTTATAATCAACAACTTTAAATCAATGGTTTAATTTTTCCATCGTTTTTAATTTTATTACATCATTTGCAATGGTTCATGGGATTGTAGTTCATTCCCATATGAAAGACTTTTTGTAATATTTTCAAATTTTTTTTTGCATCAAATCGTAATCGTAATATTCATTTGTAGTATAATCCTAATAAAGTGCCAGACGTGGTCTTCTGCTGTTGTAGCCCATCTGCCTCAAGGTTTGACATGTTGTGCATTCTGAGATGCTCTTCTGCTCACTACAGTTGTACAGAGTGGTTATTTGAGTTACTGTAGACTCTCTGTCAGCTCGAACCTGTCTGGCCATTCTCCGTTGACCTCTGTCATCAATAAGGCATTTCCATCCTCAGAACTGCCGCTCACTGGATGTTTTTTGTTTTTGACACCATTCTGAGTAAACTCTAGAGGCTGTTGAAAATCCCAGGAGATCAGTAGTTACAGAAATACTTAAACCAGCCCATCTGGCACCAACAATCATGCCACGGTCTAAATCACTAAGATCACATTTTTTCCCCATTTTGATGGTTGATGTGAACATTATCTGAAGCTCATGACCCTTATCTGCATGATTTTATATACTGCACTGGTGCCACTTGATTGGCTGATTAGATAATCGCATGAATAAGTAGTTGCACAGGTGTTCCTAATAAAGTGCTCAGTGATTGTACTTCCGGAGCCAACTTGGCTGAAAAAGTGGGCGGGCACTGTTGCAGTCTTAATGGTATATGGTACTGTAGTTCTTGAGTGTAATAAAATACTTCAAAGGTTTTACAATTTTTAAATGTAGGCCAGATGTTAAACATGCCATACTGATTTTTGATACATTGACCTGCATTCTATTCTCACATCACTGGTGATAATTGATGCTCAACAGATTGATCGACTAGACTGAAGTGATAGATCTTGTAAGATCAGTTCACCAACCTTTCAGAGAAGAGCTATGGTCCACCATTATGTAGCTGAGTGACTATGAGATTATTAAAGACAAAAAAAGCTTGAACGTTTAAATTAAAATAAGACTAAGATATTCCTTGGCATATTGCTATTATATTTTACTTTGTAGTGTATATCATCAAACTGTAAAGAGAGAGAGAGAGAGAGAGAGAGAGAGAGAGAGAGAGAGAGAGAGAGAGAGAGAGAGAGAGAGAGAGAGATTGTTTATCTCTTTGTCGGAATGGGGGGTACTCCTCTTTCATAATTTAACTTGGGTTGTTCCTCCTTAATTGTGTTTGGGTGTTGGTCCGCTGGTTGGTTTTATTCTTGCAAGTTTTCTGACTAGTTTAAGGAAAATAAATGGTGTCCCAGTGTTGGAGTGTGTGCTAACTAAATTTACTTGCATGTTATATGAACAGAAATTATAGTGAAATCAAAACCATGGAAACACTGCTGTGATGGATCTCACGTTTATTCAGTCATTATTCTATGAGCTTTACATTAGCTTGAGTCGGAGAGAAAGATTGGAAAGTATGATTATTTTCAATACTGTTTGTTTGCCTGTAACTTTATCCTGTATTTGCTCATATTGCTCTACCAGACATCACACACAATGCTTTCTCCTCACTCTCAGGAAGAGCTTTCATATACTCTGTTGAGGTTAAGCAGAATAACACAGCCCCAGTCAGACACCTAATCTATGCCTTTATGAACCTTAAGCGTAAAAAGTCAAAAAAACATAATAAAATCAATTAGCCTTGGATGTTGCTGCTGTTTTTAAGTGTGGATGCAATAGATGTAACCAGTGAAGGAAATGCTGTATATGAATATATATGTATATTTTTTTCATAAGAAAGGCAGAGTGGAAAAAGTGATGTCCTTAAAAGTCCTTACCTTAGTTTCACTCCTGCCTCTGTGGGAAGTGTTTTTTTAGATGTATACAAAAGTCTTTCTTTTTAATATTGTGTTTCTTCCCCCCCCCCCCCTCTCTCTTTCTCTCTCTCTCTCTCTCTTTCTGCTGCAGTGGGTGGCATTTGCCTCGCTGTTCTTCATACTGGTTTCCATAACCACATTCTGCCTGGAGACACATGAGGCCTTCAACCCCATCATTAACCGCACATATTTTAACCCTCAAGACAACAGCTCCAGGATTAACCAGGAGACAGAGACAGTGGTCTACCTAACCTACATCGAGGGTGTGTGTGTGGTGTGGTTCACCTTTGAGTTCCTCATGCGTGTTACTTTCTGTCCAGACAAAAAGAAATTTATCAAAAACACCCTTAACATCATAGACTTCGTGGCCATCCTGCCATTTTACCTGGAGGTGGGCCTGAGCGGGCTGTCCTCTTCAGAAGCAAAGGACGTTCTGGGTTTCCTCAGAGTGGTGCGATTTGTCCGGATCCTCCGGATCTTCAAGCTGACACGACATTTTGTGGGGCTGCGTGTTCTGGGACACACTCTCCGCGCCAGCACAAATGAGTTCCTCCTGCTTATAATCTTTCTTGCCCTTGGAGTGCTCATCTTTGCCACCATGATCTACTACGCAGAGCGAATCGGTGCCAATCCCAATGACCCACGTGCCAGCGAGCACACCCACTTCAAAAACATCCCCATTGGCTTCTGGTGGGCTGTTGTGACTATGACCACATTGGGCTATGGAGACATGTATCCTCAGACATGGTCAGGCATGTTGGTGGGTGCATTGTGTGCTCTGGCTGGTGTATTAACCATTGCCATGCCTGTGCCTGTCATTGTCAATAACTTTGGGATGTACTACTCTCTAGCCATGGCTAAGCAGAAGCTACCAAAGAAAAAGAACAAGCATATTCCCCGTGCCCCACATCTGGGCTCACCTAATTACTGTAAGTCAGCCATGAGCTCGCCTCATCACAGCCCACCAATTGACCATTGTTCTCTTGCTGCCCAGGAGGAGATTTTAGAAATGAACAGAGCAGGTAGGAAACGTTTCTAAGTAATGTCCACATGAATTGATTTGATGGAACTTATTTAATAGTAAAGTGCACCCAAAAATGAAAATTCATAAATTATTTATCCACATGCTGTTCCAAACCTGTATGACTTGTATGATGTTAAACTCAAAGTTAATTGGATTTCAGTCAAAATTCACTTTCATTATATATATTTTCCATACAATTAAAGGAATAGTTCACACAAAAATTAAAATTCTCTCTTCATTTACTCACCCTCATGCCATCCTAGATGTGTATGACTATCTTTCTTCAGCACAAACAAAGATTTTTAGAAGAATATCTCAGCTCTGTAGGTCCATAAAGTGCAAGTGAATGGGTACCAAATTTTTCAAGCTCCAAAAAGCACATACAGCCATCATAAAATTAATCCATATGACTCCAGTGGATTATTGAATGTCTTCTGAAGCAAGTGCTAGGTGTGTGTAAGAAATAGATCAATATTTAAAACTTTTTTTTTCTAAACATGTTCGCTTCTGGCCAGCTCGTTGACGAGGGTGGAGTTCAAACTGCCTCTCGCGTGACGTGAGCGCATAAGCCTCCTCTGCACAGATATTCATACATAGATACTGTATTAGCAGCTGTTCCTTTGGACCGCAATACTGTTTCTACACAAAAGCAGTTTATGCATTGGTCTGAGCAAGGAGCTCGGTCTGAGGCATCTCCTCCATTCACTTGCATTTAAAACCGTTTCAAACAGCTCTCCTTGTTGACCATTCCAAGATGGCTCCACAGTTGACGTATCCAAACCAGCCAAATAAAGCCAAATATCTATGCTCCTCTGTTGTAAACAACACTGCGCTTCCCTTTTTTTCCATATTTCACACGTCAGTTCTGGCATTAACTTGCCAACAACATGCGAGAGTCTGTGTGACCTCGACCCTCGTGAATTTTTTGTAAAAAAAAGTTTAATTATTGATCTATTCCTTACACACACCTAGCGTTTTGCTTCAGAAGACATTAAATAATCCACTAGAGTCTTATGGATTACTTTAATGATGAATATATGTGCTTTTTGGAGCTTCAAAAATGTGACACCCATTCACTTGCATCTTATGAAACTACAAAGCTGAAATATTCTTCCAAAAATCTTAGTTTGTGTTCTGCTACAGAAATAAAGTAATACACATCTGGGATGGCATGAGAGTGAATAAATGATGAGAGAATTTTAATCTTTGGGTGAACTATTCCTTTAAAGTGAATGGTGACTGTGGATAACATTCTGCCTAACATCTCCTTTTGTGTTCCCCGGAGAAACAAAGTCATTCAGGTTTTTTACTCACAACATGAGGGTAAATGACTGAATGTTCATTATGCATGTGTGTGTGTTTGTGTGTGTCTGTGTGTGTGTGAGTTGGTTATTGATGTTTACGAGGACATTTAACACACTATTAATGTCTGTTATGCTATAAAGGTGGTTTATGAGGACACCCTTTATGTTCCTGTAATTCAAACTGCTTAAAAAACATACAGAACAATGTTTTTCTGAAAATGTAAAAATGCCAAAAGGTTTCTATGAGGTTTAGGTTTAGGGGTTGGTGTAGGGTTAGGGGATAGAATATATCGTTTTTACAGTATAAAAATCATTATGTCTATGGAGAGTCCTCGTACCATAGGAGTACCAACGTGTGTGTGTGTGTGTGTGTGTGTGTGTGTGTGTCAGTGTGTGTGTGTGTGTGTGTGTGTGTGTGTGTACTCTCCCTTTAAGGACTGAAATGGCATTAAACTCATGTTTCCTTCCACTTCACCATCTTTCTAGATTTGCCTTAAAGCCCAAAATTACACATGTTACTTGTATGCAAAATCTCTTGTCTGAGAATCATTCAAATACAGCCCAACCATCTGGAGACTTACAAAATCTCATCACACTGCATTTTATTCAGCCTCCTCACATCAACAAGCATAGAAACACATACATGTCTGCACCGTGGTTGCATAACAACCAATACCCCATGCTACATTTTGTATATCTATATATTTTTTCCATCAGATTCCTTTGAGGATAAATCACATCCACCCAGACAATGGTAGCACACTCATTCAACAGCTTATTTTTGTCGATCAGCTTGCCCTAATTACATCTTATTTATATGTGCACGATATACATTGGTTTTGTTTGTTTTTGTGATTTTAAAGCCAGGGATAAGATCATATTTGGGTGAATTATCCCTTGAAGATCTTAAACAAACAAAACCCTTCACTTTAGCAGGGCTGGTCAAACCATTAGGCGACATAGGCGAGCGCCTAGGGTGGCATCGCTTCGGGGGCGCCGATCTACCGAGCCAATAAGTATGTGTTCAATCTGTGTCGAACAAAATGCGCGTTCCGATGACATATTGTGGTGCCCCTCATGGAACAAATAGACCATGTACTAAATGCCTTACCACCATACTACTCATACTGTTTCTGTTATACCTGTGTTTGGAAAAAACAGTGAGAGTAGTATGGATAGTATGCCACTGTGAACACGGCCATAGACTCACGAGCGGGAGGCTCGTGAAGCGAAGTGATGTGTGATGAGTCGGTTCTTCTCAATGAATTTGTCTAACGTGCGGGCTGAATCGTTTGAAGCTCTTTGTCACGCAGTAAAACAGGAAAGGGATGCTTTAGAAGACAGAGAATAAAAACAATGCTGAATGAAGTGAACATTTACTTTGAAACAAAACCTGCAGCTGCATTCAATTGTTTGCCAGTGATGAAGATCATGTGTGAGTGCGACTGCATCCTGTGAATGACTGTCTGCTGCAGATAAAGATGCTTTCTAATAAAAGTGTATCAAAACACTTACATTACATAAAGCGCTTAAAAGTACAAAAACCAAACCAATACCATGTTTTTTGGATATGTTCTTTGGAGTAGCCTTCCACATAAATACCATGATATAAGCCTACTGTATATTCAAACTGTATATTTTACCATATTGTACCATCACTGTGCCATGATATTGCCACAGCAGGCTTTTGAGAACAGTTACTTTGTGCTGTGTAATGTGAAAAGGTGACAATGTTTTTAGTCTATTCATTAATGCTACACAATATATGGCTATATGGCTACTTAAGAAAATGTTCAAATGATGCTCCTAAAATCACCAGAAATAAATGCTTTGGTGATGTTTTTGCAATATGAATAAATAAAATAAATAATTTTAACCACTCCTACAACATCATAGAACAATAGATTGTGTACTTGATGGGCCCCAGACTCCCCAGTAATGATGAAAGCCTATAAATGCCTGCTGTGAAATATACTGTACAATGTGCATAGGTCTTTAGGGCAGTATGCCTTTTTTTTCTTCTTAGACCACTTGACTTGGTTTATGTGCACTTTACATTAAAGTTATTCCTATATTTAGTTATACCCATTTATGATGCCTACTTAAGAAGCCATAACATGCACTTGCATATTTGTTCCCAACATTGTTATAATAAATGTTTAGCTAGTTTGGTTATATACACATTAGGATGTATTATATGTACTTTTTTGTGTAAAAAGTAATACATAGCTCTCTAATAATTTGGGGGGGGGGGGTGTTGGGTAACTGAAGGGTCTCGAATAGGGTACCAAATGGGGTAGAACTGACACTGCAGCTCAGCCTCTACCATGCTCTTTTATTCACAGGCAAAGTGCTACCGATACTCTTCCACCTGCTTTACTGGGTTTATTATATATGTGTGTGTGTGTGTGTTAGGCATATTTGATTTTATACCTTTCAATAAATACTGTACATACTGTTGAATGTTGGCTGTAACACTATTCTGGCTAGTAGCAGTTGTAGCTGCAGAAGGTTGGTGTAGTAAACAGCTGTTATTCTGTAACTAATTACAGATGCTGTTGACCACATCATCATAATCAGTATCCATGTTATCTAATTTTGGTGTAGAGAACTGTATGAGAACTGAAATCATTGTTGCCTCTGGAAAAACACGAGTATTTGCCATACTCACTTACATGTGAATGTGACACATTTACAGAGGAGCTGACCAGCATAAATAAGCAACATGATCACACGGGAAGTCAGCATGCTGTTTCCGAAAGTTCCGTTACCCTAGGATCGGCAACAGTATGCCGACTCACTGACATGCCCTATGTCCCATCAGACATATTTGGAATGGCTCAACAACAATTCCTTTCCCTCGTGGCTCGACTGGTAGTGCGTTGCGTCAGTTTCATGGGAGACCACGGGGTAGATTAAATAAAATAAGCATTTCTCTTCACTGTTTTACACCCTGTTCAGCTGAAAACAATTCTTTTTACAACTGGCTTCTGGCGACCTCTCCTGGATATAAATGGATGTCACACTTGTTTATATGCTATGAAACACTTACTGCTTTTGCCTCTGGAGGCTGTATTTTCAAATTCAGTCAACATATACTGATTTCGGCTAAAGAAAAATCGGCACAGACTTGCCAATTTTTATGTGAGATCAGACTGAAATAAGATATACTGTATAAACCACTCCACTATGTACTCAACATTCTTACGGCCGAGTAAGTGGTGCTAAGTGCCTTCATTCACAGCACTCGCTCATAGATTAGTGGATAGTGGATAGCTGTGAAAGAGTGATGAAAAGATGGTCGTTTTGGCTATGTCTGATCAAGCTCGGTGAAGAATCTCTCATTAGTCTGGGAGAGTAATTGGGAGTGACTTGCTTGTCTGACTTGTGGGATTCCCCCATTTCTAAACTGGATAATTATATCCAGACAAAGTCTTTAGATGGACTAAGCTACCAGCACGTAAACCACATATATGCTTGAGGCCCTGGAGATTTCAGGGCTACAAGTGATGGAATTATATACTTTTTTTACATAACAAATAACTCCCGGCCAGCTAATCAGGATTTATAATAAATTATGTTAAAACCCCTTGTCGATTTACCAACCTGGGCTCATAGATTCACGTTACTATACCTACCCTATTTTGCAAAATTAGTTTTACGTAGCTCGTTGTACGTATTGCAGCAGTGTCCAGGTAAAATTAACACTAGAGGCGCTACAACAACAATTCATTATATTCACTTTCACACTCACGTGTAAAACGGCAGATTATCAGTTCATAAACACTTTTCGCTCTGTTCCTGACACAATGCTACCTTATGACGTTAAAACACTTTTACTATAGTGCATGACTTGTAAGATGATACATTAATATGCAGTACATAACCAACTTTAAGGTTTAGGGTAGTGAGGTAAGTTAACTCAACAGAACATTAACTTTAAAGCTCAAGTATCTCATATCTGTGACACTAGCACCACCAAACAGAATTGCAAAATAAACAATGCTTTCAAAACTAACACAGGAATTTTGTAGTGCCACAGAGAGAAAATGTTTACAGTTTTTGAGAAAATTAACCTATGCATGGCTTACTTACAGTTGTCTCTGCTTAATAAACTGGTATAGAAAAAAGCATTTAACACAGAAAAAGTTAGATACTTCAGCTAACAATAACCCTTAAAAACCTAATCTATTTGAGGAATATTTAACTTGCTACTAGAGCCACACACTGGACTTTTAACCTCGGAACTGCTGTAATACGTTTGAGGAACCATGTAATATAATTTTGCAAAAATATCACCACAGTCATATAATTTTCAGGAGATCAGGCTGCGTTTTACAGTTTAATGTTTCCACATCAAAATTAAAAACAGAGGGAAAATAATCCAGAATTTATTAAGTGATTTGGTGATTTGTATCCAGCACCTGTCATGTGTTTATTGAAAAAACTCAACTTTGCACATAGTGGTGGTGGATTTTTGCTTGTGTATCAATCTCCACAGCCATTTAAAACACAAATAAACAAGTACAGCATAGCCGGTGTGTCCCTGTACACAAAATGAATGTGGAGTGAATTTGAATCAATGTTCTAAATCAAATTCTGTATAAAGATGTGATGGCATAAATGCTGTACTAAAGTATTTCATACACTTACCTAATTTTTTATGCAGCAGCCCCTACATTTTACACACAAACACAAAAAGCCCATATGTAGATGAAAGAACCATCCCACTGATGTGAGAGCTTGGGATGAACACTGAACTTTGAGAATTCACTAAATGAATAATGATGTCACTATTAGAGAGAGGCTCAGGCATGGCAATAATTCAATCAAAGAAGGGAAAGAGAGAAAGAAAGAGTACTTCCTGCAATATTTACTTGCCTGATCATTCTGTCCTGTTAGTTTCAAACAAAGCTTTCTTATGATGAAGTGATAAGATGTATTGTGTATTCAGTTTTCACACCATCTCTTTATCATTTCATTTTCTGTTTTTACACTGCACTAGAGCCTGTTGCTATGGCAATGGTGTCCAAGCAACCACACAATAGGAATCGCACCCTGCAATGAGCTGCAGTCAATCACTCGCCTTGCACGATTCCTGTGCTATTCACACAGTACTGTAGAACACACACCTCGCACACACTGAGGAAGAATGCAGTAAAATCAGTACATAACCTGCTGTTAATTGACCCTTGAAGGATAAAATGCACATGGATTTCTAATGGTGGATGCTTAGTTGAGTGTGGGACACATAACAGACAGTGAATACAATGAAACTTTGGTCTTCATGCTCAACTGCCTCAGACTTTCTTTCCCTTATTCTGTCTCTCCTTACTTTTAGTACAGCTTAAATGCATTTGCACAAAGCAGAAAGGCCTTGATTATCAGCTCCATTCATTTGACTGTGGGCATAGAACCATTAAAATCACCAGCTCATAGAGTGAAAGCATCTGTTCAATTGGCCTGAGTAGCACAGCAACACTCTCAGTGCATCTAGGTGACACTAACACACAGAGTCGCTGTTTGAAATTAGTCAAAACTTTGTCCTCTGTAGACAGTGCCTTTATCTGTCACTATCTTATAGTTATTTCTAATTCAGAGGTCTCCTGAGGAATGTGAGTAATGTTATTAACATTATGCTTTTGACCCCCCTTTCTCTGTTTTTTTATTTTTTATTTATTCAAAATGGTACACTCACTCTTAACACATACAGCATGATGGTATTTTGAGAACAGATCTTGTTCTAACTGTAAATTGCGACATTCACAGAGCTCTGAGAAAATAGTGGGTGGTCACAGAATGAACCAGCATTAATGCCACAAAAAAGTGCGTCAGACTTTTTAATGCACAGAAGCACCATTAATGTAAACTTACATGGTAAACACAATCACGAAACAGTGAATCATACGTTTATAATATATGTTACTGTATATAATGATATATTACTGTATATATGTAAATAATCAACCCCTCCGTCATATATACAGTAAGACACCTGTCTGAAGATGTTTCACAAAAAGAAGTTTAAATGATAAAACAGTAGATCTCAGATTAAAGTATTTGGACACTTAATGGTTGTGAAACAAACACATTGTATACTGTATATAATTTATACATGCACTGGTGGCCAAAAGTTTGGAATAATGTACAGATTTTGCTGTTTCGGAAGGAAATTGATACTTTAATTCACCAAAGTGGCATTCAACTCATCACAAAGTATAGTCAGGACATTAATGAATGTAAGCTTAACTTTGTCTTTGTGTTTGTTTTTGAGTTTCCACAGTATCCAATAGACTGGCATGTCTTAAGGTCAATATTAGGTCAAAAATGCCAAAAAAAAAAAAAAAAAAAGTTTCTAAAAACTTTCTTTAGAAACTCATCAGTCAATCATTGTTTTGATGAATGAAGGATATACATTGCTTGAAATTGCCAAAAAAACTGAAGATTTCATATAAAGGTGTACATTACAGTCTTCAAAGACAAAGGACAGCTGGCTCTAACAAGGACAGAAAGAGATGTGGAAGGCCAGATGTACAACTAAACAAGAGGATAAGTACATCAGAGTCTCTAGTTTGAGAATTAGACACCTCACATGTCCTCAGCTGACAGCTTCTTTGAATTCTACCCGCTCAACACCAATTTCATGTACAACAGTAAAGAGAAGACTCAGGGGTACAGGCCTTATGGGAAGAATTGCAAAAAAAAACAAACAAACAAAAAAAAACACTTTTGAAACAGAAAAACAAAAACAAAAGGTTAGAGTGGACAAAGAAACACAGACATTGGACAACAGATACGTAACTGGAAAAGAGTGTTATGGATCTTAACCCCATTGAGCTTTTGTGGGATCAGCTAGACTGTAAGGTATATGAGAAGTGCCCAACAAGACAGCCACATCTATGGCAAGTGCTACAGGAAATGTGGGGTGAAATGTCACCTGAGTATCTGGACAAACTGACAGTTAGAATGCCAAGGATCTGCAAAGCTGTCATTGCTGCACATGGAGGATTTTTTGAAGAAGTTTAAGAAGTTCTGAATTTTATTTTCAAATTGTAAAAATAATTTTTCACAATCAGTTGAATGCCACTTTTGTGAATAAAATTACCAATTTCTTTCCATAAGAGCAAAATCTGTACATTATTCCAAACTTTTGGCCACCAGTGTGTGTGTGTGTGTATATATATATATATATATATATATATATATATATATATATATTGCAAACATAGCTAAGAAAAATGAAGAATAAGTCTAGCATCATTTGTTTGCAGATAACACTTTACTTTTATTTTGTTATCTATGTATTGAAATTAATTTATTTTTCAATGTGATTTTAGTGTCCAAATACTTTTTTTTGTCATATATATCTTTATATTATTGTTTATAAATAATTAATATTATGAATTAACAGTACTTTCAGTATTTGTCTGTTAATTCAGCCAAAACAGTCCTATGACAATGTGTAGCTGCAGACATATACTGTACAGTTTTTAATGATCTGTTGACATAAAAAGCTTTACTACATTAAACATTTCCATTTATGGTTTGATCTTTTCCTTAATTTATTTTATTCATGAAATATTTATTGTTTATGAATATGAAATATTTCTGTTTTTTAACACTTATTGCAGAATGACCCAATTATTACACTCCCAATAATATCAGGCTATGGATTTGACAGCTTATGACAGCTATGGATATGACTTACAGCTGATACATATGCATATGTATTGTATATATGCATACACTGTTACTGAAGAATTACACAACAGTACACTAACTTTAGGCCTCAAAATTTGAAAGAAAAAGAAAAAGAAACAAGAGAATTGAGAATGAGTTGCTTGTGTTCATCAAATTACTCATAAAGATGAGTCATCTCCCCCTCCCTTCCTGTTTACAGACTCCGTTACAAAGAAATGTGTCACTTCACTGCTTGTCCTGAGGCTACATCCACATTAATCTGGATGCATGTGAAAATGGCGTTTTCATTTTCAAAACACTCTCCGTCTTCCATGAAAAAAAAAATCGCCGTTCCATGTACGGTCTGAAACGCAATTGTCCTCGCATATATAGCTACGCATTAGTCGGGACGTCCCATATTTTGACAGAAATGAAGATGTCCCATACGGGAGGCCTTTTGTCCTGTATTTCAGCAGGAAGACACTTGAGAGGGACCCCGATCAGATGGCAAAATGCCCCGTATTGAATCAACAAAATGTTCAAAGGGGCTCAAGCATCCTGTATTCGTGTGACAAAAAGTTGGCAACCCTAATAGCAGGCACAACAACGGGGCTACAACAAGGGCAGCGATCTTGAGCTGGACTCAAGATGGCACCGAGTATGGCTGCTGCGTTGCGAGCTCCGACACAACATGGTAGTGTTTTGTTTGTTTTGTTTACAATTCTTATGTTTTTTGTCTCGGATGTTGTCTGCCTTATTGTCTACGACAGACAAACATTTTTGGACATTGGTTCAGCAATTACACACCGTAAACCGGACTTCAAATTCCTCAATGCCGACCAACTGTTTACAAACAAGCAAGCGGAGCTCTTTGTCTGTGCTGCACGACCACGGAAACGCAGGAGGAAAAGGGGAAACAGAGCCGGCGTTCTCATCAGAGTAAGACGGTGCACAAATCGACCCCTGCTACCCTACTGGCAAATGTTCAGTCTCTGGATAACAAGCTCTGCGAGCTGAAAGCGTGGATCTCTTTCCAACGAGAGACGAGGGACTGCTGCATTATCTGCCTTACGGAAACTTCGATGTCTGCGGAGATTCAGATTAAGCCATTGAACCCACAGGGTTCTCCGTGCACCGAGCGGACAGAGCGAAAGACCTCTCAGGTAAAAGCAGAGGTGGTGGTGTATGTTTTATGATCAACAAATCCTGGTGTGATCAGAGGAACGTACATTCTATCAAGTCTTTCTGCTCTCCTGATCTGGAATTTCTCATGCTTCTGTGTCGACCATTCTAGCTACCGAGGGAATTCACAGTGGTCATTATCACTGCTGTGTACATCCCACCACAAGCCGACACAGACCGGGCACTCAAGGAACTGTATGGGATTATAATCAAGCAGGAAACCGCGCACCCTGAGGCCACGTTCATTGTGACCAGGGACTTTAATAAAGTCAGTTTCAAATCAGTCGCACCAAAATACCACCAGCACATTAGTTTCAACACACGAGGGGACCGGGTTTTGGACCATTGCTACTCTCCCTTCCGGGATGGCTACAAATCCCTCCCCCGCCCACCATTTGTCAAATCGGACCACTCTTCCATTCTGCTTCTGCCCGCTTACAGGCAGAAACTGAAACAGGAAGCACCCACCCTCAGAACGATCCAGTGCTGGTCGGACCAATCAGACTCTACGCTACAGGACTGTTTTGATCACACAGACTGGGAGATGTTCCGGTCCGCCTCTGATGATGACATCGAGCTTTACGCTGATAGCATAATGTGTTTCATCAGAAAGTGCGCAGAGGACGTTGTTCCAACCAGAACAACACGGATCTATCCGAACCAGAAGCCATGGATAAATAGCGATGTTCGCGCGGCATCTTAATGTGCGGACCTCTGCTTTTAATTCCGGGAACGCAGAGGAGCATAAACAAGCCAGTTATGCCCTAACATATTATATCAGAACAGCAAAACGCCAGTACAGGAACAAGATTGAAGGACAGTTTAACACCACCAACTCTAGAAGCATGTGGCAGGGAATTAACATCATCACGGACTTTAAAGGGAATAAAAGCTCCGCCATGAACACCGCTGCCTCTCTCCCGGATGAGCTAAATACTTTTTATGCTCGTTTTGAGGGAAATAACACTGCCCTTGTGGAGAGAGCTCTTGCGGCCGAAGCTACAGAGGTTAGTTCACTCTGCGTCTCTGTAGTGGATGTAACCCGATCCTTCTGACGGGTGAATATCCGCAAAGCCGCGGGCCCAGACAGCATTCCAGGCCGCATCATCAGAGCGTGCGCGAACCAGCTGGCATTTTTACGGACATTTTCAACCTTTCCCTCTCTTTGTCTGTAGTCCCCACATGCTTTAAAACATCCACCATTGTGCCTGTTCCAAAGCAATCAAAAATCACTTGCTTAAATGACTGGCATCCTGTTGCTCTGACCCCCATCATCAGCAATGCTTTGAGAGACTAATCAGAGATTATATATGCTCTGTACTGCCTCTCTCTCTAGACCCATTGCAGTGATGATGCCATTGCATCTACAATACACACTGCTCTCTCCCACCTGGAAAAAAAGGACACTTATGTGAGAATGCTGTTTGTAGACTACAGCTCAGCATTCAACACCATAGTGCCCTCCAAGCTAGATGAGAAACTCCGGGCTCTGGGCTTAAACAGCTCACTGTGCAGCTGGATCCTGGACTTCCTGTCAAGCAGACGCCAGGTGGTTAGAATAGGCAGCAACATCTCCTCATCACTGACCCTCAACACTGGAGTCCCACAGGGCTGTGTTCTCAGCCCACTCTTGTATTCCTTGTACACACATGACTGTGTGGCAACACATAGCTCCAATGCCATCATTAAGTTTGCTGATGACACGACGGTGGTAGGTCTGATCACTGACAATGATGAAACAGCCTACAGAGAGGAGGTGCACACTCTGACACACTGGGGTCAGGAGCACAACCTCTCCCTCAACGTCAGTAAGACAAAGGAGCTTGTGGTGGACTTCAGAAGAAAAGACAGAGAACACAGTCCCATCACCATCAATGGAGCACCAGTGGAGAGAGTCAGCAGCTTCAAGTTCCTGGGTGTCCACATCACTGAGGAACTCACATGGTCCATCTACACTGAAGTCATTGTGAAGAAGGCTCATCAGCACCTCTTCTTCCTGAGACGGCTGAGGAAGTTTGGAATGAACGGCCACATCCTCACACGGTTCTACACCTGCACTGTAGAGAGCATCCTTGATTCGACCCAGAGGGGAAGGTTCTTGGTGGCTAGCCAGACTCTTTGACCAGCTCGGAAATTAGGGGCCGTCCGGCGGCGGCGGTTAGCCTGACGTTGGTATCTCTGGGAGGTCTGAAGAAGGGCATGCCTAACCTTCCTCCAGGTCTGCCGACAGCGTTGGACAAAACGCCGGGCCGAGGGAACGCCAACCTGTGACTCTTCCTCAGGGAACAATGGGGGGGTATACCCGAACTGGCATTCAAAGAGGGATAGTCCAGTGGCCGAGGACAGGAGGGTGTTGTGGGCATATTCTGCCCATATGATGTAGGTAGCCCAAGAGGTGGGGTTATTGGCCGCCATACACCGCAGAGTGGTCTCCAGATCCTGGTTAATCCGTTCTGTCTGGCCATTAGACTCTGGATGGAACCCAGATGATAGGCTGGCTGTGGCCCCAACCAGCTTGCAGAAGGCACCCCAGAACCAGGATGAGAACTGGGGCCCTCGGTCAAAGACAATATCCAGGGGGATTCCAAACACCCGGAAGACATGGTTCATGAGGAGCTCTGCTGTCTCTTTGGCCGAAGGCAATTTGGGCAGGGGAATGAACCGTGCGGCCTTAGAGAACCGGTCCACAACCACCCGGATGACAGTGTTACCCTGGGATGGTGGGAGTCCCGTGACAAAGTCCAAAGAAAGGTGCGACCATGGCCTACGGGGAACGGGTAAGGGATGGAGCAGTCCCTGAGGTCGCTGGTGTGTAGACTTTCCCTGGCTGCACATGGGGCAGGCCTCCACATAGACCTTTACGTCTTCCTTGATGGACGGCCACCAAAACCGCCGTTGGAGGAAGTCAAGAGTGCGAGCATTTCCTGGATGGCACGTCAAGGGAGACTCGTGACTCCACTGCAAGACCCGGGCCCAGGCAGATTGAGGGACGTACAGGCATCCAGCCAGACCACCTCCTAGGTCTGGCTCTTGGGCTTGAGCTTCTCGCACCACCCTTTCCAGTTCCCACTGAAGGGGTGCGACAATCCTAGACCTCGGAATAATCAATGCCAAAGGCTTCTCCTGTGTCTCGGGAGAGTACGCTCGGGACAGGGCATCCGGCTTGACATTCTTGGTGTCGGGTCTGTAAGACAGGAGAAACTGAAATCGATTAAAAAACAATGACCATCGAGCCTGCCGAGGGTTAAGCCGCTTAGCCTGCTGGAGATATTCCAGGTTCTTGTGGTCCGTGAGCACCTGAAAAGGGTGCTGAGCCCCCTCAAGCCAATGGCGTCACTCCTCCAAGGCGAGTTTAACTGCAAGCAACTCTCGATCCCCCACGTGGTAGTTGCGCTCGGCATCCGACAGGCGACGAGACATGAAGGCACAAGGGTGTAATTTCCCGTCTTCACCCCTTTGTGACAGGATGGCCCCTACGCCCACCTCTGAGGCGTCCACTTCCACCACGAAAGGTCTTTCTGGGTCGGGGATCGAGAGAATGGGAGCGGAAGTGAAGCAGCGCTTGAGCTCCTCGAAGGCCCCCGCTGCCTCTGGACCCCAGTGAACCTTGATTCCTCCTCCCTTGGTCAGCGCAGTTAAGGGGGCCACCATGGAGCTGAAGCTCGTAATGAACCTCCTATAGAAGTTTGCGAAGCCGATGAAACATTGAACCTCCTTAACTGTGGCGGGAATAGGCCAGTTGAGGACAGCTTCAACCTTCTTAGGGTCCATCTCCACGTGGCCAGGAGTGATGATGAACCCGAGAAACTGAGCCTGGGTTACGTGAAACTCACATATCTCGGGCTTCACGTAGAGAAGGTTGTCAAGGAGTCTCTGGAGGACTCTGCTGACATGCCCCTTGTGCTCCTCCAGTGACCCAGAGAAAATGAGGATATCATCAAGATATACAAAGACGAATTGGTTAAGCATGTCCCGGAGAACGTCATTTATCAGTGCTTGGAACACAGCGGGGGCATTGGTGAGCCCGAACGGCATCACCAGATACTCATATTGGCCCGTGGGTGTGTTGAAGGCCGTCTTCCATTCATCACCCTGTCGGATCGGCACGAGATGGTAAGCGTTGCGTAGATCCAGTTTAGTAAAAATGGAAGCCCCTTGTAGTAGCTCGAAAGCAGTGGCCATGAGAGGAAGGGGATATCGATTCTGAACCGTGATCTTGTTGAGGCCACGGTAATCGATACATGGCCTAAGGCCCCTGTCTTTCTTCTCCACAAAGAAGAAGCCCGCCCCAGCCGGGGAAGTAGAGGCACGGATGATGCCGGCTTCCAATGATTCCTTAATGTAGGTATCCATTGCTGTGCACTCGGGGGACGACAGGGAGAAGATCCGACCCCTGGGAGGGCAGGAGCCGGGGAGTAGCTCAATGGCACAGTCGTAGGGGTGGTGAGGTGGTAAGGAGGTAGCCCGGGACTTGCTGAACACTGCCTTGAACTGATGATAGGAACTGGGGACTCGAGACAGGTCGACAGACTCTTGAAACTCAGAACTAGGGGCTGAGGGACTCAGGCAGGTGAGATGGCAAGTGGAACCCCAGGTCCGAATGGTGCCAGCAGACCAGTCGATCCAGGGATTATGTCTGCGCAGCCAGGGGTGGCCCAGGATAACAGGATACTCGGGGGAGTCAATAAGATAGAAAGTCTCCTCTTGCTGGTGTTGATGGATGGTAAGTCGCAGGGACTGAGTGGCCTCTGTTACTCTGCCAGGTTCCAGAGGTCTGCCATCCAATGCCGTAACTGCCTGGGGATGAGGAAGAAGTTGGGTAGGGATCCCAAGTTCCTTAGCCAAGGATAGATCCAGGAAGTCACCTGCGGCGCCGGAATCGATCATGGCCTGGACCCGATGCTGGTGGCCCTCCCAGGACAGAGTGGCTGGAACAGCTAGAACAGCATTAGTAGGAGGAGCTCTAATTTTCCCCATCATAGCCCTCCTGTAGCTGGGCGGGGATAACCGTTTCCCGAGAGCTCGGAACAAGTGGAGCGAAAGTGGCCGGAAGCACCGCAATAGAGGCAATGTCGCTCCCTCATACGATGTTCCCTCTCGTTGGGAGAGAGCCTGGAACGACCCAACTGCATGTCCTCCGGGGAATCACGGGGCTGTTCAGGAGCCGGGGAAGCCCTGAGCGCAGGAATATGGATTGGGGAAACAGATCTGCTCACAGGAACTTGGGACTGAGATGCCTTGTGGCGAGCCACCCTCTGCTCTCTCAGGCGATTGTCCAGGCGGATGGCCATCGCAATGAGGGACTCGAGATCAGCAGCTGGTTCTCGGGTGGCTAACTCATCTTGAAGGGGCTCAGACAGCCCTCCTTGAAAGCAGACCATCAATGCCTCATTGTTCCATCCACTTCCTGCCGCAATGGTCCGAAACTCAATGGCGAAATCTGCGGTGCTGCGGGAGCCTTGATTGAGAGTAAGCAGACGCTTGGAAGCTTCCCGACCACTGACTGGATGGTCAAACACTCGCTTGAACTCTACTTCAAAGGCCGTGTAGGACGCACAACAGGCATCCTGGGATTGCCACACCACAGAGGCCCAGGAGAGTGCCTTGTCTGAGAGAAGGGTAATTATGTAAGCAATCTTGGAGCGGTCTGTAGGAAAACTTGAGGGCTGGAGCTCGAAGGTCAGAGAGAATTGGGTGAGGAAACCCTGGCAGGAACTAGGATCCCCAGCAAAGGGCTTGGGAGGTGGTAATCGAGGCTCTGCAACTGAAGTAGGCCTGTTGCCACTCGGGGGTGAAGCACCCAGGAGCTGTTCAAAGAGCTGGCGGAGGGAACCCATCACATCAGCCAGGAGTTGAGAGTGTTTGGTCATTAGGTCCTCCTGATGGCTGAGAACGGCTTCATGGCGCTGGAAAGATGACTCGTGTTGGGCAATCACTGCCAACAGGTCCTTGGAGGTGAGTGTTTCTGGGTCCATGTTGTGACTCGGTTTTTCTGTCACGAGCTGGGCTAGAACCCAGGTTGCTGGTGTGGTGGTTGAGAGATCTACCACTGAGCGGTAATGTTGGACCCAAATGAAACACTTAAGGCAGTATTCCAGGAGATGTAGATTTATTTAAAAAAAAAGTCCTTGCAAAAATGAATCAACAAAAGTTCTTCTCGGACCGAGGTATAAACCACATAAACAAAAAAAAAAAAAAACAATGGGCAAAACCAAAGGAGAAAATAAAACTCCACGAGGGGAGAAAACAAAGCCAGTGAACAATTACAATCAGTGAAAAGAACTCAGGATATCTTACTTGGGGTGGCTAGAGAGGCTTTAGCGAGACAAGGCAGGAAACACAAGGCAGAGACTCAAAAACCAAGTGAGGAACCAAGGGAAAAAAACACAACTTAAATACACTGGGGGAAACAAGGCACAGGTGAGCTGGATAACGCTAACAAGGCCACATGAGGAAGAACTAAGGTAGAGGAGAACACAGGGGACCTCTAGAGGCATGGAGACAAACTACAGGAGGTAGGATGCTGACAGATCTCCCACGATCAAAATACATCAGCACTGCACTTTATTACTCTTACTCTTATATCTCACACCGGACTGTCATAATTATATTATTATTATATATATTCTCTCTTAACAACTTACTATCAACCGACAGCTTGAATGTCAATACAGTACAATACAACCTACTGTACATTCTATATATACTATATATACTTTTTTATTGAATAATGTGTATCAATATTGTGTGTATTGTATACTGTACAGTGTATGTTATTATTTGTATATTGTGTTGTGTGTAATTATTTGTATATTAGACTTTAAATTGTGTTGTGTTAATTTGATGTTATTGTAAATTGGTATATGTCACATCACTGTCACGACTGCTATGTTGATCGGAACTGCACCCAAGAATTTCACACACCACTGCACTTGTGTATATGGCTGTGTGACAATAAAAGTGATTTGATTTGATTTGATCTTGATTGTTTTGGGTTGAATGGATCACATGACATTGTAACAAATACATCATAGTTTTCAGATATCTCCATTTTCCCTGTCCACACTACAACGTGAAGATGCATTTTCAAATTCATCCATTTGGGAGAGTGTGGATGGAAGGCCAAAACGTAAAAAAACAAAAGATGCATTTTCAAACAAAAACTAATTATTGTGGCCTGAGTGTATGTTTTGAGGGTTTATGTACACACACCACACAAAAAATAAAATATTGATACCAAAACCTCAAAACACAGCCTGAATCATGTTTAGACTCACATGTTCTTTGGATGTTTTAGACACTAACTGCCAAATGTCAGAGATTTACTCTAAATTGGTAATGCAAATATTGAGGTGAATTTATTTATCCTGAAGAACAGGATCTGGGGGAATGAAAACCACCACTTAAGACATCAATATGTTTTAAGTCACAGTTGTGTTAAAGTGTTACTTTATACCTTAGTGTGTATATGTATACAGAGTGTGCACATTTGACTATCTATCAATAGCCCATAATGAAATGAAGCCACTGTAATATTACCAACCAGACTCATGTCCCATTTGAATAACCGCAGTCGAACCCGGCTGCACTTGCTGATAGATGCTATTTAGTTGAAAGTAATATGTTATTAAGGGTGTGCTTGAATCAGTGTTGGGGATACAATGGAAAATTCAAGTGGGAGATATGATAGTTCACAGCGTTCTTTCCCCAGAGGAGCTTTGGCAGCGTTCTCCCTTCTCACTGGTCTGATCGATGAGGTGTAAATCGAGTGAGCAGAAGCTTTTGGCTGCCACAGAGCTCACAGGTGAACAGGCTGGTTGTCATGAGCTGTTTCTATTTATACCACGGGTCTGTTGAATGCTTGATTCTGATTGGTTGACGGATGTTCTAAGGGGTGCAATTATTTTCCAGTAAATGCACGGCTATGAAGTAGTTCCATGTCTTTACCGCATAACGTTTCTATATCACTACGCCAAATTATTTCAGTTATTTCAAAGAGCAGTACAGGCTACCACAACAAAATAATCAGTTAAGACAAAGACATTGGTTAAGTACATCGAATAAGAATGACAAACAATGTCTAAATAAACTACATTTATTTCAATTTCAGTTGAAAAGCAACCTTGCTCCCTCTTCCTCTCTCTCTTTCTCTCTCCTCTCACCCACACTCACACTGTACACAGGCTACCACAGCAAAATAACCATATTAAAAAAAGACATTGGTTAAAGTAAACTGGTTAAGAACAACAAAAATGGCTCTAAAATTCAAAATTTATATAAATTTCTGTTGAAAAGCGCCCTTGCGCCCCCCCTTTCTCTCGTCTCTCTCAAACTTACGCTGACACACATACAGTACATATGTACACACACACATACGCTTTCACACACATAGAGACTCGAGTCGCGACTAACAAACAGAGCCGCACCCCCGTAACTTGATCAATACAACAGATTCTATATTATCCGAAATAACTTTTAATATGTGCAACTTTTAATGTTTCAATGTGTTTTGCCCTAATCAGCCTCCCAAACTATACTGGAAAGCACCGTCGCACTCCCCCTCCCCCTCCCCCTCTCTTTCACTCTCACATAAACTCTCTCTGGAGCAAAGTCAGCACATCCCCGTGACTCAGTGGGATTGTAAACAGTTGTTTAGCAATGGAAAAGCTATATACAAGAATGGCGACACTCGCTGCTACTGAGAAGTATACTTAAACTTACACTTTGGAAATCTGAAGAAAAGTTATTCCTCACGAGAGACGCATCAAACACAGATTCATCTCGCGATCTCTTGCGACATACACGCACGCACGCACGCACACACACTACCTTGTTACTCCAATGGTGAAAAGCAGCACATCCTCCATTGCTAGTTCTAAAGTGACGTTTTCGAACTAGCAACGAAGGCTTGAGCTGTATCAAAGCTAGATACACTTGATCAATACAATAGTTTCTGTATTGTCTGAAATATCTGTGGGAAGCACCCTAGCGCTCCCCCTCTCACACATGTGGACACACATACATATACGCACTACGCACACACTCGTGAGCAAAAAACAGAACCATCATGTCAGCGCACACCTGCATCTCAGTGGGGTTGAAAAGTTGTTAAGGTTTACAGCGGAAATATTACAACACTTGCTGCTGCTGAGAAGTGTGCTTAAACTTCCATCTTGGCGATTTTTGAAGCGATGTTACTTCTGACGAGAGCTGCAAAAAAAAAAAAAAAGGTAATCCCAGAAGTGATCTCTCTTAGTTTCTGAGTTTCTCCCTGTTGATCACTCAAAAACAAACTCACACACAAACGCACACGCACACAGACACATGCACAAACACACTACACTGTTACTCTAGGAAGTGCTCCAGAACAGCAGCGCAAGCCTTGCAGTCCTCCGTTGCTAATTCTAAAGTGACGTTTTTTAACTAGCAACGAAGGCTTGTGCTGTATTGAAGCAAGATGCTGAATCCGTGGTGGAAGAAAGTAGTTCCACTCACAAGAGCATTGTAGGGCCGAAATCAGAAAATGTGGTAACAGTGGTATAACCGTGGTATAAGCGGTATAATTGACTACGGCCTGTTGAATTATTGAAAAATAATGCACTTTGCTGTGCGTCGTGGCCACATAACCATTTCGGGTGTGCATTATTTTTCAATAATTCAACAGGCCGTCGTCAATTATTCCTTGCATATTACACTGTGGCCAGGAGCTATAATTCACTGCTCCTTCTTCATTGTTTGGAGTAGAGCCAAAGCTGCACCCTGCTGTTTGGTTAAGTGTGGTGCTACATATGAGTATGTGTGCTTTAAATGTGTTTATTATGATAAAGGTTTAGAATATTGCAGTTAGACCTGGGTACAAGCTGTTAAAATATTTTTTATTTTAATTAACCCCATTAGAATTCATATATGGGTCAAAAACCTGCAATGAAAAATAATGGTAATTCTTGTGTTGTGGTTATCAGAAATAAGCGTAGTTTTTCTTATGCTGCCTTCAAGTGTGCCTGGAAAGCTCCTACATCTGAGTTGGCCATTCATTATTACAACATGTCACACATTCAGGTTGGAAACAAAGTGCGAAAGAAACCAATCTAAAACAAATACACAATGAACAACAGCAAGTGCTCTATTTTGCACTGTACCAGTGGATAAGCAAAAGTGAATACATCTTCATCACTTTTACACAACCTGCTTGATTTATAAATGCATGGCATCTGACAAATTACTAATGAATTTGCATAAAGAAAATGCCAGTGGTGAGTCGTTTGCTTTACATTTGTTGGCGTTAAGCTCTGTCATATTAATATTATTGAAATGCAGCACTGAAATTGAATAAATCTTTTACATCACTGTCATCCTTTCCAACATAACAACTCATCCAAGTTTCCCACTAGTAAATACGACATAAGCAGCAGTCACACTAGGCTTTGAGCATGCAAACCCTAATGCATACTTTTTTGTTGAATGATTATGCTCCTGGTCATACATACTGGTCAACACTGGTCATACATACATTCATTCATTTACATCCATGCAGTTATCTTTCTGTCCTGCACAACCCCTCACATGCATCAGCTTGGGTGTTGTGGCTATATGTTCTTACATGTGCTTATGTGTTTGAAGATCCCAAAGTGAACGGTGAAGCAGCTAAAGCAGCACTGGCCAATGAGGATTGTCCCCACATAGACCAAGCCATTTCCCCTGAGGATGGCCAGATCTTTAACCCAAGCGAGCCACGGGGAGACACTCCGTGCTTTCTCCTGAACGTCGGCAGACGATCTACTAACACAGGAACCAGAGTGAGGAAGGGTATGTAACAGCTAACCTCCGTGTGAGGCCGCTGCCCAACACACATAAACATCTACACAAATGTAATATATCGGGTGCACTACAAACAAAATAAAGACATACGGTACAGTGAAACAGCGTAACACACAGACATTCCAATCATACAGACAAGCAGAGCGCGCCCACAACAGACGGTTTGTTACTAGACAAAAATCAGCATTTTCATGACAAAATAGATAAAAGAACAAATTTGTACTCAGGAAATTAAATTCCCAACATACATGTTCCCATCTCAGGTATCTTAGTTGGAAGTCAGACTCAGACTTTACTCACCCACATTGGCTCACTCCAATTGGCTCACAGGAAACTGCAAGGAAGCTACATCTTTTATTTAAAGTTTCATTAATTATTTTATTCTTTTTTAAGGATTACTGTCAAAATGATTTGTCTATTTTTCATATGTAAATATGATGAAGCAGGCAGTATCGTATAAGGACCCTTCCCTGCACGCTCAGATCCTTCCACTAGTCACATTTCTCCAACCCTCTTCTCTTTTGAACATATTATAAATACGTTTTTTCCCACACCACGCTGCATTATGTCAAACTCATATAACAAACATACAACTGCCTCCTGGGGCCAACCTTAATCTTTCCTTTTTTCTGTTTTTCTTTGTGTTTGTTTGTTTTTGACTTGTTTCTTACACCACTGTACACGCCTGTGGTCTGTCTCTATGTTGTTACCTCCCTCCATTTCCCCTTCTCTCCCATCTTCCTTATGCTTCCTGATTTTCCCATAGCCGGAACGTTCTCAGGGAGGTCAGGGGCGGAGCCGGCCGGCCTGACGTATGGCCCACAGGGTTACCCACTGCTGCAGCTAGGCTGGGCGCACAGCCCAGAGGATGGCCATGCCAGGGTCACCACCTGATATCCATTCCTGTTTTACTGTCATACGGCTTAGCGTTCAAACCACTCATAGCAGCCTTAGATAAATAAAAGGCCCCTGCACAGTATGTAGCTTTAGAGTCTGTAAACGAATGTGCAACACGTCAGCAAATTAATGTAGTGATATAAAGACTGACACTCTCAAGTAAACTCATGGCACTGTTCTAGTTTAAACTTCCCTTGATGTCAGCTAATCTGACCCATGCTGTATGAATAGACTTGAGACAAGATGGCTAAAGAATCACACCCAGAGTGATGTTTCAACAACAGTTATAACTAACACCAACAGCAAAACCAGACATGGCCATTTATGAATCATATTCAAAAGAGATTTTCTACTTCTACCATCCTAAAAAGTGTTACCAATTTGTCATTCCAGTACGTCATCATTTTCTAACCAATAGCGCTGTCTGTCTGTGTCATATGACATGTTGCTCTGTGTGAGCATGCTCTGTTTGACTTCAGATCCTACCCACAGCCAAATGCACCTCAAGTTGGCCAACATCATCACTAGGCAGAACTACACACATGGTTCCCAACAAATATGTTGTTGTTGTTTTTTTCTGTATCAATGTATCTGTGTTTTATGTGTTTTGTGTGAGTAAAAGTTAATGGTTGTGGGTGATTGTTAAAGAGATGTTTTTTAGTGTGCCTGTGTGTGTGTGTGTGCATGCAGTGCTTTTTTGTAGTGGACTTTTCTTTTTTCTGTAGCTTTATGTTGTGCATGTGTTGGGGCAGTCCTGCGGCCTTGCTGCACACTCTGTCCTGATGCCTGTATGGTATTGGATGAGAAAGTGAAGACTTGGTTTTGCACAGAGGCAAAGAGAAAGTTGACATATACTGTACACTTATGCCACGAACAAATAGACTATGGAAAAGTGCCTAAAATTGACAACCTGGTCTCAATGAATCACATTACCTACATAGCAAAATGATTTTTACATGGCTCTTTTATTCACTTTCACACAAATCATTAATATAACTGCACATTGTCAGTTCATAAACACTTAATTTTCGCCCTGTTCCTCACACAATGTATCTTATGACATCAGAACACTTGTGTTATAGTGAATGGCTTGTAAGGTGATACATTTTAACGTTTGCATTACATAACCAACTGCGTTTACAAGATTTTTCAAGCATGATCGAATTGTGCATTGCTTAACTGATGGAGTGTTGCACTGGTGATGCAAAGGACCAGGCTATGAGTCCTAGAGAGCATGCAAGTCGACACATGAGCTGAAAGTGTCAAAGAAGCACCACAAAATGATGTGATTGTTAAGCAATTGCATTTTTCATCTCACATTTGCTTTTTATGACACCATCAGTTAGATTTAGGTTTAAGGTAACTCGCTTTCAGCGCCACACAGTGGACATTTCACTTTGGAACTGCTGCGATACATGCAATCGCAGAACTACATAATGTAATTTTGCAAATATGTCACCACAGTCATGTAATTTTCATGAGATCAGGCTGAAAATTGGAAAATGACCCTGACGAATGATATTACTAGATCAGGACATTAATCGTTTGGTTGCCTTGATGTCAAATTTGTATCGTTGAATTTGAAGTTAGTGTGAATTTCTAGATCAGTGTATCTGTAAACTGCATAATTCAACCGATTGGTTGATTGTCTGTTTTTTGCCTTGCAGTCCACAGCCTTCTTTGCCCTATCTAATGCCAGGTTAACCAACTGGTCTTTGTGCATGCCATCTCACAGAAATTGCATGCAATATTAAACCCTTTAAAACCTGACCCGTAGCAGCAACGACCAGGTATGAAAACATTGTGTAGAGCAAGATGACATTGGTAAAGCAGTGCACAATCAAAACCTTTGTGTCTCAGCAATTGCCCTGTGCACATTTCTCTCCACTAAACTTAAGGTTATCAAAAGTCCCGAAGCCTGGGCACCATAACCAGCAAGGCCCGAACGCTGGCCGAGGTGGTGTCGATATCTACTGGGTCCTGCGGCCCGCCTGTTCTCCTGCGGCGATCCCATTCTCCAATCCCCTCCATTCTCTAAAAAAGTGCAGTGGTGTAGTTAGAGCTATCTCCTTGGGTCTTCCTCCTGCTCTGCCACCTTCTGTTCTCTGCAGTGTTTGATTTGGTCTGGTTTGTCTTGTTCTCTGGTCCTTGTCTTCTGGAACTGTGTTTTTGTCTCCTCTCTTCCTGTGTCCGATTTGCTTGTTTCTTGTCCTTACCTACCAGCTCTCAACCCATGCAAAGCCATCAGAGAGAAACCTCAGTGTCTAAAACATCTCAGGGAAAGTTTGAAATATTCCCTAGTTACAAATGTTTATTGATTATAAAAGAACTGGGATCAGAAATCAATACCTTGCTTTATTATAGCACATTATTGATCCAGGGACCACTTCAACTGAAAACTTCTGTCAAGACTTGCATCTTTTGAAGCAAAATCTCCCTTCCATGTTAAATCAATTCGTGTTAATTGTATAAATTCCAGTTGTGGAATTTAAATGATTTATTATGATTTCAAGAGTGTCCCTTTTTTGCATAATTTTTGCAAATTTTTTACATAAAACCCTTTCTCACAAATAGAAGACAACAATAGCCATTTTTATTCTCGACCTGTTGCTTTTTTGTTTCCCCTTTTCATTTTTACTTCCCCTTCGCTCTAATGTAATTCTCATTTCCCCTCTCTCTTTACCTGTTTAATGAGATCCCAGATAATAGTTATCAGGGGCCGCAAATTTCTCACTTTGAAATGGACAGCCTGAACTCGTTCTGCATGTCAGAGCCTCTACGGCAAGTGTCTCTCCTTCCTCTGTAATTCTTTCACTCTGTCCGTGCATTTCTGTCCATCTCTCTTTCTCCAACCTCTTTTGCTCTGGATTTCAAAAGCAAACCAAATCTCAGTTTTTGAGAGAGAGAGATAAAAACATCAAAAAATACCAATAGTCTTATTTTCTCAGCCAATTTTCTCCTCATTCTGAGATAAATGGAAAAAAAAAAAATGGCCCTGAGCAATCCCATCCCCCCATGTATTTTCTACTTCAGATCCATGCAAAGAGGAACCTGCACTAGTTAAGTATATGCAGTCAGAGGTGCTTAAAGTGACCTGAGAAGGGAGCAGCATCTCAGAGGGGGAACCAAAACCTTGGGTTTCCTTATCCAGCCTTTCTTGACTTCACAATGGCCGCAGAGATTTGAGGCTGGAGTCCAAAGGAGGGACGTATATGTAGAGAGAAAAAGAGCACACTAGATGATGTTGTTAATCGTCACAGTGGCATATGTTTTGTTCAGAAAGATTCTGTCTTTAATGCACTCTGATTGAATGAGGGAGCATATGGACCGGGACTTTTTTAAAGAAGAACTTAAGGACCATACATCAGCTGAAGAGTGCAATGGATGGATGTCTGGCTTAAAAACAAGCAAAATGAGTTTTATAATCACTAATGAGAGTACATGCAGTGTCATCAGTGACAGATGCAGTGGACTCTTACCTGTTCCTTTTAGCATGAGCTGCATGGTGTTACATAAAAAAGAGGAAACTATTCTATATCTGTTATGAATATCTGTACAAAACAAATATTTTCTTTGGAGAGTTCTTCACTTTTGCAGAATTTACATGTAGCCATGGATAATGAAATATTCAAAGAACATGTTCTTTACTTCAGCAACAGATTTCTTCATTATGTCTTTCATTTGTTACTAACCACATATGACTAAGCTCTGGTCATATTGACCTCAAATTCTGAATGAGACACTTCAGTGGTTACTGACGTAAGATAGATTGTATTTTCTCAAGCTTTGTGGTAAATTCAAACTTTTCAACTTTGTTTCTGTCTGGCATGCTTGTGATTCTGAAACTTATAGAGAAAAAAAAAAAAAACTGAGCAAAATGAGTTGTTATTTTTATGTTTTATGACATAATTATTAGTGAATAGATCCTGTGGAAAACTATAGTGAGCAACTGTTTATTTGACATATCAAGTGCAGACTTTTGACAGTGTTATTTTTGGAGGGAACAAAAAAAAAAAAAAAAAAATATCAAAAACAAGAAAAATGGCATCACGTCAAGATGTTTAACATACATTTTCACTAATTTCTTTTAGCTACGAAAACAAAGAAAAGCAAAAAAGACAGATGTATATTTACATTATAAGAGAATTGTATGCAATTTAGAACTTTGAGGAAAAACAAATGCATGCACTATGTTATGCAACAATAACTGCATAGAAAAACAGGAAAACATGACTACAACTATAGCATGAAATAAATTTTGTATGAAACCTGTTAGAGGGCTTAGTTTTTTGTTTGTTTTGTTTATTGGAATGGAATGTTTGCATTATTTCTATTTCTCTCTTTGGTTGTGCCAATACTCTCTTTGGCCTGAAGTTGACAGGCACAAAGAGGTGGATTGGAAGGGAGTGAAAAGGGAAAAACGTGTCTTCAGTTGGAGCAGCATGGCAGCCTGCACTGATGAGCATGGTGATGAGTTAAAACTTTAACGTTTGAAGGAAACAATGACAAACCTGCATGCCGTGAACAAGCTGAAGTTTGAATCTCGGAAACAACAGTGTCAACATACTCTCTGCTCACTGAGGTATGATGCAGAAGCCTGCCTTGGATGCATGGGAAACGTGCCTGCTTACAGATTGCATTAACGTCACCCTCTGGTCTCCTTTCATCCCTTCCTCCTACTCCTCCTGACCCCTCCATCTCTCTTCTGCACTCGTTCGCACGTCATCCTGCACCCTCTTCACCCGTATTTGTTCTCTAGATGTCTGGGTAATAACTCGTCTGTTGTCTCTCTTCTTTTTCATGTCTGTAGAGGTTTCTCGGCAGGCCCGGCACAAACAGCCTGCAGACTCAGTGTGTGTCATGAATCGTGGTGTTCCAACCACTGTGTGCATGGCCCAGAACATCCTTCCCTCTTCCTGATAATAACCATCTATAAGTCTGTGTCGTGTACATTAATGGGTGGATCCATGTGTTGGATTTACAGTTAGGAATGTAAGGTCTAATCTAGAAATCGTTCTTCACATTAAATGTATAGAGGGACACTTACCAGCAATCTACCCCCCTCTTTGTTGGCCGCTGATAATGTTACAACTTTTGGTAGTGTGGTGTAAAATGTGTATTTGAGTGCATGTTTGTTCAATATGTGTGTTTTTTGTGTGTCTGTTTTGTAAATATGCTTTTCGTGTTTCACATGCTTGCTACTGAATATTTAGAGTAATATCTTTAAAGGGTTATATGGTCAAAAGTATCTACTAACAAAGGTTCACAAAACTGCCTTTGAATTTGAATAGGGTCAAACTAATAATGTTCCCTGATGTGCTGCTGCAGTTGCCTTTGTTTGCAGTGTGCACATTTAAAATTTTACATTGCTTTGGGTTGTAAATGTTAGTGGACAGATTGTGTCTTGAGTTCAATTTTTGCTTTGTGTGTTTATAATGTTGTTACACTCTAACTCTTTCTATTTCTGAACCCAGCAAGAACATCAATACACTCCAGATTCTCCAAATTGCAGTGACACTTGTGAAACAGAAAGCTGATTGTATGCATGCAGAATCAAGCAGCAGAACAACTGAAGTGGCAAATAATGAGTTTAACAGGGCTGAACAGGTTAAACTTAGACCAATATTACATCTATATCCTGTTAGTTTGTCATGAGCTCACTGCCTATGTGCAAAAAGTGGGTTTTAATAGAGTTTTAAACCAAGCAGAATTCTCTTAAACAGATATTAAGAGTTTGTAACATTTTATGCTAATACAATATTACATTTGGGTTTGTACAATGTTCTTTAGCACAATCCCAATTGACAAAATGTTAGTCTTTTTTATCGTTTTAAAGCATTTCTATCTTTTTTTAATCACTTTTTATTTTTGGCCTTTTTACATTATAGCAATACTCGTGTGTAGGTTCTCTGTGCACTAAAAATAGGTTCACATATTACTAATCTGTTTATATTTATTCACCAGGGTTGAACCCAAGTCTTTCAACAAGCATTTGGATATTTGTAAATGTTACATGTATATTATATATTACATATATTATAAAATGTGGCTAACTTTGCTTGGTAATTCCTACCCTAGGTAATTTTTTTCCAATCTATAGGTAGCTATAATCCACCTTAATAGATACATTTAAAAAATACATTTGATTATATTGTTAATGAATGCAAACTGCATGATTTGCAATAATAATGTTGATGGTAAATAATAAATATATCTCAGTTTCACCTTTCATTTTAAAAGGGAGCATGCAAACTCTTTTGTCAAAATAGACTATATAAGCATGACTCCAGCTTAACAAGGAGCTAAATATAACTGAATTTGCTGTTTAGATGATGCTTCAAAGACCTTTTAATGCTGCTCACAATTTACCATTTTTGTTACTAACAAATTGCAATTAACTATTTGAGGTTAACTCTCTTTGATAACCTACAATAATTTTAGGGACACTTCTTGTGATTTCAGCAGAAAAATAAAAAAAAATGCAACAACCCTTTTAGTATATCTCTGAAACTTTGCATGTCTGTCATTCACAGCTAATTTGAATATTTACCAAAAATGAATCTTTCAACAATATGTGCCAAATGAAATGTTCCCAATGTTTATTTTATTACTCTATTTTCATATTTGTGTATATCATTGTTGATGATGCATGTGTGACCCTGTGTGAGTGTGTGTATGAGTGCAAGGGTGTGTGTGTTCTCTGTTTGAGTACATGTACCCCCAGTTCCTTATTCTGCAGCTGAGCTTTGAGTTTTCAGACACTATGGCAACCTAGTTACCTAAAAGGGACCGTAACCATAGCAACACAAGTATGTGATCTGCTTTCAAGGGCAGCCCATTTCTCCCATGCCTCCCCACTGCCTGGTTACATTTGGGTCCACAATTCATGAGACACATTAACACATCAGAACACAAAGTTCTTTACATAATTATCACTGATGCTAATCTCTGTCAGAAACGGTATCATTACAGTCTTCTGCCTCTGCCTACATAGACCTGATGCTGTGTCAAGGTACATAAACAAAACTAGACCCAATGATAATAGGATATTTACAGTGATATTCCTGTTTGTATATGTATGAAACCACAACCTTACAGTTTCTACCCCTCCCATTCTGTGAGCTACGATTATGTTTCAACTGTCTACAAACACTCACAAACAAGGTGCTGGACACCTGTAAGGCCCTGTTTAAACCTGGTATTAATATGCATTTTGGGTGATCCTATCACAAATGGACAGGCAAGACACATCACTGTTTACACCTTGTATCTAAAATGTGTCTCTTTTGACCACTTGTGTTTGGATTCCGCACTCACATTAAGACTCCAGTCACACCAGTAGCCTAATAAAAGCTGAGTTGAGATCCTAACCTAAAAACTGTGCTTCATGTGGTAACGTCTAAATATTCAACAAAAAATCTACCTAAATACATTGTTACATGAACAAAACTAATTGTGTGGGTTAGCAATAACTCCTTAAGGTAACAATTGCAGGTTACAACTTTTTTACAGTATATTATTGGCTGCTATATGTAAAATTAAGTGCACCTTTAACCATCATAGAACAAGCTGTAGCTGTATGTCACTTAAGTATGTAACTACAAGTGTTGGGTTACGTTACTTTTAAAATTAACTCATTAGAATATTGTGTAGATGAATTAAAAATGACTTTTTATGGAAAGTAAAACGTTACGTTTTGCGTTACTTTTTTCTCACAGCCACTTTCTCTTCTGCTATGCTATGCATTCCATACAAATACACCATGCATTGCATGCAAGAGACATTACAGGTCATGCTAGCTACTGTTACAACACTCATGTCAAAACAACCTAGTAAACAAACTGATATTTAGAAAGTAGGTCTTCACATCATATAAAAAAGAATCAATAACATGAATATGCATGATTTGTTTTTCCATTGACATGCCAGCCAATCTGAATAATGAAGAATAACCACTGTCTTACCTAAAGCAGCAAAGTGCAACACTTGAACCTGCATCATATATGTCGTCATGTGCTGTGCCCATAGACTATGTCAGAGTCAACTTAAGATATTTTTCAAAAGTCAGGAAAAAATTCAGTGGGGAATGCCAACCTTACATGTTCAAGGAATGTGTCTGATGATAAAAGAATATTTTTCACTTATGTCATCTCAGTGCATGCCTGTTTTGAGCTGATTCATGGTGCGTACAGACGCCACTGGTTGATCGCATACAACTTCAAATGCGCATATTGATACAAATTTAATGGAATCGTATTTAATGCTACCACAATGTCATAAAAACAGTTTGTTTCACAAATCAAACTACTTGTTTATTATAAAACAAAAATGTAGAATCTTTTAAGAAATTAAGACGTTTTCTCTGCGTACACAAATGATGTAGAATGTTGCTTGCAGCCACTGATCCAGAGTCAGCTTTTCTCATCCCATTCTCCCAGTCACAGGGAGCTGTAACACGGAGCAGTTCAGCTGTATAACTCAGTGAATTGAGCGAGTATTTCACCCTGTGTATCACGCCATGGCCAGTGGAAGGCTAGACTTATAATCCCTCTGCCTAAACATGTTTACTGATTTTTTTAATGCAGTGTGTATTTACACATGAATCAATCATGTTTCACTCAACCAAATGTTGAATGTTAAATGCTTTAAAGCAGAGCAGTTTGGATGTAAATCCTGATTCTAGGGCAGTGGTTATGGCAGCTTTAAAACAAAGCAATTAGGATGCACAAACAATCAGCAATCATTCCACGTTGTATGTAACTATAATCATGCCGTGGCCACGGGAAGACTTCTCCCGGCTCATGCCTTTGCTATATTATACCATGAAAATGTGTGTTTACACAATTTTAAATTCAATGTACGTGAATTAATCACGAAAAAACAAAGTTTCACTTACCACTTTCATTTATGAGGACACATTTCTTAACTCTCGGTTTGATTGTCAAGACAAAGCCGTCAAAGTTTATGACGGCTGCTCACGTAAACTGCAGCACACAACAAATCCACGGCTGCAAATGAGAACAACTGGATTCCACCGAAGCATTCAGATTTACATTCCTTTAACAGCAATATTTAGCAGTTTTTAAAACATAAATCAGGGTGGGCTAAAAGAAGACTTGTGCTCTGCCCATCGCTGATAAGAATGGCTCATATTCTCTAGAACTACAATACCCATCATGCGCACACATAATACAACTTCATTGTCTATGCATCTGTTAGGCATGCCTCACACTCTCTAGAACTACAATGCCCATCACGCACTACGTCTCTTGCTCAAAGTTTGCACACTTTTTTCTCGCAATACAGGGAAAGAAGTGTATTAAAAGTGTATTATAAACTCGTTACTTTATTTAAAAAGTAACTTCAATATTATGGTCTAACGAAAATTATTGCGTAACTTTACTCGTTACTGGAGAAAAGAAATCCGATTACGTAACACATGTTACTTTTAACGCGTTACACCCAACACTGGTAACTGCTGTTTGTTTTGAGAGTGTCATGTAAAAAAAAAATTGTCAAGTAACCTAAAAAAATTTGCTTCATGCGGCAACATCTAAATCAAGTGAAAAATAGTATTTAACATCACTGAATCAACCTGAATTAGATCAAGAAATAGGTCTCTAATGTTTTGCACATTGCCATTTTTTGTAAAATGATGTCAGAAAACTACTGTAGACACTATAAAGACAACAGCCATCTGAAAATAAAATTTACAAATTACTAATTATAGAAGCGACATATTAACAAAATAGTTAATCAACAGTAATTGGAATGGGTTTACACATAGGCCAAATACATTTCTTCTGGCTCTCATCTGACATCAGTTCAGAGGAATAATAATTATTCAGACCCATTATCTCTCTCTATTCTTTCTTTAAATAATGCATAATATGTCATAGAAACCTTTCACTGATACAAAGATCAAAGCATATGATGTGCTTGTGCAAACCCCCAGCACCTAAATAAGGCAGGGAAAAGGGAATCCACTTGGAACTGGAGTCAGGAAAGGCCTGGTGGTGTTGGAGTGGGACTTTCATATTTTATAGATAGAGTCCAGGACACAGTCCAAAGGATGGCTTTGCAAATACACAGTGAAGACATGGAGGAAGAAAGTGCCAGAGATGAAAATCGACAAACATGTTGCGGTGTTGCATGTTTGATGACTGCATTTCTGCTGCTCATTTGAGGTGAATATTTAGCTTTGAACTGGTAACACTTTACAATAAGGTTCTTTTCATTAACATTAGTTCATGCATTAGGTATCATGAACTAACAATTAGCAATATGTTTGTTACATCATTTATTATCTTTGATAGTGTTAGTTAATAAAATACTATTGTTCATTGTTAGTTCATGTTAGTTTATAGTGCATTAACTAATGTTAACAAATGCAACTTTTGATTTAAAAAATGTATTACTATATGTTGAAATTAACATTAAAGAGGCCCTATTATGCTTTTTGGGATTTTACCTTTCCTTTAGTGTGTAATATAGCTGTTTGTGCATGTAAAAGGTCTGAAAAGTTACAAAGCACAAAGTCTACACAAAAGGGAGTTATTCTCTCCCACAGAAAACACTGCTCCTGAACTACATAAAACGCCTGGTTTGTAGTCCAGCCATTTCTTCCGTAAAGTATTTACGTCACTATGTAACACATTTGCATAATGCCTGCCTAGGGACTACTTTGGCCCGTCCGCCAGGATGAGTTGGGTTAGTGTTGTCGCCATGTTGTGAAGACGCTATTTTCTTCACTGCGAAAGCAAAACCTCTTTGTTTGGACTTCCAAAGGCAGACGAATTGAAGAATCAGTGGTTAAAATTTATTTTTACCACTATTCCTCAGCAGTAAAACCACAACCAGTTTTCAAGATGGTTATTCCTGAAAGATGGTGCAGTTCCCACTTTGTTGGGTCTCGTGCTTCAGGATCACAACCTGTAAGTATGCTCGATTATTTGTGGATTTATCTGCTACCAAAAGTTCAAATGAGGAGTTTTTTTTTGTAGCTACGGTGTACACCCAGAGCACAGCTGCAGGCCTCTGCTAACCTGCTAGCTAATGTTATTGTGTTGAAATAGTTTTGCTAATCAGCTGCGGGCCCACTTTTACCTGAAGGTGGTTCGGGTCAAGCTTGTTCTTCCAAACTTTCATTATTGGACTCGGGCTCGAACTGGTGTGGCAAAAACCGATGCCACTGTTACCGTAGTTACAATAGTGTTTACAGCTGCCCAGGAAGCCTGAAACTCGGTTATGGTAAGGGGCGTTACATTACGACACACACTCTAAGTGGTTGACCAATCAAAACAGACTGGGCCAGCTGACCAATCAGAGCAGACTGGGCTTTTTGGAAAAGGGAGCTTTAAGAGACATGAGCTCAATCAGAGTGTTTCAGACAGAGGGTGAAAAGAGGTGCTGCAGCAATATACAGTATGAGAAAAAGAATGTGTTTTTTGAACATTATAGCATGTAAACCTATTCTAGTAGACCCCCAAAATAAAATAATGAACCTGTAAATTAGCATAATATGGGCTCTTTATCTATGATTAATAAGTGCTTAATAAGTATTGTTCATTGTTAGTTCATGTTAACTAATGTTGACAAATGGAAACTTATTGTGAAGTGTTACCTTTGAACTATCTGGCTGTGATGGTCATTAGACTGAAGGCCACTGAGCATGTGCGTTAAGTCTGCTCTGGGCCTGTGCTGCTGCTCATATAGTTACTTTATCTTCCTGTGCTGTCACAGGATGGCCTGCTACCGAACAGCCAGCCCTGAAATTTTAATGAACACCAATTAAGCCTTCACAATCACTTAAGTGGTTCAGAATGCTGGCAGTGGAGATAGAGGAGTTCTTGGATGAGGTATGGGAGAAAAGGAAGAAGGAAGGAGGAATAGAAAGCAGAAACAGCTTTCTTTCTTTTTTTTTTCATTTTTTTTTTTTTTCATTAGAAACACCTGAAATGACATTTCTTCTACCAAGGTTTGAAATAGGAAACTAAAAAAACTATTGTTTTTGTTTTTTCCAGTTATGAGCTACTATGATGATCTGGTCTTAAAGGTGTTTTTGTCCTATTAACCTTGAAGTTGTATTATTTTTTATTATTATTATAGTGCAGCTCATGAGCAATAGCCTTTAGTATGTCTGAAGAAAAAAGAGAGAATGAGAAGCCACATCTCTTCTCAGTCATCCTATGATCTTTGTATCAATGAACAGTTCAGAGTGTGTTTATAGGAAACATTCAGATGCATTTTATCTGCAGCACTTTGCTTGTCTTCCATTTAATTCCTCTTCTGATGAGAATCCTCTCTTCTACCCTTTCTGACTCTCTCATTCTCTCTCATCCATTACTTCAAAAGGAGAACTGGAGTGTGCATGTGTGCTATGATGTGTACAGATATTTTACTGCCCCACTGGAATAATATATTTGAAACACAGTCTCAGTGTATGCACTGAAAGAATATGATATGCAGATAGAAAAACTTACAGCTAATAAAAACAAATATTATATGTAGTCTATTGTTGTAACAGACAGTAATGTGCTTGGATGCTGGCCATTCAGTGATGGATTGCGTGCTGTTATGAGAGAATGTCTTTTCCACTGTGAATTGTAAATCTTCTCACTTCTGCTCATTGACATCAAATCCATTAACTCACCAACTACCAATATTTACAACTGCATGACTGAACATGCCCAGTCTATGTGCAGTTCATACAAAATGCACATTGCTAAATCGAAATGACTCCAACCAGATCTGCATTTCTGTAAAAATGCAATATGAAATCAATATTTCCATATTCTATTTCCATAGTTCATGACATTTTTATGATGTTAAAGCATACATATCTCAAAATGTGAACTGAAGATCACTGATCTTTAATGTGGCTGCCTACCAGAAATCTCCACGGGATTTTGAATGATCTGTTGCTGGAAACCGCTCTGGAAACAGGCAAGAGTACTTTGATGTTACCGCTCCTCTATCAAATGAAGACTAAGACCAAAAATTCAAGACAAACCTGAGTGAAACAGAAAGCTTAAAATGTAGCGCCAACTGTTCATCTAATCTAAATACATTTATTACTCACTAAAATGAAAATCCTCTCAACATTTACTCACCCTCATGCCATCCCAGATGTGTGTGACTTTCTTCTGTTAAACAAAAAAGATTTTTAATAGAATATTTCAGCTCTGTAGGTCCTCACAATGCAAGTGACAATAGGTACCAAAATTTTGAAGCTCCAAAATGCATATAAAGGCAGCATAAAAGTAATCCATAAAACTCCAGTTATTAAATACATATCTTCAGAAGCGATATGAGAGGTGTAGCTGAGAAACTGACCAATATTTAAAGGTGCACTCAGAAACTTTTGTCTTTGTTTCATCATGGACTTACACTGACACCTAGTGGCTTGGATGCAGCATAATTTAAAGGCGCAATATGTAACATTGACATCAAGCGTTTAAAATGGGTACTGCAGTCCAAATTCAAAATATTGGAGAGAGTTGTCTCCCCTGCCCCCTCCTCCCCAGACTCCAAGCTCATGGGGGTTGCCAGGTTGAAGACATGCAACAGGAATGAGCAAAGTTGATCAGCTAATGTATACGTTTGCAATATTTTTATTGTTTGCAAATTAGAAACCAGCTCATGTGGATTTTTTATAACTCTGTCAATGTTAGCTCGATGTATTGCTGGCTTCCATGGCTGCAGCGTGCTGTGTTTGGCCACTAACTTGTTTCAAATCTGGCAACCCGGGTTGTCGAAATACTGTTGGGAAATGGGCAGTGGGCGGGATCACACAGGCCAAAACACAAACAGAAATTCCATCCTGGAACCGACATTTCAAAGTAGAATATACTGGCTGTAGCATTGTTTTCGGAGAAGCTAGTATTTCAACTTAGCATGTTTCCTAAATCTCTGATAACATATTATGATCATTTTATGCTTTAGTACAATAAATATATTACATATTGCACCTTTAAAATCAATAGTTTCAGATGCATTGTAGATATATAAAGGTGCTGTAAGCGATTTTAGCCATTCTGCTTCTAGACTGAGCTGTTGGATTAGCAACGCCCCCTCTTTCCAAAACCCAGAACTCCAAAGATTCCAAAATGAGCTTTATTGAGAGCAGAAATGGTTGTTAAAAACAAAAGTATTAAAATAGCGCCCTCAATTGACAACTGTTATGAATAGCATGGCATAAAAATACATAATGCCTCAATAATTCGCTGCAACTACAACACTATGAGAACAAGCAAAATTATTGACAGGCAGAAAGCGTCATTGTCCACGGACACATTTTTGTTTGCTGAGCCTAGAGTTTTCACGGAGACAGGTAAGATATCTCAGGGCTTTTATTTCATTTCTTATTTTCATTATTTCAGGGAGTAGGAAAATTTTTATAACATACCTTTCCATGAAACAAATCGCACACAGCACCTTTAATTTAGCATTCACGCCATGATTACTTTAATCAATGAGTGAAAGTGTCAAATAACAGGACAGTTACTGAGATAAAGCGAGTAGAATTCAGCTGGTCATGTTATTGTAACATGGCAGCCCCCATGGGCGGACCCTCTCCATGTTGAATAAAACAGCTTTTATAAGGTTACTGATAGGACTGGAGTCTTCATTATAATGTGAGAGGTCATGATTTCCTACATATATTGCAAAATTACAACTCATGTCTTTAGGAGTTAAACTTTTTTAATAAGGAAAAAAATTATTGTGTGCACCTTTAAAGGATTAGTTCACCCAAAAATGAAAATTCTCTCATAATTTATTCACCTTTAAGCCATCCCAAATGTGTATGTATTTCCTTCTTCAGCAGAACCGAAATGAAGATTTTTATAATCACATTTCATCTCTGTATGTCCATACAATGCAAGTGAATATGTGCCATCAGGCTGCTGGCTATTTGACAGTCACAAAGGCATATTTAGGCAGCATAAAAGTAATCCACACAACTCCAGTCGATCAGTTAATGTGTTCTGAAGCAAACCGATAAGTTTGTGTAAGAAACAAATCGATAATTAAAACGTTTTTAACTTTAAATCGTTACTTCCGGCCAGTGCTGGGATGCTGTTTGAAATTACCTAACTCTTGCGTGACATTTGTTCCTCTGTTGTATACAAAGCGTGCGCTTCCGACTTCTTGAGTGAACGCTCTGTCACGCTTACATCACGCAGCAGCTCCGTGATGCGTCAACTGCTAACAGGAAGTGTTTTTTTAATTTTATTTATTTAATAAAGTTTTAATTAGCGGTTTATTTTTAACACAAACCTATCGATTTGCTTCAGAAACATTTATTGATCGGCTGGAGTTGTGTGGAATACTTTTATGCTGCCTAAATATGCTTTTGTGACTGTCACACATCCAGCGGCCTGATGGCACCCATTCACTTGCATTGTATGGACATACAGATTTGAAATGTGCTTTTAAAAATCTTAATTTCGGTTCTGCTGAAGAAGAAAAGACATACACATCTGGGATGGATTAAGGCGAGTCAGTCATGAGAGAAGTTTCATTTTTGGGTGAACTACTGTTCAGGTTGTAGTCAAGAAACCTGGAAGAGAATTCGCTAAGGGTTCCCTCTGGATTTTCCTATGGGATTTTATAATGGGGATTTTGAACTTATGAGAAAACTAAGGTCTATGGAAAAACATTTCTTGACGATATGTGGACATTTATTCTGCAACATAAATTACACACGTTCATACCACAAACATGAATTTTGAAGTCATATTGAATTACATAATTTCACACACTTCACACTGCGGGTTCAAAATTCACGTTTGAGGTATTATTATTGGTAATATTATGTAGTGTGATAATTATGATAAAGCACAATACATATGATATAAACACAAGAGATGTTAAGAGATCATAACAAATATGCTTTTTTTTCATAATGACACACACTTGCACCATATGAAGATCTCTAATACTTGGAGTAAATATGTACTAACAATTCAGAAATATGCTTAGATTATTACAAACATGACTTGGGATTAGTTACAGATATTAAATAGTTAAATATTGATTGTGTTGCTATAAGAAGAAAGAAAGTTTGATTTTGTAACAACAGTAGGATAAGTACATAATTACAGAATTTTTATTTTGGGGGAAATTATCTCTGAGTTTTACTGTGTAATCAATTTGTGAAAGAAATTTAAGAGGACAACATTGCTGCTCTCTGCTGGCCAAAGTATCTCACTGCAGGAAGCTTGTGAGTTTTGAGGGGTCATCACTTCTTTGGAATGTAATATTATTATAATAATGATGATTGTTCGTTGGAAATGATGATTAAGGGCCAACAAACATCATCAGAGTGGGTGTTATGAGATATTTTATTTCAGAAATACTGTGTGATTCATTTTCCTGTATTTATGCATTTATTTATTTATTATGTTTTGATCCTCTCCTTCCTTGTCTGTGCATGAAATTCTAATTTCAAAATTACTATGCAAAACTTATTAACACAAATGGACAAGCAGCAAGCATTAATACTGTCTTCCAAACACAAAACAGATGCACACACATACACAATATTCACACCACAATTCCAGGTCCATACACAGAATGAAGCCAATAGGTGAAACATTGTGGAAAATAAACATATTTATATCACAAGTACCAATAGATAAAATATTCAGCATTCAAGAACATGTATAATGAAGCTGGTGCATGCTACGTTTTACTTTTGGTGCTGGGTAAAACAACGAAGACGTCTAACAGACTAAGAATAAACAATGAATGCATTAAAGAGTAATGTAAGGCGTAGTTTAGAGTTTTGATCATTTTGAATGATTCTAAAAGGTAGCATGGATGTGAGAATGCCTTAAGCTATAATGTTGGTAAATGCGATGCAAGTGCTTTTCAAACATAATCTTTCCTTTGAAGATCATAAACTGCCGATAAACTGAGTAGAGTGAAGCATAGAGAATACAGACTGTATGAATATAGTGTGAGGTCTGTTATTAATAGCTATGATGGTGTTTGCTTGGTGTGTTTCAAGAGCCCTCACTGACTCGACTAGACTAGAAAACAGTATGAGGTTTTTCCAGCAGGAGTTCCAGTAGCTCAACTGGAAGCCCAAGATGCTGGCAATGCCAGAGTCATAGGTTCAATTCCCAGGGACACACAAAATGATTAAAAAAGAAAAAAAAAAAAAAAGAATAATATATATACATACATACATATATATATATATATATATATATACCTTTAATGCACTGTAAGTTGCTTTGGATAACAGTCTGCCAAATGTAAATATGTAAGTGCTTTGTTTTATTCAGTATCAAAGAAAATGTGAGACATTAAAGCCTAGTTCACCCAAAAACAAAAATTCTATTAAAATTTACTCACCCTTATGTCGTTTCAAATCCGTATGACTTTCTTTCTTTTGTGGAACAAAAAAGGTGATGTTTTAATTAAAACTGTGGTTGGTCTTGCCTCACTTTCAAGCTTAAAAAAGGGCCTAAAAGTATCATAAAAGTAGACCATACGATTAGTGCATCATATTCAATGTTTTGTGAAACCACGTGATAGGTTTTGGTGAGAAACAATCCAAAATCATTTTTTCAATGAAAATCTTGCTTGAACACGTGCCATTGTGAACATTATATGGGTCTGGAATGACATGAAGGTTAGTAAAATTTCATTTTTGGATGAACTATTCTTTTAAAATGAATCACATCTGCACTCTGAGAATGTTCATAATTAGACATGGCAGTGCTGAATTTTAAGTACACAGTGATTAGACAGCTGTACACAGATAACGAGCACTGATATGAGAGATTCCAAAATAAGAGTGATAATCGTCTTAGACACCCATATGTGTACTGAGTCGACAGAGAGCATCTCCTACAATGTCCAGCTCGTGTCTGAGCTCCTCAACTACGTCATTGATGCTGGGCATGTCCTTCAGCACACATACACTCTGTGTGTACGGGTTATATCGCAGTGAAAATGGACGCTGGATTGTCTTTGCAAACTCACTGTGAAGGATAAAACAGAAGAAAATTGCATGCAAAAGATATACATCATAATAAGGAAAGGGGTCAGAAATTATAACAGTTCACATTCAGTATAAAAATAATAATAATAATAATAATAAAAAACAAGAATTACCGCATTCTGAATTTGGCTTCCTCAAAGCTCTCAGAAACAAAGTACACCTCTTGAAAGGTGGTGATGAGACACTCCTGGTTACAGGTGACTTTGGGCTCAAAGGGCAGGATTTTAGCAGTGCCTGAGAGAGAGTGCTTAAAACCAAAACACAAATGCTAAGAGTTTCAAAGCCATGTCTACATTAACTGTAGGTATGTGTAGTGCAAATACAAGATTGAATGAATTGAAAAAATTAAATGTGTTATCAGTAAAACTTAAATGCTTGAAATGTTTAAAAACATTGATTTTAAATGAAGTGAATGTTAAACAACTTTATTAGATGATAATTAGATTAAAATCAAATCTATGATTGTACGGGTATCTGGTCTACCTTAAGTTCACTGATGGATGAGAGAAGCCCAGCACCATATGCTCTGAGTTTACCCTCTTGTTTGCACAGACCAAACTCCACCGTGAAGAAATAGCACTGCAATAGCAAATACACCAATATACTGTAACAACCAAGACCTCATCAGGACACAGTCAGCATAAAAGAACATTTTAGAACATTCCCTATTTAAAGCAGCCTCCAAAATGCAACCGAACACTAAAAATGGCCTGAAAAGTTCACACTGTTTTATCTAAATTTCAATGCAAACTTTTTTACATAGAACAGAATTTTGTACATTAATACATACTGTTGCCAATTTCTGTACAGCATCATCCGATGCCCCAAGAGAAGCCAGTCCTAATTCCTGAGAGAACTGTGCAAAACTGGGTTCAGCCAACAGAGGAACATGACCCAGCAACTCATGACAGGTGTCCCTGGAAGGCACATATATGCATATATCTTAAAGGGGTCATGACATGAGGAATACAATTTTCCTTGAACTTTTGACAAATGGTTTTCTACATAAAAAATGTATAAATGCTTTGACTGTTATCATGCATCTCGCGCTGCTTTTAAAAGACGCAATGTCAAGTTATAACTCTAAAATGGAGACCCCCATTCTGTCTCATTGCTGTTTGCTGTTGTGCTGTTTTGAAGGCATCCTGTACCGTGTTTGCACCCATTTGTGCTATTTTTAATTGTTGGTCTTTTATAAACATGGACTAGATGGACGTCGATTGTATTGATGCGTTTGCGCACAACACTGGCTATGTGTGTCGTGTTTTAAGAATGTTACAAGCGCAATTTTTGAAAACACATCTCATTCTGCTGCTTTCACTGACTGCATGTAAACAAACCGGGAAAATGTGAGATGTTGCTCTGGTGAAGACCAGTGTCTCTGCTTTGGCCTGTTGAAGCCACCATCACCGTGGACTGAATTACATTTGCGTATTCAGAAGATTTCAGCATGGATTGTATGTTTTTTCGGCTCATATCAGCATGGATTGTTTGTGAACCAGTCACAATATGATTCAAGCTTTGCAAAGGAACTTTTATTGAAAGATGGGACAGTTAAAATTGGACTACTGGACAGCAAAACCATAAGTAACCAGTTTCATTCAAGAATGTTTCAAATGTCATGACTGTTTGATAGTTTATGGTGCTGCTTGAGTAACAGTTTGTGTTACAATTGTGTTAAACCTGAAATGTCATTTTATAATGTTGTTGTGGAGTTTGTTCATTTTCTTCGGATTGCATTTAAAATATGCCTGTATTGGATGGGCTGCACAATTTTAGCCAATCATAACAGTGGGTGTTTACACTGAAGTCTTAAAGGGCCAGACTGCTTTAAACTGTGCATTTCAGACAGAGGGCCAGAGACAGGGTGGAAAATTATTATATATTACTATATTATGACTGTTTTGGTGCCAAAAAACTTTACTAACATTATAAGTGGACCTCAGGGAAGATAATACAATTATATATATATATATATATATATATATATATATATATATATATATATATATATATATATATATATATATAAAAGAGTATGTCATAACTACTTTAAATCATTTTTCAAATTTCTAAGCATTTTTATTGGAAGTGCAGAATGAAGACACCTCTGCTTTGTACTCACGGCTCAGGAGTGTATAGAGGATCCGAACTGTGACGCACATATTGTGTACAGTGAAACACTCTGAAGGCCAGTCCAGCCAGAAAATCTCTTGGTGACAGGTACCCAGTAACAGGGCGAATGGTAAAGCCACTTCGCCCTGAAACACACATACAAACGTTAAAACTTATGTTCACCCAAAAACGGAAATTCTTTCATCATCTACTCACCTTCATGTTGTACAAAACCTGTATGACTTTCTTCTATGGAACACAAAAGGAGATGATAAGCAGCATGTTATCCTCAGTCACTATTCACTTTCATTGCATCTTTTTTTTTTTTTTTTCCATACATTGAAAGTGAAAGGTGACTGAGGCTAACATTCTGCCTAACATCTCCTTTTGTGCTCCTTTAGGGTTTGGAACAACATAAGGGTGAGTTAATGAGATAATTTTCATTTTTGGATAAACTATACCTTACTGCCCTCTGCTGTTGAGAAAACAAATAATTCTCCTTAATTCCTCTTGTGGCAAAGGTTCAAAATGAACAACTTTTTATTTTATTTTACTTTTTACCTAGCCTACACTCATAAACTATCATTTGTGTTCAGTTTCACCTCTCAGGAAGTTGGAGACATCTTCTAGCTGTGGTATGTTGTCCTCTCTGTAGCAGCAATATTGGGTGAGCAGGGGCAAGTTGCGCAGGTACTCTCTACAAGCATGTGTGGGGTATAGTTTATTTAACTCCCGAAACACTACTCCCCATGTCTTCACCTCTTCATCTGTAAACTCCACACGTGGAATTGGATCTCCACTGCAGAGAGGGAGAGAGAGATGGAGACAGAGGGAAAGAGAGAGAGAATGTAGTGCCCAGTGTTGGGTGTAATGCAATACTAAGTAAGTAATTACTGTAGTTAAATTAATTTTTTGTTGAAAAAGTAAAGGATTACTCTTATTTTTTCAGTAATTTAATTACAGTTATTTCTGATGTAATTGTGTTAAATACTGTATAGGCTATAGAACAATTCTATATAAAACAATAGTGAATTTAAAATAGAAATTTAATGTTTAATGTTAAAATATATATTTTCTAATTTAATGCTGCCCCCTTAAATTCTTTGGCCAGTTCATGAATAATTTATTTGATTTTATATGATTTATCTGAAAGAAATAAAAGAACAGTTTCATGTTTATACTTGTATTTTTCATCTGGTCGAGGTTGATAAGGGTTTTAGAAAGTAATTAGTAATAAGTAATGCAATTACTTTTCAGACAGAGCAATTAGTACAGTAATCTAATTACACTGTAGAAGATGTAATTTGTAGTTAGTAATTAATTACTTTTTTAGAGTAGGCTAACTTACCCAACACTGGTAGTGCCAAAAGATATAGATGCTAGATACAGTTATTCTTAAAAACATATTACAACGTACTGTTTGTAACTCATGGCAAGATCAGCAAAATATTTCCTTCTCTTTCGATAAACATGGTCCTTGAATCCCTGAAATTAAAAAAAGTTAATTTGTTCCTTCAAATTGAAATGGTTTTCATACACATGGTCATATCAACTCAGATATTAAAGGGAATGAAGTTATGAAAAAGCTATATAAATACTTCTATATTACAATCAATTATCAGTGAATTTCTATAGCCTAATACTAACCGGATGATCAGCATCCAAATCTGAACCATACATTAGAACACGACTGGCACTCTTATCCAGATCTGAGACTTTCTTGGGGAACCAAGGCACCTCGGCAAGATCTGAAGAATTAATGAATTTTCAAATTGTTACTTGCAGATTTCTGTGGAATTCTTTGCTTTGCACCATTTACATTAAACTAATAAATTATACTCTGCGTTAAGTATATCATATTTTTTTAACAAATGATTTGGAAATACAGTACCGTTTGCAGGAGTGCAGAACGTATCAGGTGAGTCCATGGCTATAATGCTTGTTTGTTTGCACAGCAGCTGAACGATTTCTTTCAGAGTTTCTCGATCACTGTCACAATTAACCAGTACTTCCAACTCTGAGTTACGCCGCCGGGACTTACGTGACTCAATATGTAAAAGGTTTACCTGGTTGTCCTGTTTATAAACATGATTGTAAAATAATATGATGTCAATTACCCCAGTTTTGATCCAAATTTTTTGTTTAAATAATCATTATGCAAAATATATAATACATTCATTTGTATTTTACATGTATTTGGATAAGTAGTAGACATATAATGTGTGACAACATCATGTTGTTACACTGCAATGACATTGAGAAGGTGAGAGTGAGAAGGAGCTTACATTCTTACAAAAGACTATCCATAGATTATCACTAACATTGCTAAAAATTTTAGGAAAACTTGATGTTGCATGATGAGGTCTGACAATAAACAGTGTCACTATCAATGATAGATTATTTTAGCTGGAATTACGAAACATCTACCTCTAGTTATTTAACAACTTACTCCCTCTTTGAAGGGTCGCTTACATATGTCATGGCCCTATGAAGCTTAAAAAGAGCCTAAAGACATACTGATAAGACACTGATAAGATAAATAGATAATGTAATTGAGAGAGAATAATGTGTGTGACAATCACATCAAATTGGAATCATAAAAGAAAGGAAAACACATTTACGTATCTAGCCTACCTGAAATAGTTTCAAAGCCTTCACAAGACCTCCAACTTCATTCTTTAGAGAGAATACAATTGCAGCATGTTCCCTCTTGGAGGATATTATCTTATCTTTGTTTCTGTCTGTTTTGTTCAAAGTAGTTTTGTTCATCTTAAAAAAATAAAAACATCAAGGTTATAACACATTCAGAGAGAGGTGTATTATATTCATCATTGGGTTTCACTCAGGCATCTCTTTACATTAGCATGACAATCTGTCTACTAGAACAGCTGTTCAATATCCTGTGTGTGAGTGAACTTATGTTTGTTTTTGACATGCTTTTCAAATAAGATATCCTTATTCACATGCAAATTACATGTAAAGATCATTGTCAATGGCTTATGTAGGATGCAAAATGCTGTCTGTGAGTTAAAGGTCTGATGGAGTTATGGTCACTTCTATAAATGCATGCAAGTTTTTGTCAGACAGTTACACAACTAGTACAGCACGTTGTGGTGGACAGCAAATTCAGAGTCATGGGAAAGGAATATAATAACACCTAAAAATAACTTTTGGTAATACATTCTATGAAGCATATACTGTATTTGTAATGCATTGTAAAGACATTATAAATGCATTATAATACATTTATAATGTCTCAGACTACATCTTATAAAAAGTAAACTTTTTCACTTTTCTTACATATTACAACATATTCATAGTTAGCCTATACTTGTAGTATAATGCACTGTAACAAAATCACCATTCAATTTTATCGGCAGGACATTTTTTTTGGGGGTTGGGGGGCTTATGAATATTAATGAGGTTATGTGGAGATAATGTCAAATAATCTTTTACTGTTTTGATCAGTAATGTTTCTTGATGACCAATTCAAGTTCTCCAATAAATATTTCACATAATTACTTTGATAACTTGATCCGTCCATCTAACACTGTGATTACTTGGATTTTGTTTGTTAGTGTATAAATACATGGATCAGTGAGCTTTAGCCTGAATGATTGATTGGTCTCTTGGCAAAGATTTCGCTGCTAATACAAGGTTATAATCCACCCTAATATAACTTTTAATTTAGTAGATTGCATCTGTACGTCAGTGGATGTATTTCATGAGCGGGGACACATCTGTTTGTATTTTGCTTTGTGATTTAACTGAAAAGGAGTGTGAGGTGTGGAGCGAGTAGAGAATGTGTCTGGATGCACAAGAGAACATTGCATGGTGTTGTCACTCAACACCACTGATAACAGTCCCATCAAGCACCCATTATAACATTAAAAATAACAAACTTCAGCGCTGGATCACAACTTATTAGCCTATAACACACACGAATGAAATGTAAACTCCTGCTCAAGAACTGAGGATTTTTCTTTTGCATTAGACACTGACCTGACAAAAGCTATTTCAAAAAGTGGTAGGGACATGTCCCAACAAAAGCCATTTCTTCTTATAAACAGCCATAACATTTACTTTTAACATACAATATTTCAAGGAAGCTTATATAATAGAAGTTATATAAAAATGCACAGAATACAAAGGAACAGAATTGGGTGTAATTTAAGTGGAACATACTGTAGGCTATATGCCTAATTAAAATATATAATAAAACATAAAATATATCATAAATCAAGAGGAGTACTGACACTTAACAAGCTTTCCTTGTTGAATTTCCCTCAAAATGTTTAGTCACTAGAGGAAAGTGACTAAAATCTAGTAAATTTAAATCCATTTGTGCATATCAGGACATTAATAGTTCTGTAGTTTTTATGTCTCTAAATAAAATGCATAAACATTTGAGTTTATTGAATCCAGTACAGAATCGATTTTATTTTTTGATTCTTGTGTGGTTTCTATAACAGTTTTCTAGAGCTATTGGTATGTTTTAAGGTTATTAATTTTAAGAAAAGTGTTTTTCTTAAATATATGACTTCACAACACTGCTGGAGGTCTGAAGAAGTCTCTCTTAATTATTATTTTTTTTTTAATTTTTTTTTTGTTGATTCTTGAAAGTTAGTGAAACATTTCATTTGACAATTAATGAATTACTTTTGTCCAGGAACATTTTATATTTACAAGTGCAAATTGTCAAAGAAAAATTGGTTTTATGTAACCCTCTTGGAATATGTTTAGTTCTTTGTTTTAAATTTTGATTGATTGATTTTTTGTTGATTACAACAACAACAACAGCAATAATACGTAATAATAATAATAATAATAATAAGAGGTGGGCAGAGTAGCCAAAAACATTACTCAAGTAAATGTGCAATTACTTTAAAAAAACAATTACTCAAGTTGAAGTAAAAGTACTCATGTTAATAATTACTTGAGGAAGAGTAAGAAAGTATCCAATTGAAAGAATACTCAAGTAGTGAGTAACTAGTTACTTCCACATATAACATAATTGACGTTTACTCTGCATCATTCCACTACATACACATTTAACATGTTACATAATAATAATTATTATTCTAATAATATTATTATTATTAACTATTATTATTATATTGTAAATTCTGTCATCATTCACCATCATGTTGTTCCAAACCATATGACTTTCTTCCATGCACCACAATCCAGGAGATGTTAGACAGAATGTTAGCTTTAGTCCCCATTTGCTTTCACTGTATGTTTTTCCTCCATATTTTAAAAGTGAATGGTGACTGAGACTGCCAGTTTCTAACATTCTGTCTAACATCTTTCGGGTTCCACAAAATACAGAAAGTCACACAGATTTGGAACAAAATAAAGGTGGGAAAATGATGACAGAACATTAATTTATGGCTAAACTATCACTTTAAGGAAACTTTTCAGATTTAGATGAACCTGTAAATTAGAAGAAAAGTTTGGAAACCGTTTTAGTAATGATTAATTCCTAAGAGCCCAAAGATACAGAATCACCCTGAAAATGACCATCACCATGATACAGACAAGCTCACGTTATCACAAAATCACTCCAATTTATTGCAACATACTTTCTTAAGTTGGAGCTGTAATTTTAATCTTGAAATATCCACTTGTCTTGGTGTAAAATGAAGGCATTGCGTGGTGAAAGAAAGTGTTTGTTTTGAGCGCTTGCTGTAGGAGTGATGAGCTCAACTCGAGTGACAAAGCGAAGCTATAAGTTCCGCTGTCGTAAAAGTCCCATTCAAAAATATCTCAATAAATTATGCATTTAATAACACTCATTGAATTAAACCCAGTAATGTAACGACGGGATCATTGCCCATTGTAACGAAGTAAAAGTACTTTTTTTCCCATTAGAAATGTACCTGAGTAAGAGTAAAAAGTACCCACGATTAAACATACTCATAAAAGTACATTTTTTCCAAAAAGTTACTCAAGTAAATGTGACAGAGTAAATGTAGCGCGTTTCTACCCACCTCTGATAATAATAATAATAAAATGCAACAGAGAATAAAAAAATACTTTAACCTAAAGACTTCATTTATCATAGTAAAGCAATCCAAGGAACAAGGTACTACATTCTGACACATTCCAAATCATGTTTAAAGCATTTTGAATAACTATAAAATAAATATAGAATATTTTACCTCATTGTTGAGTTTCTTCTCTTCGTAAAACTTATTGATGGAGTCAAAAGACCGTCCTCGACGTGGTCCATCAAGTTTGTTGGAAAGCATGGCTGGGTGGTATTCTTTTTATAGTACAATCTGGATAGGTGTGTATCTCAGGTAGAGCCTGCTGTCAGTCTGCTAATGATGTTTTCTCTGGATTTATAAAGAGATCAGGCTGAGGTGGGGGAGGAGCAGGCAGCTCTGGAAAATCCAAACTGACCAGCTCCATGAATATTTTCAACCATTAAACAGGTCTAGTTGAGAAATTGATTATTAGATTATTAGACACCACTGTTGCAAATTAAAAATGGACTTATTTTATTCATTTAATTTTATCATTGATAGAAACAGCAATATATTATAGGCTAAAGCTTAAAATGCTTTTATATAGGCTAGGCCTACATGTACATAATTATTGAATATTAAGCTTTTTGGGTAACCGGTCCCTAGAGTCAGATTCATAGGCTATTCATAATATTAATACATTCATAATTAATAAATGATAGGCCTACCACAAAATGCCAATAACATACATCACAGTATTGCAAAACAGAATATTTTTGTAGGCTAAGTGCCAAAGTTATATTGAGATTACTTTATATTCATAAACTTCCATTTATCTATGCCACTCGCACGAGTGCTCAGACTATTACATCCTCTCATTTGGATAACAATTTTTTAAAATAGGATACCAAATTTGTACAGGATGCCAAACATGCATAGCATGGATTTAGCATATTTTAGACCCTTTTCCTTCCCATAGCTATTGCTTGTTGCCACACTTGCAGGTACAGTATGTGCAATGAATGAAGGAATCTGCTTCTGATAGTATATTTGATCTAAAAAAAAAGAGAGAAGAAAATTAAAACATAATAGCAACAGCTTGTTATACAATGGTGTGTGCTGGTACATGTTTGCATTCCCATCTGAACTGTTTCAGCACTTTTGCCAAACTACTGTTCTAGCAATCCCACCAGTAAAAGAGTCATAAAAATCCTAAAATCAAGTTGTAGACCTTGGCATTTAAATGCATCCAATCTTTCACAGAGTTCATATTGTAAACATTCATTTATTTTTTTACTCTTTCCAAGGTTGGGCTGGGATCTGTGAGCTTTATTTCCACACATCTGTGGAAAGATCTGTGGTGAAAGTGATGTGGATAACTGTCTAATAAGACACACCAGCAGGCCATGATTAACTGGCGATGACTGATTCGGAATGTGCTTGTCACTAGTTTCTGTTATCTCCAAACCAAAAGCCCAATCCATATTGAATCCAGGCCGTGTGTGATTTGTTCCACAGCGTAAAAGGTTGAAAATTATAAAAGCACGTCAGTGAGCGCGGGTCGGATTAATAATGATGTGGTAGTTATGAGCAATGTCTTTTTACAAGCTCACACCAATATTAATTAGTTCAAAATGCAATATAATTAGGTACTGCTGTAAGTCCATCTCCAAACAACATGACTAATATTTTATTCAGACGTTCTCACGCTACTTCTGTTCTTTATTGGTCCATTGTCTATGTCTCCCACTGCTTGGTCATTGATCTAAAAGACCTCCATTGCCCTCCTCAGGGGGACAGACAGTCCTTTGTCCTTAGCTGCTTATAAGTACACATACCATTAGGCCTCGTGAAGTGATAGATTCACCATCTATTGAAACAGCTAGTTTATATCAGTTCAAACAGCATGTTGAAACTTTAAAAAAATTTGAATCTTGCTTTACAGAAAATTCAGAATATGACTTTGGAAACCACTCAAAGCAGCATACACTTTAATAATCTTAGTATGTATACAGTACCTTAAATTTGTGTTTGAGACCTGGTTTATTACCTTTTGGCCATATATAGTAACCGTATGTGCAACTGTAAGTACAGTTTGATTAAGCTACATAATGGAGCAAATTCCAATCATGCTCAGACTAATCCAATGCAGTGCTGGAGACTGGTCTATTAGCATAAGCTTCACTGTAGCCACAGAGCATCTACAATCAGACACTTCACTCTTGGACAATTTAATCTACTGTCAATCTCAACAACAGGATATTCCCTTCCCCCACCAACTAAGTTGCCTTGGATTCAAGAATAAGGCTGCATGAAGCAGTAAGCAATGATACATAAGTGTTCACTGGCCTGTTAAACAACCTATAGTCCTTCAAGGTATTTGTGCTTCCTCTCATTCCTGTGAGTAACACAAGGTATGTGATGCAGAACAATGTCAGGAAATATTAAGTCTGGTCATGATTAGTGAGCTTTAGCTGAAAGATGACAATCACAATAAATATTTGGACAGTCTAATATGTAAATCCCCAACAGTGATTTAAAAAAAAAAAAAAATTAAAGTAGGTGGACCAATTAAAATTTGCTCCAGTAATGATAACAGCTTGGCTTGGAAAAAGATCTAGTCAACCCTCATTAGTGGTTTTAACAGAGCTGCAAGGCACCTGAGTCAAGTTTTGGCACGGTCTACAAACTTTATGAGACTAGATTTTCATGCTGAACTTTTCTTTTGCTCAAAGGAGTCTCCCTTCATTGAATTATATGCTCACTGTAAAAAACGATTTTATGGTTTAGTTGAATAAATTAGCTTTTTTGAGTTGACACAACAAAAATTCTGTTTGGATTCTATTAACTTGTACTTAAGTTGGATAAACAATCGTATTTGTCACTTCAACTCATGTAACAATATTGACTGAAAAAGCAAAGATTTGCTGGAATAAATAATGAGGTTAGTGTTGCAGGCTTATTTTTTGTGATTTGTGGACTTTGTCATTACTGTTAGTTAATAGTTGTGTGGTGATGTTAATAGCTTATATTTTATTTAATGGTGAGTGCCACCATTACTGAGCTTTGTATTGAAACTCTGTACCTCCTGTTCAAACTATTGGATGTCCAGCCTTTGCTGGTGTTCATATTGTTCTTTAATCAGAACATAAACATCAAAACTTTAAGTGCTGCGATGCATGACCCTGTGCTCTGACCACAGCTTAGCTGGGATATGCCAAAAAAAAAAAAAAAAAAGGCTGCTTCTTCTGCATCTTAGGTAGCCTTGTGTGTCACAATATTAAAGTTATTTGAACAAAACCTGTCAAATCCAGATTACTAAAAACAAAATAGTTTTGTCAATGGATTTTGTTGTCTCAACAAAACTTCTTAAGTTGAAAGAAATTGATATTTTTTGTCAGTGTAACTTGAGTCAAAGCAAAAAAACTAGCCTAAGTTAAGTGAACAATTTTTGGGTGTATGTGTATAGACCCAGCACTCAAAAGCTCCGAGAGCTAATTCCTAATGCTCAAGTTTATGACCAGGCATACACACGTGCGTCTGCATGCGGCATGTGCATCTGGCATGCTCAGTAACCTGCGATCTATCATTCTGCATGGATGATGGAGAGGGCAAAACAGGGCTGCATGAGAGTCCAGAAGGAGAACTTTCAAAATCCACAATGAAATCAAGAGGACTTCCTGTATCAACACTGAAATCACTCAGAGGTACACTTTCCATTGTCCTCTTGCATACAGTGCATCCGGAAAGTATTCACAGTGCTTCACTTTTTCCACATTTTGTTATGTTACAACCTTATTCCAAAATGGATTAAATTCATTATTTTCCTCAAAATTCTACAAACAATACCCCATAATGATAACGTGAAAGAAGTTTGTTTGAAATCTTTGCAAATTTATTAAAAATAAAAAACGGAAAAAAAAAAAAGAAAAAAAAAATCACATGTACATAAGTATTCACAGCCTTTGCCATGACACTCAAAATTGAGCTCAGGTGCATCCTGTTTCCACTGATCATCCTTGAGACGTTTCTACAACTTGATTGGAGTCCACCTGTGATAAATTCAGTTGATTGGACATGATTTGGAAAGGCACACACCTGTCTATATAAGGTCCCACAGTTAACAGTGCATGTCAGAGCACAAACCAAGCCATGAAGTCCAAGGAATTGTCTGTAGACCTCCAAGACAGGATTGTATCGAGGCACAGATCTGGGGAAAGGTGCAGAAAAATTTCTGCAGCATTGAAGGTCCCAATGAGCACAGTGGCCTCCATCATCTGCAAATGGAAGAAGTTTGGAACCACCAGGACTCTTCCTATAGCTGGCCGCCTGGCCAAACTGAGCGATTGGGGGAGAAGGGCCTCAGTCAGGGAGGTGACCAAGAACCCGATGGGCACATGACAGCCTGCCTGGAGTTTGCCTAAAGGCACCTGAAGGACTCTCAGACCATGAGAAACAAAGATTGAACTCTTTGGCCTGAATGGCAAGCGTCATGTCTGGAGGAAACCAGGCACCGCTCATCACCTGGCCAATACCATCCCTACAGTGAAGCATGGTGGTGGCAGCATCATGCTGTGGGGATGTTTTTCAGCGGCAGGAACTGGGAGACTAGTCAGGATCGAGGGAAAGATGAATGCAACAATGTACAGAGACATCCTTGATGAAAACCTGCTCCAGAGCGCTCTGGACCTCAGACTGGGGCGAAGGTTCATCTTCCAACAGGACAACGACCCTAAGCACACAGCCAAGATAACAAAGGAGTGGCTACAGGACAACTCTGTGAATGTCCTTGAGTGGCCCAGCTAGATCCTAGACTTGAACTCGATTGAACATCTCTGGAGAGATCTGAAAATGGCTGTGCACCGACGCTCCCCATCCAACATGATGGAGCTTGAGAGGTCCTGCAAAGAAAAATGGGAGAAACTGCCCAAAAATAGGTGTGCCAAGCTTGTAGCATCATACTCAAAAAGACTTGAGGCTGTAATTGGTGCCAAAGGTGCTTCAACAAAGTATTGAGCAAAGGCTGTGAATACTTAGGTACATGTGATTTTAGTTTTTTTTTGTTTTTTATTTTTAATAAATTTGCAAAGATTTCAAACAAACTTCTTTCAAGTTGTCATTATGAGGTATTGTTTGTAGAATTTTGAGGAAAATAATGAATTTAATCCATTTTGGAATAAGGCTGTAACATAACAAAATGTGGAAAAAGTGAAGCACTGTGAATACTTTCCGGATGCACTGTATGCAGCTAAATATATGACAGTGTCTCTAGGTGGTTAATTAGCACGAGCCAACACATCCATAGACAAGCAGATGAAATACAGTCAAAGGGTCCAAAGAGCAGCACTGGTGGGAGCAAGGAACAAGGAGTAAATTATTGAAATGATTGAAGATTACGCTTATAAAAATGGCCTGATGACTTCAGCTCTGTCTTGCTTGCCATATGGTTCATATGAGCCAACCCATCCATAGACAAACAGCTGATTTTGAGATCTTTTTGTCAGAAGATTTAACATTCATCTGACATTGTAACGATTCTCATAAAACAGGTAGGTTTCTGACTCATTACCAGTTTATAATAGTGTAATGCTGCTATTGGCATTAAACACTAAAGTTGTATGACACAGGAAATTAGCTGCAAGACACATAAAAAGGTTTACAGACTCTTGAGTTAATTCCAAGAATCTCATTAAGAGAATGGGCTATGTAGTGGAGACAAGGGAAGGAGCTTTTGTCGTCAGTATTCTACGTAAGAGTATTTGGTGATCTAATAATACTGAATTCATCAGGCTCAGAAATGAAAATAAATGACTTCCTCTAATGCTGATGGTGTGGTGTGATGCACAGTGTTAAAATAAGCAAGGTCAGCAGAGTTTATCAGCCTTTCCATGGAATTTAATTACGTTTACTTTGAAATGTGTTGTTTTTCAGTTGCTTTCTTTGAGCGCCTTGACATTTTCAGCACACAGGTATAAATAACACTAAACACTTAGATGGATTTTTTTTTTTTTATGGGCACAACAGCAGCCAGACCCATGTAGTGGACTAACTAAAAAGTGCATGACTGACAGCTTTTGAGACACTGAGGGACTTGACTGCTCATGAGCAGTCACATCTGATTAAATTCATGCTGGTATGATTTACTACCTGTCAACCATCAACCATAACCAGTTCTCTCTTAGTAACCAATGAAATCACTCAGAGGAAAAAACTCCTCATTTTTCATTTAACTCTTGAGGAAGTAGGGATGAGTGGATCAATCTTGAAGCATTAATACTTCGATATTGAGATATGTAACGAGATCACATATGTCACAATGAAAAATATTATTTCTTTTAAATAGTGATTTTGTTTTTTAGCATGAACATTAAAGGGATAATTCACCCATAAATGAAAATTCGCTCATCATATATTCACCCTCATCACTTTCTTCTGCTGAACAGACTTTTATAATATTTCAACTCTGTAGGTTGATACAATGCAAGTGAATGGTCAATATTTAAATCCTTTTTCCCCCATAAATCTCCACTTTCACTTACACATGAAAGTGGAGATTTATAGTAAAAAAGAACTTAAATATTGATCTGGTTCTCACCCACACCTCTTATATCGATTATGAAGATATAGATTTAACCACTGGAGTCTTATGGATTACTTTCATGCTGCCGTTTATGTGATATTTGGAGCTTCAAAGGTCTGGTCACCTAGGGCTGAAATACTCTTCCAATTGTTTTTGTTTGTGTTCAGCAGAAGAAAGTCATACACATCTGGCATGGCATGAGGGTGAGTAAATGATGAGATAACTTACATTTTGGGGTGAACTATCCATTTTAACGTGCATCATAAGCTTTAAAGTAAAATAATACACTGTGTTAGCAAATAGCTGTGTCAGATAGAAACTATTTATATTCCTTCCTTCATTTGAATGTGCAGAAATGCTGAAAGACTCGGGAAATCACAAACAGCACTTGCCCGTAGCACTCGCTCAAACAAATAAGACAGAATGACAGAGAAACATCATCTGGAGTTGTCACACTAAATAACAACAAAGCTAAATGTGATGGCCTTTTTAAGTTTATTTAAATTCAAAGGCTACATAGATTGCTTACCACTGGACAACATGGTTTGTAACAACATGAAACTCAATTCTGCCAGGTGAAATTTGAGACATACTCTAATAGTATCTATTTGAATGCATTTTTATTTTTTTTTATCATTTACTAAAACTCACAAGACTAAATTGTTTGATATTTCTGTTTTAATAAGTTTGAAATACAATTGAATCCAGCTAAGTTTATATTTTAAATTTGTTCTGATGAAAGACTTAAATTTGCTTATCATTTCCAATAGTTTGTAAAACTGGTAGACACACCCAACAGTTTATAATCTGTTAAGTATTTAGAAACCGACATTGAAGACCTCAGGAAGATTAAAATTAAGCAAGTGTGCCATGTATATTACTGCTAATCCTCTCCCCAGCCCTCATCTGAGAAAATGTCAGCCCGTTGTTGTTTGAAATTGTTTTTGAAATCCTCATCAAAGTGCTCCAGATCATCTTCTTTGAAAATACCCTAAGAAATAACCAAAAAATAAATAAGTAAATTAAAATTGTGTATCATCTACAACAATGACAACAAATAAATACTCTAAGCAATGAGTTTGAACAAAGATGATAGCTTCCTGTGGTATAAAAAGCTATGGTCTGAAGTTCTCACCTTTGGAAGGTATCCCAGCAGTTTCGTAGCATGCTGTTTTAGAAGCCTCTGTCTCTCCTCCTCAATGATCTGTCGACGCTGAGCCTCTCTCTCCTGCTCCATCGCTCTCTCTTCTGCTTCCCTCTCCTGTTGAAAATTCACATTAATTAATTTCACAATGTCATCAGCAGTTACTAATATAGTGTGATTGAGCAGGAAATAATGTATGAAATAAATGTTTGCCTGATTTGAGGGTTTGAAACTTACTTGTTCAGCCAGGTACTGCTGCCTCCTGTCTTCCAGCAGCTTCTCCACAGCCCTTTTGTGTTCCAACTGTTTCATACGACGCTTCTGGGCATTCATCTGCTCAATGCGGTCATCTTCTGCAAACTTGGCCATCATCATCTGTCTAAAGGCCTCTTCTTCCTCTTTCTCGGCTTGTTTGCGCAACTGCTTGAAGGCCATCATCTCCTGACACGTCTGCTGCAATTCTAGCCGCTGTCGGATCCTCTTCTCCATGTCTTCCTGTGAATGAGATGATTGAGAGATGGTAAATTTTCATAGCTTTACATAGTGCAGGTAAATCTCACAAAACCTTTCAAGTAAACATCATTATATAACAATATTTTCTACTGCAATAAAGTAAAAAAAAAAAAATAAAAAATAAAAAATAATAAAAAAAAAAAAAATATATATATATATATATATATATATATATATATATATATATATATATATATATATATACTGTTTTACAGTAATGAGGACTATTATTGAAAATAATGGCAATAGAAGTAAAACTAAAAGCAGTAGTTGAGAGTTGGTCAGACTGTCAATATGAATTTTAAAGTCCAGATTTTAAGTACCTTCTTGAGGTGTTCAAATTGCATCCAGTTTGAATGCCGGGGTAAGTGAACAATAGAAAACTGAGATGTACTGAGTGAGTACTCACGATTTCTTGTTGTCTTGCAACCTCTGCCTGTTCTTCCAAGCAGAGTTCCTCACGAACACGCTCCATCTCCTCACGCTGTCTTCTCTCCATATCAATCTGCTCAGAGAGCTAAACAAAGAGGAAGGAAATAACCTGTTAGTACTTGAATCTAGATTATTTACTTGTTGTGAGCTCTTTCTTGACAAAAAAAACAAACAAAAAAAATGTTTAAAAAACAAAGGTTTCTTAATGGGACAGAGGTCTTGTACCAATGCTATCATGTACCATTTTGTGCAGTGTTTCTTTCGCCTGCTCTCGTTCTCTAACTTTGGCCATTCTGTCCTCCTCCTTCCTTTGCTGGTAGCGTGCAAACTCCAGGATGCGCTTGTTTTCTGCCTCCATCTTCTCTCGCTCCATACGTCTCCACTCTGCTTGATGCTTTTTAAAATCTTCAATGTACCTCTGGGTGGCTGTTACCTTCTCAAGTCGTAACTGACGCTCCCTGTAAACAAAGATTGACACTTTCAAACCATCCTACACTGACCAATTCACCTAAAACAAATGCTCAATGGCCAATAAAAGGAAAAATTAACCACAGTAAACAAGGCAGACAAGTCAAGTACTAGGAAATATCTCCCCAAAACAAAACCTGAGGTCAAATATCTACTACCATGAAAAGAATAGCTGACAGAATCACAAAATCCAGTCATAAAAACGGAATTAACTATTAAAAGTAGAATGTCATGGAATTTGAGATATTTGGGATAAATGTATTAATGCGCAATTAAATAAAAATTGTGATATGTTCAACTGTGATGATTAAACCACAAAGGGCTGAGATTTAATGAAATAAATATATAGTCTGCATGTGATGCGTGCTTCAAAGGGAATGCGTGAAGCCGGCCGCTCATACATTGATACAGCCTTTTTATAAGATTAAGCGTCACGTGCGCTCTGTGTTTGTAATAGATTACAGAAAGCAGAGTGCGCATTCAGCTTGAAGCGAGCAGCACATGCAGACGTACACAGTATTTATTAGGGCTGAACGATTTGGACAAAAAATCTAATTGCGCTTATTTAGAAAAATATTGTGATTGTGATTTGAACTGCAATATGATTATTAACATAAAAATTTTATAATGTTAATATTAAAAACCAGCAAGTCTTTTGTTTTATGAAAAGTAAGTCATGGGCATTCTCTTCTGCCAATAGAAATACTGTTTAAGAAAGTGTGTTCACATTTGAGTCCTCTTCAAAAAATAAAAATAATACAGTGATACACAGAGGGGGGAAAACAGATGAACATAACCTTCACATTGTATCTCTTTACTGTGTACCTGTTTTTGTCCACTTTGTGATAGGGTCATAGACCACTTTTTTCACTTTTATTTTTAGAACCCAATAATAAGATATTTTTAAGAAATTATTATGGAAATATATTTTTGTAAAATTCTACTACTACTAATAATAATTATTATTATTTGCATTATTATAAAACAGTAGCATATTTATGTCATAATTTACACTTGCATGTGGCACTGCAATGCGGTCCGGTTAAACCCCTTTACACCTTTATTTTGGTGGAGCTTTTATTTTGACGGAACATGAAGACGTTTGTTTGTAGTTGACTTTACAGTGGCCATTTACTGCAGGCAAATGCTCTCATCCACACTTCTGTCCACAAAAACACGGTTTTAAGGGGTTGCTTAAGATTTGGAAAGTAACTTTTAGCAGCCAAGCATATTTGGAAACACGGAAAATGTGCAATTAGTTAATCTAGAGAGCTGTAAATTTAACATGCTCAGCTTTTTAGCCTCACGAGTGCTTTGAGTATGTGTACAGAGAAAAGAGCTGTGCACATACAGTGAGCGCAACGAGCATCGTGTGCAGACCTTTTATTTATTTAATAAAAATCGCAGCTCTTGCGGTTTGATAATCACATTTAAGTCATATAACGAACTGCTTATCTGGAGGTGTGAAGTCAGAAGTTTACATACACCTTAGCCAAATACATTTAAACTCACTTTTTCAGAATTCCTGACATTTAATAATAGAAAACATTCCCTGACTTAGGTCAGTTAGGATCACTACTTTATATTAAGAATGTCAAATGTCAGAATAATAGCAGAGAGAATTATTTATTTCAGCTTATATTTCTTTCATCACATTCCCAGTGGATCAGAAGTTTACATACAATTTGTTAGTATTTGGTAGCATTGCCTTTAAATCATTTAACTTGGGTCAAATGTTTTGGGTAGCCTTCCACAAGCTTCTCACAATAAATTGCTGGAATATTGGCCAATTCCTCCAGACAGAACTGGTGTAACTGAGTCATTTTTGTAGGCCTCCTTCCTCGCACATGCTTATTCAGTTCTGCCCACAAATTTTCCGATTCAGGTCAGGGCTTTGTGATGGCCACTCCAATACCTTGACTTTGTTGTCCTTGAGCCATTTTGCCACAACTTTGGAGGTATGCTTGGGGTCATTGTCCATTTGGAAGACCCATTTGCACAGAGCTTTTTATTTAATTTTTATCCCCTTTCTCCCAATTTGGAATGCCCAATTCCCACTACTTAGCAGGTCCTCGTGGTGGCGCGGTTACTCACCTCAATCCGGGTGGCATCTTATCATGTGGCTCGTTGTGCATGACACTGCGGAGACTCCGCATGTGGAGTCTCATGCTGCCCTCCGCAATACACGCACAACTTACCACGTGCCACATTGAGAGCAAGAACCACTAATCGCGACCATGAGGAGGTTACCCCAAGTGATTCTACCCTCCCTAGCAACCAGGCCAATTTGGTTGCTTAGAAGACCTGGCTGGAGTCACTCAGCATGCCCTGGATTCAAAATACTCCAGGGGTGGTAGTCAGCGTCAATATTCCCTGAGCTACCCAGGCCCCACAACTGAGCTTTAACTTCATGGCTGATATCTTGAGATGTTCCTTCAATATATCCACATAATTTTCCTTCCTCATGACGTCATCTATTTTGTGAAGTACACCAATCCCTCCTGCAGCAAAGCACCCCCACAACATGATGCTGCCACCCCCATGCTTCACAGTTGGGATGGTGTTCTTCGGCTTGCAAGCCTCACACTTTTCCTCCAAACATAACGATGGTCATTATGGCCAAAAAGTTCCATTTTTGTTTCATCAGACCAGAGGAAATTTTTCCAAAAAGTAAGATCTTTGTCCCCATGTGCACTTGCAAACTGTAGTCTGGCTTTTTTATGGCAGTTTTGGCACATTCGCTTCTTCCTTGCTGAGCAGCCTTTCAGGTTATGGTGATACTGTCTCGTTTTATTGTTGATTATAGATACTTGTCTACACGTTTCCACCAGCATCTTCAGAAGTTCCTTTGCTGTTGTTCTGGGATTGATTTGCACCTTTCGCCCCAAACTACATTCATCTTCTGAGGTCTTTTGCTGATTTCTTTTGATTTTCCCATGATGTCAAGCAAAGAGGCACTGAGTTTGAAGGTAGGCCTTAAAATACATCCACAGGTACACCTCCTATCAGAAGCTAATTGGCTAATTGCCTAAAGGCTTGACATATTTTTCTGGAAATTTCCAAGCTGCTTAAAGGCACAGTTAACTTAGCATATGTAAACTTGTGACCCACTGGAATTGTGATATAGTCAATTAAAAATGAAACAATCTGTCTGTAAACAATTGTTGGAAAAATTACTTGTGTCATGCACAAAGTTATTTATTTAGTTAGTTTTAACGCCATGTCAGCAACCAGGCTATTCAAATGGCAAACAAAGGTTCATCAATAAATATTTACAATATTAAATAAGACACTTAAAATGTATACAAGATAAAAACTGTAAAATCTGTTCAGATGGTACTTTTAAAAAAAATATCTATTATACAAGTCTCTGTATAAAAGCATTGTCTGATAGTTCCAAAATTTTACAGTTCAGTAGAATGTGCTTGATGGTCATAGGGGGTTGGCAAGGTATGCATATGGGAGGATCTTCACCAGTCAGTAAAAACGCATGTGTTAGTCTTGAATGATCCAGTCGGCATCTGGTAAACTCTATTTGGTCATGCCTAGATTTAAAATTTTGAGAGAAATTTCTTTGGACCCTGGGGTTTATTTCGTATAATTTGTCATGCACAAAGTAAATGTCCTAAACGACTTGCCAAAACTTTAGTTTACTAATATTAAATCTGTGGAGTGGTTAAAAAATTAGTTTTAATGACTTCCAGCTAAGTGTATGTAAACTTCTGAATTCAACTGTACAAACTCAAATTGCAATGGCTTTCTGCCAAAATAAAAGCTCAATTTAACTAGACGCATGAAATTGAAGCAATTGTGACAGAAATATAATACTACTGTGTAGTAAAATTTTAATATTAAATGTAGAAATAAATAATAATAATTACATTGTATTTAACCAATATCTAACATGCAAGAATAATGTTGTACTGAATAAAAGTTTTCATCAACACTTTCATTGCTGTGATGCTCTGCTGTACAGCATTGTATTTGACAAAAAAACAAAAAAAAAAAAAAAAATTTAAATAACTATTAACTATACTGAGTTTTGGATTGAGCTGTGAGGATCTGTATAGAAGCACTTCATTTGATAAAATTAATGTCATGGAATGTTGAAAAATAATTGTTTTGTTGTTCATTTGATTAAAATTTTAAGAATTAATTTTAAAAAGACCATTTTTGATGATAAAATTTAAATAAACTTTAAAACACGGAATTCAAAAAAATACATAAACGGAAAACATGGAATTTTGGAAAAAATAAATAATAGGGCGCTAGAAGGACACACTTACATTTGATCCTCTGCATAGATCTTCCGCACGATTTCATCCACCATGAGTTTCTCTTTAAGAAACTCCTCATACGCTTCCTGCCTCTTGCGTTCCTTCTCCTCAAGCTGCTGCTCAAGTTCTTGCTGGTAACGCACCACCTCCTCATGCCTCTTCTGCTCCTGCTTCTCTTTCTCCACCTCTGCATACTTGTGCTCGTCCTTCATCTTACGGGCAATAGCAGCCTCTTGTCTCTGGTAAGATGTAAATGCACAATAAGCAAACTCACAGGATATATGTAACATCCATTTGGAGTTCAAACTCACCATCGTCTCATATCGCATGGCATCCTTTTCTGCTATCTGTGCTGCCCGTTCTCTGTTCAAGTAGGCAGACTTGAGCTGTAACTCTAACTCTCGAAGCTCCACACTGGCAATAAAAAAAAAAAAACAAAGTTTAATAAATGGTACACATAAATGACCACATTATATATTGCATTTGATGCATTCTCTGTTCATACCTGTTCTCTTTAATGTACTGCCTCATCTTTTCATCTCTGAGTTTCTCGTTATTGATTCTCGCCAACTCCTTGGCCATCCTTTCCTCTTGTTCAAGCTGCCTCTCTTTGAACAGCCTTTCCTCTTCCGCCTGGAAAATATATGCATTATGGTAAAATTTTATAGCTTTAAAAAAATGTTATAGGTATTAACAACGAGGACAAGTGCACTCTGTTTTAGGATACAGCTGATGCATTTTTTTTTTTTTTTTTATTATGAAAAATAATACAACCAACCCTAAGGAGTGCCTCCTCCATTTGTTTTCCATACTCTTCAACTTGCAGTTTGCGCATGAAGCGCTTTCTCTCCACTCTCTCCTCGCACTGGAGGTTGGCTTGCAGCTGCCGCTCGTTGGCGATGCGTTTGGTCTGATCTTCACGCATTTCCTCCTGTCTGCGGGACTCCAGGATCATCTTCTGATGGTGGCTGTGAGAGATGTTGCGCCGCTGGCTCATGGACGACTGCAAAGAGACGGCCAGTTCCATTAAAGTTTAGTCACATTTAGTTGAAATGCCAGCTAGACTTGTTTGTCCCCCCCCCCCCGTAGAGGCAAGCTTATTTAAACACACAACAGCTATTAAACACCCTGTCTGGCAAAGAGGGACATTGCGCCTCCTTTACAAACCGCAGCCTTTTTAGCATCTTTATACAACGACTAACTAAATGTTTGCTAAAACAGAAACGGCAACCTAAACCGATCGAAACGAAATCCATGTCACTGTGCGATATTTACCATCTCTGCTGGTAGATTTTCAGGTAGTTTTCGTATTCAAAACAGTGGGCAACTCCACACCATGTTTTTGTGTTTTGTCAGCCGTTGTCTTGGAAACGGCGCGCTTCCACACCTGTAAAGTCGAATATTATTGGCCAAAACAAATTGTGTACGGATCCCGCGTGGGTCCTCTAAGTTAGAGGTGCCCAAACTTTATCCTACGAAGGGACAAAAATTAAACTTTAATGAGGGCCATGGGCCGAAAGTAAACGTTGCATTATATAAAACTGTGTTATATTAAAATATAAAGGTTGCCCGGTTTCACCTCCTTTATGAGTTCATAGTATAATAAATAGGGCTGTCAATCGATTAAAATTGTTAATCGAAGGAATTACATCGTATGCCGATTAATTAATAGCATTTATCGCAATTAATCGCATACATAAATACTTGCTGAGAATGCCCATCAAATAACAATAATTAATATATAATGATCAAATAATTATAAATAAAATATATATTTTATATAAAAAAATAATAATACAGATAATTAAAATGCATGACATTATTTTGCGTCGCGTTATAAACATACCGTTTTTAGGTCACTCTGTCAAGTTAAACCAAGTTTGAAAAACACGTCTTGAGATCCCTGCATTCGTATTTGCGCTCCATCAAGCTGTGTTTTACGGAAGCCCTGAACCGCAAGGTGGAAAAAAAAATTACAGTGAAAAAAAAAAAAAAAAAAAATAGTGTTTCAGTTCCTTCCTGAGCCTGTCTAAAAAAATTTTTTTTTTCTCTCTTCAAATTTTTTTTTTCTCTCTTCCAAAAAAAAAAAAGTTTCTCTGCACAATTTTTTTCTCTCTTCAAAAAAAAAAAAAAAAAAAAAAAAGTTTCTCTGCACAATTTTTTTTCTCTCTTCAAAAAAAAAAAAAAAAAATTTCTCTCTTCAAAACATTTTTTTTCTCTCTTCAAAAAAATGCTCAGTGTTACATGGTGGAAGCGAAGGAATGTATTGAGGAAAACGGGAAACATGGGGAAATTATTATTATGTCTGTCCTTTTGAAGTGTAACATCTGTTAATGTAATGTAATGTTAATGTAAAGGGTGTTGTGACCATTTATATGTCTATGGTCGTGACATCGTATACAAAAGAAACGACTCCTTTGCGTAGGAGCATAGATGGTTTAGAAAGACCAACAATTAAAAAACAAAAAAATAACTCCAGTTGTTACACGACAATGAATGCCATATCAAACATATGTAACCTGATTTTGTCTTGATTAAGGTTTGCAAACCCTTAAATAAATAAAAAAAAAATTATTATTCAACTACATAACAACAGAGAAAGCATTAAAAGCATAAGATTACATGTTTACTGATAGTGGTACCTGGTGGCAAAAACAATTTTTTTTTTTTTTTGAAGAGAGAAAAAAACATTTTGAAGAGAGAAAAAAACATTTTCGGAGGAGAGAAAAAAATGTAAGACTTAGGCTTAGGAAGGAACTGAGACTATTTTTTTTTCCACCGTAATTTTTTCCCCACCTTGCGTTTCAGGGCTTCCGTAGTGTTTGAATGCAAGAACGTGTTCTCATCTTGTGTTGTCTGCTGTACTTTGTTCTCTGTCTGTATAAGCGTGCATTTACAGCGAGTTTCGTATACTGCCCCCTGGAGAAAACAGGTGGTACTTCCAGCTTGAATTGCTTAGGTGGAAGGAATGTTCCTTGTAATGACAGTCAAGGGACATGATTTCTTGCGTTAATTGTATTTTTTTATTTGTTTAAATTTTTTTTATATATATTTAATCGCACTGAATTAACGTGTTAAATCGACAGCCCTAATAAAAGACATTAATCTGCAACGAAAAAGTAATGATTAAATGGCATATTTTTTTTTGTCTTTTAAATTTGTTTTTCTTCTTGTCATATATGGCAAGGGGGGCCAAATCAAAGGTCATCACGGGCCACCTTTGGACCGAGTGCCCTGGTTTGGGCATTTCTAAGTTATTTAAAAATAGGCAACATTAAAAATGCAATGCACACAAAACAATTACTTAAATATTAACCTCTACTATGATTAACATGTTTTCAGTTTCAAGAGTTCAAACTCATTTTGATATTTTTTTGTCTGGGGTTTAAAGTAAAAAAAAGAAAAAAAAGAAAAAAAGAAAAAGAAAAACATGTCTAAATAGTGTAACCATCCCAAGACAATAATAAATAAATAAATAAATAAATAAATAATAAAAGCCTCAATAAAAGCTGAAATTCTTCAAAAAATAAATGTTGGCATAAGTACTTTGGAAAAATATTTTATTATTATTCCTTAAAAAATAATCATTATAACAATTTTGTTTTAAAATATAATTCATATTTGAAAAACATTGTCCACCAACTCAACTCAACTCAATTTTATTTATAGAGCACTTTCAAAAACCACACTGGGTACCAAAGTGCTGTACATGGAGTTACAAAAAATAAAATCACATACATACAGCTTAAGAATACAACAAGCATTTAAAACCAACAAAGACAAGATAAGAGAACTTGACACAGTACAATTTATAATGCAATTAATTAAAAGCTAAGGAAAATAAAGACATTTTTAAGGCCCCCTGGAAAGACACTAGAGACGGAGATGATTTCATAGCCAATGAAGCTCGTTCCAAAGTCTAATGGCTGCCACCGCAAAAGCTCTATCACCTTGAGTTTTAAGGCGAGATCGAGGAACTGACAGACACAGCTGATCACCAGAGTGGAGAGACCTTGAAGGTTGATGCAAACTTATTGAATCAGAGTTGTACTCTGGTGCTAGACCATGCAGAGCCTTATATACATATAGCAACACTTTGTACTGGATTCTGTATTGGATCGGTAACCAATGTAGGGAAATCAATACTGGGGTAATATGGTCTCTTTTCCTGGTTCCAATTAAAAGCCTAGCAGCTGAATTCTGGACCAGCTGCAGGCGAGAGAGAGAGGCCTGACTCACACCCAGATACAAAGCATTACAATAGTCCAGACGAGAAGACACAAAGCCATGCTCAACCTTCTCCAAATCATCAAAAGAGAGGATGGACTTCAACTTTGCTATAGATCTAAGATAGAAAAAGCTATTTTTAACAACAGCATTTATTTGCCGATCAAACTTGAGCTCAGTGTAAAAAATAACACCCAGGTTTTTCACACAGGAAAGTTGTTTCCCTGGAAGCAATGACAAGTTACCATCTAAATTTACCCCACATCCCCTTTGACCAAAAAGAATAAACTCTGACTTATCCTCGTTTAATTGGAGAAAGTTGTTTGCCAACCAACTCTGCACATCGGCCATGCATTTATACAGAGACTCAAAAGAGGGTTGCTTCCCATATTTAATAGGAAAGGAAAGTTGAGAGTCATCAGGATACAGATGGTAGTTTATGCCATGCTTATCAAAGATCTTTCCTAATGGAAGCATGTAAAGGGAGAATAAAACAAGTCCCAAGATGGAGCCCTGAGGAACCCCACTCTTTAAAGGAACAACTGATGAGGAACAGTTCTCTAAACAGACTGAAATTGTTCTACCCTTGAGATATGAAGAAACCCAATCCAAGGCTAACCCCTGAATACCAACTTGGTCTCTTAGGCGATCGAAAGCGGCACTAAGATCCAGCAGCAGAAGAGCAACAGGACTACCAGAATCAACACCTAATAAAATATCATTTAAAACTCTCAACAGAGCCAACTCTGTACTATGACCAGCTCTGAAACCTGACTGAAATTTATTGAGCAAATTATAGCTAGCTAAAAAATCATTTAATTGTGCAAGCACCGTCTTCTCTAATATTTTTGACATAAAGGATAATTTTGATATAGGTCCAAAGCTGTTCTTATCAGACGAATCAAGATTTGCTTTCTTAAGAAGAGGCTGAATAACAGCATGCTTGAAGCAGCTGGGAACAATACCAGTTGTCAGGCTACTGTTGACAATCGATAACACACTTGAACCAATTGAGTCCACCACCTCCTTAAACAAAGTGGTTGGAATAACATCACATGAAGAACCAGTAGGCTTCATATGTGCAATTATGTGTTTGAGTAGAGACAGGGACACAGGTACAAAACAGGTCAACAGATTTTGCGGAACAGAATAGGTAACAGGATCATTACTAACAGGTAAAATCCGTGAGCGTATACCAGCAATTTTAACAGTAACATTTTTTAAAAAATGTTCACATGTGTCCACTGAAGGGAAGATGGAGGTAAGGGCAACTGGATGAAGAAATGATGTAATGGTAGAAAAAAGAACTTTAGAATTATGACAGTTCTTTGAAATGATATTAGAAAAATAGCTTGATCTGGCTAATTTTACTGATCTTTGAAATGTATTCAAACAGTCTCTCAAAATCTCATAGGAAACTTGTAATTTATATTTGAGCCACTTTTGCTCAGCCTTCCTGCACTCCTGCCTAAGAGCACGGGAATTATAATTACAACAAGGGCTGAGCCTTGACTTTTTTCTTCCTAATTTTTAACAGAGCCACAATGTTTAAGATGCCAGAACATGACGAGTTGAACTGGGAGACCAACTCCTCAGGCCCCATACCAGAAAATGGAGACTCCAGCAGTGAATTCAGTGGAGAAACACTAAAAGCAGCTGAAAAACTACTAGCGGTAGAGGGAGAGATAAAACGAGAAGCGACAGCAACAGGGCCATCATTAGCCTGATCATTGCATGAAAAAATAGGGTTAAAAATAACAGTCTTATGGCCTGAGAACACAGTGTCAGCAATTTGCACATTGCTAATGGAAAAACCAAGGGATAAAACCAGATCAAGAGTATGACCACATATATGTGTAGGGCCAGCAACACTCTGAAATAAACCAAATGAATCTAATAAATTAACAAACTCTTTGACCAGGGGTCTCGAAGGAAAACACACGTGAATATTAAAATCCCCCAAAATTAAAATGTTATCTGAGCAAGGAATAATAGCAGATAAAAAGTCAGAGAACTCATTTATAAAATCTTTGTTATATGATGGAGGTCTGTAGATGAGAGCACATAACACAGATTTAAATGAGTTCAGCATAATCAACTGAGCTTCAAATGTGCAAAACGCCTCAGTAGACAGAAGCCTGCATTTAAACTTGTTTTTAAAAATAACTGCAAGGCCCCCACCCCTACCGACTGCCCTAGGGGAGCTAAAGTAGATACAGTCGGGAGGTGAAAGTTCGGAAAGAGGAGCCATGTCACCGTTGCTGAGCCAAGTCTCCGTAACAAATAGAAAATCCAATTCATGAGAGAGAAAAAGATTGTTCAGAATAAAGGATTGGTTAGAGAGAGATCTTGCATTTATCAGAGCCATTGTCACTGAGATAGAGTCCACATCAAAGTCAGGCGGTACAACCAACATAGCCATTCTGTTATAAAAAACAAACAAACTAACTAACAAAAACATAGAAGACTCCAAAGACACTCATGACTGTGTGGTTTTTAAAAGAATATAAAATATGTTTTATATTTTTATGAAAAGGCATGTTTGAATCAAGTACCCTAAAATATTAGTCTTGATATTAATGACTCAAAAATGAATAATAATAATAAAAAACAAAATTAATGATTATGTTGTGTACACTCATGTGTATTCATGGTGCAAGGAAAGGATTTTAAAATATTTTACTTGATGGTTACATCAGTTGACATTTTTTAAAAGCCATTATATATATATATATATATATATATATATATATATATATATATATATATATATATATATATATATATATATATTGTTGTCCAAAAAAACAAACTTGGCACATGTGTTTTTACAAACATTTGGAAAGATTTCTCATTTTTATCACCTTAGACAAACTTATTTGTCAATGACCCTTATTCATGTTGTTTGGCCAGTCCTAATTTTATGTTTATCTGTATCAGTGGTGCTTGTTATGTGAATTAACTCACTTTTGGGATTATCATTGTAATTGCTCTGGTGCCAGCTGGTACTAACACTTTTGATGACCTTCAGCCTGCTACAAAATGAATCCCCTCAAGTTAAGAAGACCTTTAATGACAATACCCATACAGTTATTACTGAAGGTTTTAACTTAAAGGGTTTGTTGCAACTAGGCCATGGCCTTTTACATGTTTTCATTTCTCAAAGTCTGAGTTTGTCTCTTTGTAGAGGCCAGTCCCCTGGTGGTGGGTGCCCCTTATTGCAAGCTCTTGTCTCACTGTATTTATATCTCTTTGAGAAATCCTGTTTGCTGTGTTTGCCGTATGCATGTACACATGGGATGTTATTCAAGCTTTACCATGCCCTTGTATGGTCTTGTCTCTCTATGGTCAGGCTTAGCTGTGAATGATTTTAATGAACTATATCTAGTGCAGTGAAGTTGTGGCCACCTTTAAACTTAGATGTTCTTTTTTATTTATTTTTTTATTTTCTCTTCTTTTCTCCCCAATTTGGAATGTCCAATTCCCAATGCAGTCCTCGTGGTGGCGTAGTGACTCGCCTCAATCCGGGTGGCGGAGGACGAATCTTAGTTGCCTCTGCATCTGAGACTGTCAGTCCGCGCATCACGTGGCTTGTTGAGCGCGTGTATCCACGCACAACTCACCTCGCGGCCCACCGAGAGTGAGAACCACACATTATAGCAACCATGAGGAGGTTATCCCATGTGACACTACCCTCCCTAGCAACCGGGCCAATTTGGTTGCTTAGGAAGCCTGACTGGAGTCACTCAGCACGCCCTGGATTGGAACTTGCGACTCCAGGGGTGGTAGTCAGCGTCAGTACTCGCTGAGCTACACATGCCCCCAAGTGTTCCAATGTTGAGTGGATGAACACCCTTGCAAGTGCCCAAATTCGTGTTCATGATATACTGATTCACGACTTAGGGAGCTGATTGAGATGCACCCCATGTCTGCAGGTACAGCAGCATATTGTTTTGACAGAAACAATTACGGTAGATCTCGCACCAGGATCGCTACGTTAAAGGAGTTTTAACTTTTATGTCTCGATATATGTTTCGAGACCCCTGTGTTATACTTGCCTGTTTCTGGCTGCACGCATAAGCATTAACATGCAGTGACACAGAATGTGTCAGAGAAGCACACATCTGAAGCATAGTTAAACAGGCACTGCTCTAAAATAACTGAGAATTCCGCTCGAAATGATGCGTTTGCACTTGTTTTTGTCATGCTTTCTTTGCACACTTTATTATGGTTTATTATCATGCAGTAACACACTGGTTTAGTGACTGATGTATTTCGTCATGAAAACTCACATATCACATACCCATCACAGCGCAGTTGGGGTCACACTAGCAGACTCAGAACAACTCAATTTGGGTGGGGGAGTCACACTTCGTGACTATTGTTGCTGATCTTTCCCTCCTAGACGGTGAGCCTGTCACACTTATCGATTAAAAACGGAGGGAAGGTTACACTTAACGACTGTCTTTGACTTTTCTCAGTGCTTCACTGTCAAGACCCATTTTCGCAGCCAATCAACCTGAAGCTTTTGAATACACAGGTGTTTTTCAATATTACTCCAGGAGTCTGCAAAATTAAGTCTGTTAAGTTGTTTGTTAATGACATGTTCTATTGAGAACGCATAGCAAAAAGAAATAGCATCCTTTCCTTTCACACATTTATTGTCACGTTGTGCAAAGAGCTGGGCAAAAGTGTGTCATTTGGTGGAAGGTGAACTATTCAAAAGTATATTAAAGTACCACAAACTAAAATAAAACATATTTATACATATTGTATAAATGTAGACTACAATATATTTATATACTCTAAAGCTGTATACAAATATAAAGTTTATGTTTATGTTATATAAATTAATATAAGACCCAAGTACTAAATGTAAAAGGTTTTACACATTTATTGTCACTCTGTGCGAAGATCTGGGCAGCAGATTTTTTTTCTTTCACATAATAGTCTGTCATGATATGACATATTAGATATGTTATACAAACATACTTGTTGAATCCAAAGAGCAATAAACTTCTCCAAATGAACCGTCAATGAGCACTTTCCAGACACCATGCTTTAGCTGCAAAAAAAAAAAAAAAAAAAATATTATACATGAACTGCTCTCATTGGTCACTGCCTTAGAGATGTGTACCCGCCCCACCCACAGCCAGTGATAATTTCAAGCTAGCCAGGTATGTTTTTCAATACTTCATGTTAGAGCTGGCCGATAAAACGATCTCAAAACTGGATCGCAATAACAATGATAAGCTCTGGACATTTTTACTCGATTTGGATAAATCTAACAGCATATCACACAGCAGAAGTAAACGTGACAACAGCCAGTCAGTCTGCAGTTTTTGGCTTGCACGTCAAAGTACATGTCCATTTCCTACAACAAAGTTTCAGCTACTGGTGAAGAAAGCTCTGGAAACGAGGAGGAAAAATTAGTGAAACACAAAAGAGACGGTGAAACCGAACCCACGTTATCCAAAGCTTTCCAAAGAGGAAATTGTTGACAAAAAAGTTAACACGACATTAATTATATGGAATTGGTTTGGATATCTTAAAAACGATGAAGCGCAGATTAAGACAGTCTGCAAAATATGTTGTCGGTCAGTGCCAACCAAGATGGGGAAACACAACAAATCTTTTCCATCACCTGAAACGGTATCATCCCAGCGACCACACCGAGAGTATGAAAATGCGGGCCCACGTTAATCTGTCCACAAGTTTTAGCAGCGCTAGTGGGGCTGTACCAAAACAACAATCAATCGTGTCGTCTTTTATGGCCATTGCCCCATATGAAAAGTGATCAAAAAGGAGCAAGGATATAACAAGAGCAGTTTCTTACTTTATAGCGAAAGACATGAGTTTTATAACTTTTACTTACTGCATTTTTTTTGTTTCTGTGTTTGTCTTCTCAGCAAGGTGGTGCAGCACTAAAAAAGGTCCGCATGGGAACACCACTCATATATATAGGGTTCCGTCTGGAGGACTTGCCGGTACCATTGCGGTTCAAGCCGAAGGGGGGACTTCAAGCAATGCTCTTCAATAATTTACATTAAAAGTGCATTATATTCTTTTGCTTATATGTAATATAGTCTGTATTTGAGATTTTGGTTTATTTATGTCAAAATGGGACCGAAGAAAGGGACGAAGCCAGAGGAACCAGCTTCAACGGCTGAGGATTAATTAGCTCCGGAGGATTTGCATCATGGTACGGAGGAGTTACGAGAGATGTTCGGTGTCCATATGGAAATTCAGCGTGAGCGAAATAAATGGCTGGATCAGTGGGCAGCTCAACAGGAGACACGATGGAGGGCTCTGCATCATCAGTTCACTTTGTTGCAAGAAGAGGAACCTCCGGAGGAACCTCCGCAGGAACTTCAATGCACCCTTCCCGATTCTGTTAAATCAGAGTGGTGAACAGGAACAGTTGAACCTGATGAAGGTGAAATTGTCATGTGACTTACCCTATTCGGTGGTTTTAGGCCATAATTTACCTAATTTAGTTTTGTTTGATCTTCTCTCCTCTACACAGGAATGCAATGTGGCAGTAACCCGAGCTATGATAAGAGCAGCAAGGATGAGGTACAGTTACTTGGTGTCTTACCTTTTTGTGAAGCAGAGTGGGAAGCTGAGCCAGGAAAGACACAGAAGTCCAGGAGTCAGAGGAGGTGTGAGAAGTTCCAGCATAGGGTGGTGAGTGCAGAAAAGTGTGTCCCTGTGCACCCTTTGGGCTTTGAAGTGCCAAAAGATATAGGGCAGCTGCAGAGGAAGGATAGTGAGATTGGGCCCTTATATAATTTTGTACAAGAGAAAATACAAATTGGACAGGTGGAAGTAAGAAGTAGGCAGGGAATTTTCCATCTTAAGAATGAAGTTTTGTTCCATAAAAGAGAGTCTGAGTGGCAGTTGGTAGTTCCCAGAGTTTGTAGAGACCTAGTGCTTTCTTTGAGTCATTCTGTCCCATGGGCAGGGCATTTAGGCAAGCACAAAATGATAGCCAGGGTTGGCCGGCATTTTTTTTTTTGGCCAGGTTATAGGAGGGATGTAACTAATTATTGTAAAACATGCCCACAATGCCAGCAGACTTCCCCTAGAAATCCTCCTCGAGCTCCTCTCGAGCCACTTCCTGTGATAGGGGTGCCCTTTGAATAGCTAGGTATGGATTTATTAGGGCCGTTGGAAATAATTAAGGCAGGGAATCAGTATATGTTGGTGGTTACTGATTATGCTACTAAATACCCAGAGGTGTTTCCCCTCAAGTCTATTAAGGCTAGAGCAGTGGCTTTTTCCCTTATACAACTGTTCGCTTGAGTATGTTTCCCCAAGGTTATAATCACAGACCAATGATCTAACTTTATGTCTAGGTTGTTGAGTCAGGTTTATAAGCTTTTGGGCATAAAGGGAATAAAGTCTACTCCTTACCACCTGCAAACCGACAGGCTAACAGAGCTACCTTAACTCTGTTTCAAAGTTTGACTTGTTTCCAACCCCAAGGATCAGGATAAAGCTGAGTACTTAACCACCATTGATTTATCTAAAGGTTACTGGCAAGTCCCATTAAGTGACCGGTTGCTTGAGTTCACCGCCTTTCGGACCCCCTGGGGGCTATATCAATTTACTTAGATGCTATTTGGCCTTCATGGAGCTACAGCTACCTTCCAACGTCTCGTCGATCAGGTACTGACTGGCTAGAATGATTTTACATCTGCTTACTTAGACAACTTCCACTTGGGAAGAACATATGACCCATTTGATGATAGTGATCAGTTGAATTCGATCAGTGGGGCTTACAGTCAATCCTTCAAAGTGCGCCATTGCCCAAATTGAGGTTGAGTACTTGGGGTACGTCATGTCAACTTATATCAAATTTTTTGTGAGAGTTGCTGTACTTACAGATATGACACACTCAAGTAGGTTTCCCCAAGGTTATAATCACAGACCAAGGATCTAACTTTATGTCTAGGTTGTTGAGTCAGGTTTATAAGCTTTTGGGCATAAAGGGAATAATGTCTACTCCTTACCACCTGCAAACCGACGGGCTAACAGAGAGGTTTAATCAAACTTTGAACCAAATGCTCCGTAAGATTGTTTCTGAAGAGAACAGAGGATCAGTGGCTCCCGTATCTTCTTTTGCACTTGGGAAGAACATATGACCCATTTGAAGATAATGATCAGTCGAATTCAATCGGTGGGGCTTACAATCAATCCTTCCACTTGCACCATTGCCCAACCTGAGGTTGAGTACTTGGGGTACATCGTTGGGCATGGGACTATTAAATCTCAAATTCATAGAGTTCAAGCTATTCAGAAATGTCCCCTGCCCCGAACTAAGTCCCAAGTAAGGTCTTTCCTAGGAATGGCAAATTGGTATAGAAGGTTTTTCCCTAACTTTTCTGTGAGAGTTGCTGTACTTACAGATATGACACAGAAAAACTGCCCAAACCAGATCCAATGGACGGAAGAGGCGGAACAAGCATTTCAGGATATTAAGGATGAATTGTGTCAAGCTCCAGTCCTACGCTGTCCTGACTTCAATTGCACCTTCATTTTGCAAACTGACACCTCCGACAGTGGGGTAGGATCTGTTATCCTCCAGGGTGTATCAGGAGAATGTCATCCAGTGGCTTACATTAGTCGCAAGTTATTTCCACGAGAAGTTCGGTATTCAACAGTCGAGAAGGAGTGTCTGGCGGTGAAGTGGGCCCTTGACACCTTCAGATACTACCTGCTCAGCTGGGAATTCATCTTAGAGACTGATCATAAGGCTCTACAGTGGATGGATCGTTTGAAGGATTCGAATGCCAGGATCACCCGCTGGTACTTATCAATTCAGCCCTACCGGTTCTCCATTCATCACGTCCCCGGTAGAGATAATGTGACAGCAGACTACCTTTCCCGCCTTTTGCTTATATGTAATATAGTCTGTATTTGAGATTTTGGTTTATTTATGTAACTTTGATATTTTGGTTTGTTTATTTATATAATGGCCATTATGTGTGTGTATTTAGTGTTCCCCTTTGTATGTTTATTGGTGCTGGCCGCCAGATTTTAAATTCTCATGTCTATCTATGTGAGGGAAGGAGAGTTTGGCTGCTGTTATGTGAGAGCATTGAGTAGTTGTGCTGAAGCAGTAGACCTCTGTTATCTGAAGTACGAGGCAGTTACAGTGATAACTCTTTCTTTTTGTGTCATTTCTTTCTTTTTTCTTTTTCTTTTTCTTTTTCTTTCTTATTTTTGCTGACACTTCGGCTATGTAATTCAGCACAGAAAAAATAAATCATCAAGGTGATTTGCAAGCATCTTCTGCCTCTGAGTCTTACCTCTCTGGTTATTCCCATTACACTGCACTGTAGTCTTTACGAAGAGTGCTGTGGAAAGCTGGAAATTCACCTAAGGGACGTGAGATACTTTGCCACTACCACCGACCTATGGTCCAGCCATACATCTGAGCCATATATGAGCCTCACCATTCATTACATCGATGAGGAGTGGGCTCTTCAAAGTAGATGCTTGCAGACGGCATATTTTCTGGAGGACCATACTGCCGACATAATCTGCCATGGTCTGGAGGATGCACTCGCATCTTGGGGCCTTAGCAAGGACCGACAAGTGTGTATCACAACGGAGCAAACATTGTCAAGGCTGTTTCACTTAATGATTGGACTTGCCTGCAGTGTTTCGGTCACTGGCTGCATCTAGTCATTGGTAAGTTAATAAACACATCTGAGAAAAGAGCTATGCCTAAATGTTAAGTTTTCAGCTCTAAAAATACACATAATGAGGATTTACAATATATCCTAATTGATTTTACAAGGCACATATTGTATCAGTGTTTAAGGATGTCACTCTTTGTTCATTATTCAGATATACTGTATATTTAAACTGGAAAATGCGCAGGCCTTCGCCAAGGAGGCAGTTCACTGAGGAGAGATAACTAAGTGATGATAAGGTTCAAGGCAACCTTACTTGTATTGTTTTGTTAAGGCAGATAAAGCATGTTTACGCAGTTAAAAGTTAACATTATGTTATTCTATTTTTGTTAATAAACTATTCTAAAATTGTATTAATGAACACTCTGGTTTCTCCAGGCTTCAGTCATTATCAGGATACTCTTCAAGCTGGCAGCATTATCAAATTATATATCATGATAAATATCTATATTGATCAATATGGTAAAAAATATCTTGATTATATATTTTGCCATATTGCCCAGCCGTACTTCAAGCCAATAGGTGTGTTGACTTCATGCAGCGCTACACAGATTGATCACTGCTGGACTTGAAGCAGTGCACACTGGTTAGAAATTTTGTCAGACTTGAGACAGCGCCTTTGCCGTATCATTGTGACGTATGCCATGAAAGAACTGCGAAAGCGATTCGAGAGCAGCCGCTTGGCTCAGCCGCTGCAGTTTCTCCAGAGCAGCAGCACAAACTCTGAATGACAATACAGCTTATTCACAAATGGCCAGACTCACAACATGACAACAGTGATGTTTGTTTAATGGGGTGCATTCGCAATGGCATACTTCACATACTACTCTTACTACTTCTGCTATGTCAGTCTATGCCAGAAATAAGAGTAGTATAGTAGTATGCCATTACCAAGGTGTTTATTCTGACACCTCCTGTTCTGTGAAAACTCTCACAAATCCATGTTTTTATAACAGTACATCATGTTTATATCATGTTATATTATGTTTGTCATAGTAATGTCATGTTTATTCATAAAAAAACATTAAAAATTGTTAAAAATACCAACTCCTTTTTTTGTTATTAAATTAATATAGGCTTTTATTGGCTTTTATTTTTCTTGTACACACAGCAGGCACTGTATTAAGCAGCACATAAACCTTTCAATTGTACAATGATTTTACAACCCCAATTCTGAAAAAGTTGGGACAGTATGAAAAATGCTAATAGAAACAAAAATTAGTAATTTGTAAATTATAATCACCCTTTGCTATATTGAAAGCTCTACAACTACACATGATATGATGTTTTACCCTGTAAATTTCATTGTTCTTTTTTAAAAAAAAATTTTATGTACAATAATTTCAAATCAGATGATTGCAATACGCTCCAAAAATGTTGGGGCAGTCGAGTGTTTACCATGGTGAAACATCACCATTTCTTCTAATAACACTTATTAAGCATTTGGGAACTGAAGACACAGTTTGTTAAGTTTAGAAAGTGGAATTTTCCCCTATTCATCCATTATGCAGGTCTTCAGCTGCACAATCGTACGGGGTCTTCATTGCTGAATGGTGTGCTTCATAATGCACCACACATTCTCAATTAGAGACAGGTCAGGACTGCAGGCAGGCCAATCTAGCACCCACACTCTCTGCTTACACAGCTATGCACTTGTAATCCGGGAAGTATGTGGTTTGAAGTTGTCCTGCTGGAAAATGCAGGGACGTCCCTGGAAAAGAAGGTGCTGGATGGCATTATATGTTGCTCCAAAATTTTTACATATCTGTCTGTATTCATGGTGTTCTCACAGATGTGCGAGTTACCCATGCCATGGGCACTGACACACCCCTGGCCCATACAGACACTGGCTTTTGGACCTGACGCTAATAACAGCTTGGATGGTCCTTTTCCTCTTTGGCCCGGATAACACAACGGCTGTGTTTTTCCAAAACATTTTGAAATGTGGACTCTTTGGACCAAAAAACACCGTTCCACTGTTCTACTTTCCATCTAAGTTGAGACAGAGCCCAAAGTCGGCAACCCTACTGGACAGTGTTGATGTAGGGCTTCTGCTTTGCATAGTAAAGTCTTAACTTGCATCTGTGGATGTGGCGGTGAGTGGTGTTGACTAGCAAAGGTATAATAAAGTTATCCCAAGCCCATGCTCATGATATCCATTACAGATGAATGATGTTTTTTAAGACAGTGACGTCTGAGGGATCAGAGATCACATGCATTCAGAAGTGGTTTTTGTCTTGCCCTTTACGCACTGAGATTTGACCAGATTCCTTGAATCTTTTAACTATATTGTGCACTGTAGAGGGTGAAATGCCCAAAATCCTTCCAATTTGTCTTTGGGGAACATTGTTCTCAAAGTGCTGGATTATTTGCTGAAGCATCTGTTGGCAAACTGACAAGTCTCGAATGATCCTTGCTCTTGAAGGACTAGGCTGTTTTTGGAGGCTCCTTATATACTATGACATGATTGCCTCACCTGTTTAACATCTCCTGTTTCATATCGCCTTTTTATTTCAACTCGTCAAATTGTTATTAGTCTTAAATTGCCCCTGTCTCAACTTTTTTGGAGCAGGTTGCAATCATCTAATTTGAAATTACTGTATTCACAAGAATTCACAAGGTAAAACATCATATAATGTGTAGTTGTGGTGCTTTCAATATAGCAAAGGGTGAATATAATTTACAAATCACTCCTTTTTGTTTTTATTAGCATTTTTCATACTGTCCCAACTTTTTCGGAATTGGGGTTGTAATTATTTTGCGTAAAAGTCAAGCATCTGTCTATCTGAATATAACTACGTCTGCAAACATTGTGTGATCTTCCATGACTGGTGTAGTCTCAGCACATGACGGGAAGCACAAAGTGTCTGGCTGAGTTCGGATTTGCATACCACCATACTACTCAAACTATTTCTGCCATAGACACAAATGGCAGAAGTAGTCAGATAAATATTGGTAGTATGCCATTCCAAACTCAGCATCTGGCTTGACTGCTCTCTTTTCAGCTCCTCCCCCGACTGCAACCGGAAAATATTGCCGATCGATAAATCGAGATGCAGTTCAAGTCGAACACAGGAAAATGTACTGCTGGTGACCGCTGGTCGAGTGAGCAGGGCAGTAACCCAAACCGACCTAATGGAGAAGGGTCATGGGCAAACACCATCACATTTGGAACAGCAGGGGCTGCAACAACAGGTAATACCCATTAGCAGGTAATAATAGGTGATTTTAACTGCAACATTCTGCAGCAGGTTTAAACAGAAAGAACATCCTGCACAAGGCTTGAGCAAATCAAGTAAAATGGAATCATGACAAATGTAGCAAATGTAGCACAGTCAATGGAGATGACTATTCACCTGTTTGTGATGTGAATGATCTGTCTGTTTCACCTCTGTCACAGAATCCTGGATACGTTGACATTGTGGCACAGGATGTGTCTGTGTGGCATGTTCCTAATAATATTTAGTTGGAACAATGGACCCTTGCCTCCATCCTGCAGTACTTGCCTCTATCCTGCAGTACCACACTGAAAATCGCTTCTTAAGCCTCTATGGAGCAAACCTTTCAATGTTCAAGTTCAATGAAAGTTTGACAAGTAGGAAACATTTACAGAAATATGGACAAACAAGTATCCATAAAAAAGAAAAAACTTTCACTTAATTACTTGGAAAAACAGTTTAAGGTGTATACATTTACAATAATAATAATAATAATAAAAACTGAATTCTTTTTCCTAGATATTCCCTGTGAGGTTTTGAATAGGGACATGTCGCATTAATAATGGACCTGTTAGTCCAGTATTGTATGATAATGGAGATGCGGCATACAGAAGAAATCTGTATGCTGCACAAGAGGTGTGGTAATATCTCTTGAGGCAATAGTTCTCAAATCTTATTTATTTATTTTTTTTAAAGAAATATTGTTTGTTTTTTTAGAAATGTGTTGTATTTTTGATTATGTGCATTATTTACAGAGCATCATTGTTGTGATATAATCACTGTACACTGAATGAAATTATGGTGTATCATAAAAAGCACAGCATCTGTGCCTAAAACTATCATGACAGATTATAGTTATTTATCAGAAAACGTTTCATGAATAATTTATTTTGTATGTTTTTCCAGCACAATTTGAGGCTGGATTTATCACATTCAGGGTCTTCAACACTGAAAATGCAGCCATGGCTATTCGTTTGGGTGTTAAACCAACTGGCTGTCACACTGAACATGTGAGTTGAAGGAATTTGCTGGATTTTCTATAATTTAATTGTACAATTTTGCTGTTAGTCATGTACTCACATTTTTGCAGTTCTGTATTGGTGGAGGTGGATGCTTTCCTGAGGGGGTCCCTAGACAGTGTGAGGACTTCACATCTTTTGACTGGACCACAGTAGTCATACAGACTGGAGTGATTCCAGAGAGATTACTGAAGCAGCTGCACTTCTTTTTTATTGCTGAAAATCTTATCACACCAGTCATCCAAATCATCAGCTTAATCTATCTGAAATATCACACTGATTAACAGTGCGAAAAGACAAATAACTAGAAATGTACCTTACAATTCAGTTACATTTGAATAATTAATTGCATACATTTCTGTATTTGAGTCATTTAGTCCCCTAAAATATAATACTAGATGTTTATTTATTTTTTATTATTTCAACAAAATAATGTATTTAATGAGATTCTTGCTATTCAATACAGGGAAATATAAGGCTATAGGCTATATTATATTCGACTCAAAACTGCATGATGAAATTGAGACATAATGACAATCATGTAATTCCTGAAGTACTATATGTACTGTATATTTTTGAATATTTTCTGATAGTTTTTTTAAGAAGAGTCTGTAAAAGCATGTTACGTTATGTCAGCTGCCCATTTACAGTATATTGCTCTGTAATATATATCTGCTTTTGTTCCGTATGTAATAAGTATATATGTGTATTATATGATTTTTTTAATGAAAATATTGGTGCAGATTTGACCTTCTACAAAACTATTTGCATTTATTACACTTTTACACAAACACACTTTATATTTCTGTGTCACATATGCACACTTACTCATTGTCTTAATTCTTCATTTATACTGTATATTTATTTTTTGACTTATTATACATATAATATGTGATTGAGTACTAGAGAATAGGGATCCCTGACTACATCACATCTACAAATTATAAGTATGTTTCAAGCATTTTGAACACTGAACATCCTATTTTTACTCAATGTCATTTTTGCAGTTCTATTGATATTTTAAATGAACAAACAGCACAGATGGAATCATTGGCTTGGTTGACATACTGTACAGGAAGCATACCCTTTCAAGGCTAATTGTTGAGGTGTGAAGCTAACTTGAGGACGTGCTGCTTTATTCTGGATGCTAAAGTAGGACTGATGTCTCACTAGACATACATTATAATGCCACAGTCCTCATGAAAGCAAATTTTGAAATGTGTGTTAAAAAGATAACCTGTATATTTACAAAATTCAAGTTTGTATCCCTAAAATATAAAAAGTGCATCAATGTTTTAAAGACAAATAGTAAATTCTGTTTTTAAAAAGACAAAAAAATATTGATGTATAATATAATTATTTTAGGGTATTATATAGGAGGATATATATATATATATATATATATATATATATATATATATATATATATATATATATATATATATATATATATAAACAATGTAGTAAAGTCCACAAAAAAGTTCATTTTCTATTCAATAAATTATGACCACTGTAAAAAAAACTCCAGTGCCTAATATAACATATTATAAACACGTTTATTACATTTGTTAAGCTAAATTGTGCACTTCTTTCCCCTCTTTCTTTTACTAAGATGTCCTTTATTTTTTTTTTTTGTCAACAAAGAAGCACCAGAAAATATGGCTGTTTTAGACAGTCATATCCCTTTGAGGTTTCTCTTGTGTATTTGCAGAGTCAGACATTGGATTTAGCCAAGGTTCAGATGTGAAGACCATGTGAACAGACCACAAAGACCATGTGAAAAGAGTCTGGTGTTTCCAAAATTCTTTCCTTTCAATACATTTTCCCCTCACAAGCTTTCCTTTAGTAATTTTTGCTTTTGAAACTGTCTCTCAGAGAATGTCCTTTAAGATGCTGTGATCTTCAGGCCCTAAGAGGGTTTGGATCTGGGGTGAAAAGTGAGATGGAGACCCATATAGGGTCGGCTCAGTAAGCAGTGCAGGCATGGTGAGGGTCATTGCAGTGTTTTTCATGGTTGTACATCAGATCGTCAAGTGCACAGAGCATATCCCTCCTCTTTCTTCATTGCCACAAGTCCTACTTTTTCTCTATTTCTTCCAGTCTCTCAGTCCCCCTCTCTCTCTCTGTTTCAGAGACGTCTAATGTTGCTGTGGGTTGGTCCCTGAGAAGTAGGCCTGTCTACCCTCATAAGCAGCCTGCGCTATCGCTCTTCCATCATCTTGCCATTGGCCTCATTCTCTGCCTCCTCATGTCGTTTCTGCCTTTGGAAAAAACCCAACTAAAGGAATAAAAAAGGATAAAATGAATGCAATTCAGATCATGTATTTTTTCTGCATGCCAAAAAAAAAAAAAACGGATCAGTCAACTGATCACAAATCATGACACTGCATGTGTATTTTCATGACTGTTGGTTGTGTGTTAGTTACAATTTATTAATTAACAAAAAGGAAAACTAAGAACATTTTACACAAAAACAATGGGTGTTGTATGTGGTGTATATTAAACACATTACCTTCCAAAGTGCCAAAATAAGGAGAGAGAGAAGTAACAAGCCACCAAGTGTACTGCCTATGATAATCCAGATGGGAACACGGTAATCCTCCTCTTTCCTAATCTCAAGGATTATCTATGAAAACACACATACACACAAAAACTAAATGAAATTTGGGTCCTGATATAGGAAATATACTGCCTTATCAACAGTTTTTGGTTGTAATGGACAACATTCTGTAATGGACAATCTGTTTTTTTTTTTTCTGGTTAGTTGGAATCAGAGACTGACAAATAGCAAATTGTTGTTTGATTTCATATTTACTGATGTTTAAGGACTGGAAATTGCCACTTTATACACTAAATTAGATTTTCATCATAATGTGCAATAAGTAATCCAAAAGTAATCCAATTAGATTATCTACTGATTACAGTTTTGGTAGTTGTGTAATTTGTAATCAGTGTCAGATTACATTTCAAAAGTAATCTACCAACTCTGCTTATTATCACTGATGTCTCACAAATGTATCAGTGTGCTTCACACAAAAAAGATTTCTGGCAATAGGATTTAAAAATAAAAGATTTAAATTACATTTATTTAAAATGCTTAATTTTGTCAAAATATACATTTAGATCAGTTGATGGAAAATGACTAAGTTCAGGCACAAAACTCTACATGGCACAAGCCACTCAGCTCGCACACATGTAATACGTCAAGCCAATTGGCTCGCATGGTGTAAGCTGATAGGTCCTGTGACATGTAATCGGGTAGCTATCAACTTGCATACTTTCTCTCTTTGCCTAACATTTAAATTTGCTCAGTTTGCAAGTAAGCCGGTTTCGCTTTTAACACTGGTTTAGATGACACTGAGTGAGCATTTCAGTCAATGCAAAAAGATACGGAAGCTTGCCCATATCTCTCCCACACCTGGCTCACCGCTTGTGGGTAAAGTCTCCATTCTCAGTGCACAATCAGTTTCTGTGTTATGCAGTCAAGTTGACCATGCAAATTTATAAATGCCAGTTACAGGAAGTAAAAAAAATTGGATTCTGCATTAAATGCGTAATTTATGTATTTTTTTATGCATTAAACGTCAAATAATAATCACAGAAATTGATGTGTTAAATTTCCCAGCCCAAGTTTAAATAAATCCACACATAGCTAGGCTAAGTCACTAGTCAAATAAGCTTTGGGCTTTCCAGGTACACATTATGAGTCAGGTCTGTAGCCTTTTAAGCCATTTGGCTAAGCAAACGCAGGCAACACATAGAGATTTAGTTCATAAGCATAATACCATTTGGCCAAGCAGGCCAAGCCACACCTAGCAATCATATACTCGGTGCACTTGGCTCTTCGGAGCAGCAGTCCACGCGGTAAATCTGCTTGGTGGTGGTGGCCTTTTTTTGACATAATATTCAGTGCAGTCTGGGTGTAAATAAGGTGGCTCTAAAAAACTGCTTTTATTTAGTTACCAATCATGTCAACTGTAACTGAGTAAAATTTTGTGTTGATTCAACAAAGCAAACAAAAATTATAGCATTGCAAAAATAATTTATCCTAGTGAACAAAAATGTCTCCAGTGTCCAAATTTAGCCTCTCCAAACAAATAAAACATAATAATTGTACATAAGAACTAATTACAATTGTAAACGCTACAATAACTAAAGGTTTGCATAGCATTTATGATTTTAGGAATGAGATTCACATAAAGAGTGCCATTTAATTTGTCATTGAGTCTGTGTCATGTACTTGGCACCATCTCCTGGTGCCCATATGTAACAATCACCATAACAATAACATCACGTCTCTCTGCCCAAATATGGGTGATTTTTTTGCACTGATCTGAATCCAATCCGATTTGTTTAGCATTCCATGATGCTACATAATTTCTAATGACGTCATCTGATTCAGGAAAGCTAATGTGTTTTCAGCCATATTGCAAGATGCCAGATAGCCAGATGCTGTGTGGACTGTGCACAATGTGTTTCGTGTAAATTATCTAATGATCTATGGGGCTCATGTGCGTGGGCTCATTTGGAAGATAATCGCCTCCTCTAAGTAAAGGTATGTGATTATTTTTGTTCTGTTTATTTTTGGGAAATTATAAGTGAAAACGTGGCATAAGAGCAACACCTGTTCACATTAAACTTAAATGTCAAAGACATACTTGTTTATTACTCTCTATATTTTTATTTTGCTATATCAACATATGGCACATGTGTATTTGATCAGTTTGATGTTTTTACTGATTACAATAATATATACAGTGCAAAATTTGTCATAATTATCAAAACAGAACACTTCTGATTCGTAAATTTCAAAGCACTTGTTTAGTTTTGGTCATAATGCCTTCATGCATTGTAAAGTAGAGCTTCTAAGCTTTCAAACAATACCTATTTTGTGTTGTTCAAGAATGTAGTTATTAATATTTTCACTGAATTATTATTTTTGTATTTTATGGAATTTATATTAAGGTTAAAGAGTTACAAAACATATCCAAAATTACAACATTATTATGAACATATGTCTGTGAACTAAAGCCATTATTACTAAAGTGTTAACCTTATGAATGAAAATGTGCACGGTGTAATTTCAAATCATATAGCCGCGGTCTCGACTCTCCGTTTATTGTACGCATCTTAGAAATCTGAGCTTGTCAAAAGTAACATTAATTCAGATACTATTTCATATACAATTTCCACTTTTTGAAATGTCTATGTTAATGTTTCACATGATTCATAAGGATTCCAATGTATTTATCAACCTGAGCGCGGTGTTGAGAATTGTGATTCCTGACCTAAAGTGATGATTTCACAGCAGAGATTGTCTGTCCGTGTCTTACAGTTGACCATATTTACATCCACATCACCGATTAAGGTAATTATCTGCTTAATCCTTTATTCTGAAAAAAGTGTAAATGATCCATAGAGTGTACATCTATTCAGAATATTCCTCCACACGTGATACAAAGAAATTAATACATGCTCGTTCTTTTTCCGCTATTCTCTTCTGGAAAAACTAGAGGCTCGCTTTTGCTATTTATTCCACTGCATTTCTCTAATTCTTTGCATGTAATTTAACAAAATGATGTAATTAACATTCAAATATACGTGCACAAAATCAGCCTTGAGTGTATCTTAACTTCCTGAAAGACTTATGGGGTTTTCACTTGTTTGTAGGCTATATTGACTTATTATAATTTCTTTTAATGTTTGTATTTTTATTTAATATTCGCTTCAAAATGTGTGCTTGACATTTCACAATTGTTTGACACCTTGCACCTCCAGAATAATGTTGTTATACATGCACGGATGAAAAACTAAAACGAACATAAGCGAAAATTCTATTTCAGCAGATATTAATGTCAGAAATACATTACAGGAGAACCCACCACAGTTAACAAAATATTCAGTTAATGTAGCCTACATATTCAGCTTCATCGGGTAAAAAAAAAGGAAGAAGAAGAAAATAATAATAAAATTAAATAACAATAGCCTGATAATAATAATAAAACAATGATAATAATAATTATTATTATTATGATAGGCAAATACAAGTAATATTTTGTTTATAGAAACTTTAAATGTAATAGAGTTACATTTAAAATGGGCGTTTTATTTAGTTTTCAATCACTTCCGGTTTAAGCCCCGCCCAAATCCGGTTCTATCTGAAAAAAGATACAGATACAGATAATTTTGCCATAACAACAGATACAGATAATGGCTTTGCTGTACACCCCTAGAAGCAAGTCTCTTTTCTTGCTCTGCAGCAGCAGCAGCAGCAGCAGCAGCAGCAGCAGCAGCAGTAGCTGCAGCAGTGTAACAGATCTAGTCTACCAAGACCAATATCCTATCAATATGTCATTCCCACATTAACATACTAAATCTTTCAGAAAATTTTAATGACTGAAATAACTAAGTTCACACATGTAACTATAGTACATGGCACAAGTTGATAGGTCCTTTGACATGTAATTGGGTAGCCAATCAACTCGCATGCTCTCTCTTTAACTAACATTTAAATTTGTTTAGTTTGCATGTAAGCCGGTTTCACTGCAGTGCACTGCGAGAGTTTTCTCTGAAATCCTCTCCAGCTCCAAATGTCTAGATCTGTTACATGGGGATTGTATTTAGGTCTAACTGTACAACAGCATGTCTTGTTTTTGTCTAATTGTGCAGTAGCAGCAGCAACAGCATGTCCACATGCTAAACTTAGTAAGTCTGTGTTCCATGTATATTCCAGCAGAAGCAATCTTTGTATTTGCTCTGCAGCAGGGTGTAGCAGATCTAGTTCACCAGGACCAATATCCTATCAATATACCATACTCACATTAACAGCCTAAATCTCTCCTAGAGTAGTCACACACTTACACTGAAATACACTTGCTTTGCCATTTACCAGACTGTATTGTTTAAAACATATGAATTATGTTTAGTAAGTTTTAAAGTTCATCTCATTAAGTTTAATTAAATACTTAACATTTACTTTAATAACATATTTCCTCCATGCATGTTCAATACTAGTCGAAAGCCAAAATGATTCAAGCCATTTTTGTTAGATATTTAATGGACAATATTACATAAACTTGATATAAAAAAAATTATGAGCACAAATAACTTAAACTGAAACTGTCCATTTTTAGTTTTTATGATTTGTATGAATAATTTTATTATGAACTAGGTTTTTTTTATTCATTTAAAATGCTTCATTCACAATATGTATATTATATCAAAGATTACTCGATTCAGTTTTATGGAAATTTTTCAAACTATTGAAATGCATAAATCTTTTAAAAAAACAAGCTCGTTTTTATTTTTGTGGCCTAATAACTCGGTCCCAAGCATTCCTCTGTATATCCTGGCACTACATTGCTGTTGTAAACAAGGCAGTTCATACAGCCATGAAGAAGTCACTGTTTTGTCTGCTTCAGATGAGAGCAGATTTGCTGATATTAATATATACTGTATATTTCTGCTTGCAGAAATTACCCATAGATGGCAGCACCACACACCACATACAGCAAAATACTGAATTGTACTGCTGGTCCTTTCGGTCCTCTTGGCTCCAGGCTCTTTTACTGTGGTGAAACAACTGACAAAGTAGCTCACCAGAGCACTCACTTGTGTCTTGGAGTGAAGGCTTGAGAGATAGTACTGTATATCTGATTGTGTAAATTTAAATATCTGCTAATGTTAGTGCAAAAGACATCTATTTCATTTATATGTGTACATTTGTTCTTAATTCTTTATGATTGACTTCGCTGATGGGAGCTCTCAATTGAACAGATGAATGAAAACACAATGTGTCAATGTTTTTGTCGAGAGCGAGAGCGACATCTTGTTCTTTAAATGTCTTTACAAATTCAGTGATGGATTTATAGTTTCCTTCAATGTAATCAATGCTTCTGTAATTTGGTTTTCTGCAAATGCGGATGTATATAGAGGGTGACTCACGTGTCTGACTGGCCTCTCCTCATGCAGAAACATGGGACTGGAGGGGCTCAGCTCCACTGAGGCTGTCGTCACCAGCTCAAGGGTTTTGAACTTCAGCTGCCCATTACAAGAAAAACAGTATTCAAATTCTTTGACAGATACTTACTCTAATGGATGTTAGAATGTGGAAGAGGACAAACAATAGGGATGAGGGGATAGGGAGGTCATGGAAAAAATAAAACAGAAATATGTTCAAAGGAATACATTTAAAGCAAGTGCTTTTTTGTGTGTGTATCTGAAAGAAAGCGAGAGACAGAGGGAGTGAAAGAGTGATGAGGAATGAAAACAAAAAACAAAACTAAATACAACATCTAAACAAAGGCTGATTTTGTTGCATACAGTATGCCTACATATACCATTTGTCTTTGTTGTTTCTAATCTCTGTTCTTGTCATAGTTTGTGTTATTGTGGTTAAAATGGTTTTGGGAAATCCTACTGCTAATCAAAGCCTTCATGTTGTGTTTGCAGCATCACTTGGGCCCATTGGCAGCGATGGTTATAGTATACAGTCACCAGACATGACAAGCTTGCCATTACATGTCCATGCTACAGTTTAGATCTCTCAGTGGCTTTGGAAATGTAGTATGTTCTAAAATACTGTCTTGATATCAAGTTCTTCCAACTTTGTATTTCATTGGTTTTCAACTTCAACAGATTGTCACTTCGCTGTCATGATTACTCACAGCATGAAGTGCATCAGTGCGGAGGGATCCACCAATTTTCACACTCACGTCTCTGTAGGAAGGCAGGTTTAATGTACACTGCACTGGCACTGCCAGGGTGTTGGAATAGTTCTGTGCAGAGGAGCAAGCAACATTTTTCTTACAAATTGATTCTCTTAATGATGAAAGCCAGCTGGAGGTGGTGGGACTCTACATGCAGATTTGCTTTACAAAACTCCCCACCACAGATATATGAGAAACTTCAAAAACACAATGCATTTGAAGATGAACCAGAGTCACCAACAATATGCTTTATTTGTGAGAATGTTATCAAATGCAAGTGGGTTTATTAAGAGAGTATAAACCAACTTTTTTGCAGAGAAGTGATTTACTGTTTTGCATTAAATCAAGTTCTGTATTGTGAACACATATCTGAAGGACTATAAAAGCACAAAGCAGAGAAACAAAATAGGTCTGATGTTTGAAGTGCTAATATGAGATTTTACACACTTTTTGTATATGATAACATGCAGACACTATAAACCTATGCAGAGAGAGGTCTTACCAGTCGAGATATTCGGGAGAGATCCTCTGGAGTGGCCCGACTGTGTGCCATATGCTGAGGGGGGATACAGTGACTTCCACTTACCTGATATAAAAAAGACACAAAGCATCAATACTACAATGTGGGCATAGTACATGGGAATAATTCGGTTTAGAAACATATCTAGGAGGTCTAAATGAAATGACATGAGCATTGGGTAAATCTACAAGTACGGTCGTTGTCTCCTCACCTGGTCTATGTGGAAATCCCTGATCTGCAAGAGCTGATTGCCATTCTTTGTGACTTCAGGGATAGCAATGTACAGTTGCAAATCTTGGACAGGGAAATAACCAAGGTTCTGAATCTGTAGTGCATGGAAAGGAAACATACTGAGTTACACCATTAGGGTCATTTTGGGGCTCCTGCTTTCTTTAGATATATAGAGTGGCCCCAAAAATATTTTTGGATGCTTAAACTACATTTTAAAATGTCTGAATGTCATTACAGTAGATACAAAATATCAACCCAGGTGCCATCTACAAACAAATGATGCAGACCTTTTCTCAGAACTAACAATTTTGTTTTAGTTGTGAGTTCCTCTCAAGTTCACCAAGGTGTCCTAGCAGAGTAACCACAAGTGTAGTTCATTATATTAACTATGGATGTTCCATAAAGTTTGACCAGGTTTCCAAATACTTTTTGTCTTAATTTTGAACAATATATCTTTTGTTTCTTTTTGTGAAGAGTTTTGTTTGAAAAGTGTGTTTGTGATATATTTATTTCAAATGAATGCCACTTGGTTTGATATTTTGCTATATTATGCAAATACCTTCATACAATTGTTAGTGTGGCTAAAGTGTCCAAAATATGTTTAAGGCCACTGTATGGCTAGGTAGTTGCTCACCTGAAAGGTAAAGTTAAAAGGAGGGTTGACATCGCCTTGTTCCTCCAGAGAAAGTTCAGGTTTAAGTTCATATCGGGTTGGGTAGAAATCTCTGAGTGAATGAAAATACACAGTGCTCCTAGTTCACAAATGCAAATGCTATTGATTAGAAAGCTTTATTCGATACACATATACTTTATCTCACCTTGTGAAGAGCAGATCAGCCTCATATTTCAGTGTGTAGAAAATGTCATTAATGTTGTTGTGTAAGGCAACTTCCTCACCCTCACTTCAGAAGCATGAGAAAAGACATAAGAAACAATTTAGGCATATATGTTCACCCTGTAATTCACTGCCCTGTGACACTTGGCCATGTGTATGACAGGTTTAACAGTTTTGTAACATTCCAAACCATCAGTAATGTTTAATAACTTGATTACAATTTATTTTACAGTGTCCTACAGTGTAATTTCTCAAGTAATTACTGATTATTACTAATTAACAACATGTACTTATTATAGGTTTAGGGTTAGGGTAAGGGTTTGTTTTAGGGTTAGTTGATTGTAATTATGCATGATTGAATGTTTTTACTATAGTCAATACATAGTTTACACTGTAAAATAAAGTGATCCAAGAACTTTTAACCAAGGCCTCATTTAAATTTGAGAATGATGATTTTTTAAATAGTTTAAAAAGAATATAATTAATAAATTGTATAAATGGATAACATATAAAAAACATGTGACAACTTGCTCCAATAAATACAGTATGTGACAATTTGCCCAGACTTGACATGAAAAATGAAAAATGCCCTTGTCCTGTGAACAAGATTCAACCTTTTGATTTAAATCTACATTCATTATATCTTTCACTCTTGCCTGAATGTATGCTAGTGTAGTTTTATTATGTTCCCTTGTTTACCCAAGAGCTATAACAAAAATATGATGATTTTGGAATTACAGTTTGGAGCATAGAATCCACAAAAATCATTCTAATTTTAGATGTTTGAAACCAACATATAAAACCTCTGCTAGAAAAATCACATCGTGATAATTGCCATTCAGGTTGACATTGTGACAACTATCCCCAGTCTTCCCTGTTCATCATTAATATTGTATACATACTGTGTTTATTCTTAATTCCATTGTTTTATTACTGTCCACATCTAAACATTAAATTCCAAACAGCTCTAATATAGCACTATTGACTGGTGAATGTTGGTTGTCTGGTGCTACCTGGTAACCTCCAGAATGAGTCGTAAATGGTCCAGCAGCACTGAGTGACTGAATTCCAATTCCAAGCGAAATGTTACCTAGGAAGAAAGACAGAGAGAAATATTTAATCACAACAGATACAGCATAGTAACTGTGAGATTTACAAAAAATAACAAGTGACTGACTACTATAACATAGTCGTTTTCTTTGTATTTTCAGACCTTCAAAAACAACACAGAGTTTTAGCAGATAACTTAGAAGTAAATCCTACCATAATCTTCCCTAGGCTTGTGGCCTCAAAGCCATACAGACTAAGGGTATCATAGAACAGGACAAAAGAAACCATCTTTACACAATAACACACAGGCAGGGTATGAAATTAAATTGTTTGCTCAACAGACAAAGTGGCAGGTGAATGCCCAATTTTACGAGCCACTTTGATTTTTCACCAGCCAATTTATATATATATATATATATATATATATATATATATATATATATATATATATATATATATATATATATAGTATATACTGTATCGATTCAATGTTTTATTTTACTATATACTAATATAGTAGAAATGAAGCATACTGTATATATGATAGCATATACAGTATTACACATAATAATACCATAACATTATTACTGACATAATGGTAAATGTGCAACATACACAAAGTCTACAAAGTAGAAAAGCACAGACGAGAAAGTTCTTGTTCAAGCACCATTTCTGAGGCTGTACTGGATAATTATGACTACACAAGACAATTCACCTGAAATCCAAATGTCGCTGCATGCCCCTTGCTTTGAACAATAATGTATACCGCAACAAATATTTGGAATTATAATGTAAAAAAACTGTGAACCTGCAGTGTTGCATTCACAATGTATGTAAAACACTAACTGCTCTGTGGAAATAAAGCTAAACACAGAGCACCTCCTGAAGTGGTTGGAGATCAATTTCAGCATTCACATACAGTATACAACACTATTTCTTGCGGACTGTTTCCACCTGACTGACAGAGAAGAAAGAGTGAAATCTCTACCAGAGCACCACTGAACCTCTGAAAACACAGCAAATCAGACACATGCACAGACATCTTTTCTTTCGTCTGTTCTTCAAAATATAATCAGGTGTGTTTGTCTGAGTCTTTGTGTCTAAAGGCATTTCTACCCTGCACACAGGTATAAAACTTGTTGAGACACACAGGCACATGCACACAAACTCAGAAGTGAGCTACACAACCATTACATCTCAAAACTAATCCTGCATGCATTCCCAAAGAAAAATGTGTCATTTTGCAGGACAAACATCCTTTCTGGATTCAAAAGAATCACTCAAACAGACCAGGAGCTCATGAAGTCTACCCCCAGCCACGTTCTGCAGACTAATAACATCCTACAGGTGGGAAAGAAGGGGCCCCTGATCCTGGCACTCCATGTTGCAGGCTACCCTCAGAGCAGTCTAACCACCTAATGAGGTATGCACTTCCATATACTGTATATATCACTCAATAGTGACAATAAAACAGAAAAAGATTACATAATGTGCTCTAAATGCATGGGCGCCAGAACTGGGGGTACTTTTAGCCCACACCTCAAATTAACTTCAGCTGCCATGAAAATTTGCACTTCTGACACTCTTCTTAGTGTAAATATTGCCTGAACAGAAATGAAAAGCCGTTTGAAATCAGTACTTTCCCCACTGTTGACAGACAATAATGAACACAATAATGACTTACTCTAGTAATCAATGAGCCAGACTTCAGCTAAATCAAACAGGATCACACTAATCTCACCCAGGGTAACTAAAAAATAAACCCATGTCATAACATAAAATGACATAATTAACATTAAACGTAACTTAAAACATAACTATAACCCCAAATTACTTTTAAATGTTAATTAATAACACCACCAAACAGTACTTAAAACCTGCACAGATGTACCTCATTAATTATGCAATGACAACAGCCAATAATAATTGCTCAAGCATATACAACAACAGAAGTTACAGTATATTCCTGGTAAGGACTATAATTCGATGTAGTTTTTGCACCTAATATTCATTTAAATAAGTAAACCCCCCGGCATCGTTCCGGCAATGGTGTCTAAATGTAAGCATGAGCATAGATCTTGGGATTCATTCTATCAGGCATCTCATACAATACAATACAGCCTCTGCTTTATAAGCCCACTCAGCTGTCTCTCATTGTTAGCATACTTCCGTTGTTTTCACCCCCTTCCACCCCATCACCACAAGTTTAGGTCCCATCCTGGGCAGGGGTAAGCTCTGCTTCTCTGCCTTCATTGCTTCCAGCAGGATCTGATGGTTCAAGCAAGTATCTGAGTGCTGAACTGTTGAACAAGGCTTATGCCCAAAGATTCTTAATTTTCTCAAAGCAAGGATAATCTCTCTACATTCATATTACCGGTATTTAAATCAAAGCTAAAAACCTATCTTTTCAATCAGGCATATAATCAATCTAGAGTCTGTCTTGGGCAGTGTGAGCTAAAATATGTGCTTATGATGTCCTTTTCTTGCGTTGTGGTTGTACAGCATAAGTTTTGACATGTGTGATGTATTTTGTGATGTCTTTTCCTTGTGGTTGTCCAGCACAGTGGTTCAGCTTTGTTGTTTTTATTGTTGGTTCTCTCCTCCTGTGTTCTTTTTCTTTAAATCTACTTTCTCCCCTTCTCAGCCTGTTCTGAGCTAAACCAGGCCCATAAAATCTCACTCTGTGGCCACAAACATGGCTTCAATGACCCCTAAAACTCCAATAAATTAATCAGGACACCGTGAGAAGCTGGTGACCCATTTCCTATTGAAGCAGTACCCTCGAACAGGAAACTCAGAGCAGTGTGATTGGTGGGCTTTGTTCCTTAAGTATGAAGCAACTGCATGGCAGCTGTATTTTTGCATTCAATTTAAATTTTTTCATCCTCTAAAGAGGCTTTAAGGACACTATGCAAATCACTCTGTGACTTCAGGGTACTGGTGACCTTGTGAGGATGTTTTTGCACTGTGGAACATTGCAGACTTAAAAAATGAGGTATTTCTGTGGCAGATCCTGACATTTCTGCAGATGGGTAATGTGAGGAAGTCTATGGGGGTTTTGACTGTGTGGTCTATGTTTGTGTAAGCAAGGCTCTCTTGCACAGACAAGGAGTGCTGACCCTGGCTTAACCTTAAGTCTAGAGTTGCTGTACATGGCAATAAAACATCTTTTTATTAGGATTAATATGCTACAACCACAGACCATATGTAAGCTGTTAAATAATATGTAGTCTGTGGTGAAACAGTCAGAAAATTTAACAGCACATACAGTGTATGACTGGAGTACCTAAAATGCTAAAATCATGCAACATGACCATTACATTTGACATGGCTCAGTTTCCTGAGAATCTCACAAACCAGAATTTATTAAGCCATATACCTAACAAACATGTTTATCATCTGAACTCCAAAATGTTAATAACTCAGTACTAAGAATTAAGAAATAAAAAGCGAACAGATTCAATCTATACACATTGTTAAACTAGAGACTAGTGAAACTAAACGCTAATTCATCACATAACTTTTTCTGGAGTACAATAGCACAGTTATATTAACTTCCCTGAAGAGCTGTGTTTCTCAGGTTACGTCCACACTAATATGTTTTCAGTTGAAAACGCATTGATATTGCTACATTAATGCCTCTCATCCTCTTAGACTTAAAAAAAAATGCTCTCAAGTACTGCATACTTTGGAAAACAATGATGCTGGGAAACAGTGTTTAACCCGAAAACGTATTAGTGTGGACATGGCCTAAGAAAACTGAAAGGGTGTCTGGAAGATCTCCAGAGCAGTGATTCAAACCAAGGGTATGTGTACATAAGCCGGTTCCAGGGGTACATGAAAATAATTGGATTTTGCTTAAAAGACAAATAATAGGGATTAAGGCTGGTTAAAAAGAGACTATTAATTGCAACCTTCATTTATCCTAATATTGATTCTTAAAATCCCAAGATCATCTTTCAGCATTAATATCCTTTCACTGCTTGTTGACTTACTGCGTGTTGAGAGTAAAAGTTTGTTTTGACTTGTTCCGTGTAATGTGAGTCCAAAGAGAACCCGAGATCCATTTGTCATTGATAATGTCTCTTTAATACCCTTTTTTGTTCTTTACAGTCAGTTGCTGATCAAAAACAACAGAAAAGAAACATTTTATTCAAAAATTAAGCTGTGTGACTCCACTCTCATTAATATGTGCTCAAGAGATGCTTGCTGAATTGCCATATACTTAAAAAGACAGTACCGTTTTACTACTTGTTCAACAATGTAAATACTTGTAAAAAGTACAAATTATGCATGTAAACAACAAACATGTAACTACATAATTTATTTTAGTTTACACTTGCAAACTGTAGTCTGGATTTTTTATGGTGGTTTTGAAGCAGTGGCTTCTTCCTTGCTGAGCAGCCTTTCAGGTTTTATTGATATAGGACTTGTTTTACTGTGGATATAGATACTTGTCTATCTGTTTCCTCCAGCATCTTCACAAGGTCCTTTGCTGTTGTTCTGGGATTGATTTGCACTTTTTGCACCAAACTACGTTCATCTCTAGGAGACAGAATGCGTCTCCTTCCTGAGCGGTATGATGGCTGCGTGGTCCCATGGTGTTTATACTTGCATAGTATTGTTTGTACAGATGAACGTGGTACCTTCAGGTGTGTGAAAATTGCTCCCAAGGATGAACCAGACTTGTGGAGGTCCAAAATCTTGGCTGATTTCTTTTTATTTTTCCCATGATGTCAAGCAAAGAGTCACTGAGTTTGAAGGTAGGCCTTAAAATGCGTCCAAAGGTACGCCTCCAATTCAGTACACCTCCTTACAGAAGCTAATTGGCTAATTGTCTAAAGGCTTGACATCATTTTCTGGAATTTTCCAAGCTGCTTAAAGGCACAGTTAACTTAGTGTATATAAACTTCTGACCCACTGGAACTGTGATATAGTCAATTAAAAGTGAAACAATCTGTTTGTAAACAATTGTTGTGTCATGCACAAAGTAGATGTCCTAAACGACTTGCCAAATCTATAGTTTGCTATTATTACATCTGTGGAATGGTTAAAAAAATGAGTTTTAATGACTTCAACCTAAGTGTATGTAAACTTCTCACTATACATATATATATATATATATATATATATATATATATATATATATATATATATATATATATATATATGCAGTACTGGCGGCCAAAAGTTTGGAATAATGTACAGATTTTGCTGTTTCGGAAGGAAATTGGTACTTTAATTTAATTCAACTTTAAAGTTGCATTCAACTGATCACAAAGTATAGTCAGAACATTACTGATGTACAAAACAGCACCATCACTATTTGAAAAAATTCATTTTTGATCAAATCTAGACAGGCCCCATTTCCAGCAGCCATCACTCCAATGCCTTATCCTTGAGTAATCATGCTAAACTGCTAATTTGGTACAAGAAAATCTCTTGCCATTATATAAAACACAGTTGAAAGCTATTTGTTTCGTTCAATGAAGCTTAACATTGTCTTTGTGTTTGTTTTTGAGTTGCCACAGTATGCAATAGACTGGCATGTCTTTAGGTCAATATTAGATTAAAAATGGCAAAAAAAAAAAAAAAGAGAGTGTGTGTATGTATGTATGTATGTATGTATATATATATATATATATATATATATATATATATATATATATATATATATATATATATTAATATTAATATTGTATTTATATTTTTTAAAAGTTAAAATGTGACAACAAAATAAAAACATCACAAATAAAATTTGTAAAACTGTATATTTCTTTATGTACCAAGTTAGAAGATCCAAATAACTCAGAATCAAATCGAAATTGCATTTGGTACACATCTTTAGTTTTGTGTGGAAAAAGGGGTACTTGAGCCTTAATGATGGTGTTTTGGGGTTACTTAAAGACAAAAAAGTTAGGGAAACACTGCTCTAGGGAGTTCCACCAGTGTGACTTCTGAGGAACCCCAAATGGTGCCTTCAGAATATTTTTATTTTAACAATGTACAACAGCAACTCACCTGTGTCTTTGCTCTCATAAAAGGTGCACTGATGTTGCAAGATTTCTCATATTTTTGCCTGTTCTCACCACGGCAGTCTATATGTATATCAGAGTTATCCTAAAGAGAAAAAGTCAGAGAGTACAACCTGCTTTAACTTACAGTAAAAAAAATATATATATTACAAATGCTTTATCTAAGAGGTCATTGGTATCAATCAAGTACCAATCAATAGCTTTTGATCAATCAATCAATCAATCAATCAACCAAAAGTAGATAACAAAATAACACTTTAGCATAATATGTTTCAGGTACCAAACAACTAAAAAAAGGTATTAGAGTGATACTGTACCTTTACTATAAGGCTGGAGAAGCGTAGGTTTGAAGTATAAGAGATGTTTAGTTTGGCTCCATAAGCATTCTCTCCTCTGTTTTCTAGATGCACATCAACTACCATCCTTCTTCTGGATCCCTCCATAATGCGCTCAGAAGGTTCTGCTAAAGTCTGACTCCGACATAACACACTACCCGCACGAAATGCCTGTGCACAGAACTGCCTGTGGAACATCAGAGAGGGCATAAATGTGTGTACATGATTAAGTGTGTGTATGTGTTTTATCTCCATGGGATCTTACTTGTGATTCATTAGATCCGTCTGAGATTGTAACACCAAGTCTGGGACACAATGGTCATCTTCGTCACATCCATTCCAGAAGGGAAGCTAAAGAAAACCAAGAAAAACTTATGACCTTTATACTTTTATAATAAACATAAAATCAAAGTTTCATGACTATTTGAAAGTTCAAAATTGTGCATTATGCATTGCATAATGTAATAATGCTTGCTATTGCTATTATACAATATTGGTGTAAAAGACAAAGCTTTCCTTGAGGTACAGACACTCACCTGTGTTTTTACAGCAGTTGGCCAGCTGTCATCCAGAGTTGGTCCTTTGTCTTGGTCCAGTAGGCCTGTCTCTACAGTGAATATGATGGGTCTGGCATAATCTGTAGTCTCCTGCATAAACATTACAATATCATAAAATCTCCCAAACCAAAGTACTGGAAGTAAACAGGAAGAATACAATCTTGTGCTTGTAATACTAGAAAGTGACCTTAATAAATTAGAAATGCTGGTATCGCAATGGAAAATGTGAATGTCGATGTAAAGCCTGTTAATGTTATAGCAGACTGTGATTTCTGCTATTACATCACTGAATTGAACTTCAGTGATTTGAAATGGTGCAAAATGCACTCTGATTATAATTTGATGACCTGAGATGTGAGAGCTTACCATGACGTGGAAGTAGATGTGGTCACATGTCTCCTCTCCAGGAAGCAGTGTGAGATTCTGTGGCTGTTGCCGATCTGGGTCATCAAACACAGCTCGAGGGTTAAAGCGCTTCTCCTCAATGAACGCACTGTATCTGAGAGCTGACAAAATTTGAGGGAATACATTCTTAGTTCACACGAATACACAGTTATATATTTACTTTAATTTTCATAGTTATTTGCAATGCCATCAATAGAAGTTAACACGCCATGATTAGTGTTAGATAAACTGCTATATTTGCTTTGGAATGTTATGAAACAATACTGAAGGCATCAGTTTGCTATATCACTACATGAAAAAGACAGCATCAGCTTATTTATGGTCATAATTGGACTGTACCATGTGCAGACTACAGAGAGATTAAGGAGCAACAAGAGGTAAAGTTGATGATGCTCAGGAGATCTGAGGGCAAGTTGGGAGTTTTGGAGTCTTAACCAAAGACTTAAATCTAATCGTAGGACAAAGACAAGAGGCACATGATCTGAATGACATGAGGACATTCAGCTAATTAAGATCAAAAACATATTTACACTGAAAAACATAAACCTTTAAACCTAAAAAGGTTTAAACCTTGTTCATGGGCAGAGAAAAACCTATTAACTTCTACTGTACCTAACATTATCAGATATTTTTTTCAAATCTCTCTTTCTCTCTTCAATAAATTTGGAAAATGTTCACCAACAAATGACACACTTCAAAGAATACCCATAGTCTTCAAAGAATAGTCTTTAACATATTCATAACCCTCCTCAGTACATGCGAGAACTTGACATTAGGCAAGAAAATGATAAAAAGATGTACCTCAAAGTTGTTTACTGTCCCACAAGTCCTCCAAGTTTTTTACTGTCCCCCATGTCCCCAGATAACCATAAAGATGAAGATGTGTCATTTCTCTGCAACCATTACCTTTGTTTCACATCCATGACATTTGTGATGGAGATACTCTGGGGTTGTGAAGGTTAACTCAAAACAGTTGTGCTGCTCTCTGGTTCCACTCTAGCAACCTGACCATCCAGTGTTCATGTCTTTCAAAACAAATCTAAGATCACAAAGCCTTGTCAAACTGCAGATGGTCTATACATACTCAGTACAACACTAACTAGACCTTCCTGTGGGATTGAGGAGGTTAACGGTAAAGCAGTTTGTTAAAGGAATATTCCAGGTTCGATACAAGTTAAGCTAACTCGACAGCATTCGTTGCATAATATTGATCATCCAAAAAATTTATTTCGACTTGTCCCTCCTTTTCTTTAAAAAAAGCAAAAATCTTGGTTTCAGTGAGGCACTTACAATGGAAGTGAATGGGGCCAATCTGTAAATGTTAAAATAATCACTGTTTCAAAAGTATAGCCACCAGACATCAACAATGTGTGTGTTAACATGACTTCAGTGTGATAAAATCACTTACTAACCTTTTCTGTGTAAAGGTATATTCAATTTTACAACTTTGTTGCCATGACGACATAATGCCGTAAACCCTACAACCCTAAAACACTGGCAAAAATAATTATTCAAACAACTTTACAGCTCAAATAATACACAAGTTTTAACAGAAGAATTAATGTAAGTGCTTTTTTAAATTATAAGCTTCAAATATTTGCCTTTAAACCCTCCAAAAATTGGCCCCATTCACTTTCATTGTGTGTCTCACTGTGACCTCGTTTTTTTTTTTTTTTTTTAAAGAAAAGGGGGGACGAGTCGAAATTTTTGTGGTAATCAACTTTATGTCACAAATGTTGTCGATTGAGCTTAATTTGTATTGAACCCGGAATATTCCTTTAACCCTCTGCTACACTTCATTGCTTCTACTTAGCAGCCAGCAGTGTTATGGCGCAACAATTTGACACAACACCTTCTTGCTTCACAAAGAAGTATGTTCAAGACTGATAAAACTTCATAAAAAAAAAACATTATAAAAATAAAAAGAACTACAACACAAAGCATTCACATCTGTAATTTTACTACAACCAATTAGGATCTAGTCAGACACTATCATTTTAAGAGTTTAAGCATCTTTGTCTTTCTAACAGAATATTACACATGTAAAAGTACTTATATACCAACTGCACATAAAGTGTTCATTGTGAAGAAGAGTAGTATAATAAATATTTTATACCGGATATTATTTCAGCTAGAGATAAAATGTGTCTATTGTACTTTTACATTTCCACAGCTAGGTCAGAAAGTTATTTTCCTCTCCCAAGACTAATCCTGAATCAACATAAGCAAGAAAAAAAGGATCAAGACATCACTGTGTGGAACAATTCTTCACTACTGACAATATTCTTTTCATGTCAATACGTGGCAAGCTTAGCAGGAAAACCTTAATTGAACTAGCCTGTGAATATGCAGCTGGTTTATGGTAGAAAAAACTCTCCAGCTGTCCACTGTTTAGCTGTAGTCTGCTTTAATTGTACTGTAACTGAGAGATATTCAAGCGAACTTGGAAGAGAAAACTGCTGCATTCAAAGTTTCTCCATAAATGCCTGTTTTCCAAAGACATTTTCAGTATAAAGTGTGTTTGGGTGAAAGATAAGTGTAATGTCTTTAATATTTTCCAACCACTACTGTGAACAAAGAACTGCTGCAATCCAACAGAACAACAAAAGATTCACTGCACAAACACTACAATGAGGTTATGTAAATGGGAAATTAGCACCAAGTTCATAAATTAGCAAAAAATTACAAAGACATGAAATGTTATGGTACCTTAGGATCTGTAATTTAAATCTCTAATTTCTGTGGCAGAAAAAGACATGACAGTATACTTCACTGTAATAGGAGTTCACAAACGTTTTTGACAGCTGTACCACTATGAACTAAATTATTTACTTACAGTACCCTCTGTTATTTAAGTAATGTTAACCTTTCAAAAAATAACACATTTTACAACTTTTACATCTTTCCATGTTAACTTGTTAACTTTCTGTTATTTTTCTTATTCTTCTTGTATTAATTAAAGTTGATGTGTGTCATTTTTTATGTTAAAATACTTCTTAATCTCCTGTGCCAGCCTAATATGCAGAGACAACTATACAGTGAGTAAGAATGTTATTTCAACCGATGGCAGACAATGGTGTATTCGAAAAACTGTTTAAAAATAAAAAGTTTCTTTTTGCAATTCTGTTTGGTGACACTTGTGTCGCAGAATTTGCACACTTCAGATTTAATTAACCTTTTTAACTTTATATTTTATTTTACATATTTCTACCACAATCTAATGACATTTATGCAGTTCCCTCCTCTTGGGATTCATGAACCCCCATTTGGAAACCCTGCTGAAACCTATTGGCAGTAGTATTTGAAATATTTTCTATAAAACTTATTTACTGTGACTTTGACAACTGACCTATTTCCTGTGAGGCTCTGATAGGAGTCCGGGCTGTGACATTGAGACATACAATAGCTGACATGCAAGTCACATCCTTCCCTCCTCTCCGACAGTCTTTATTGAATATATTGATCTTGCTGGGCTCAAATCGGACAGTGGCGTGGATGCGGACAACACTTCGAGACCTGCAGCACAACAAAAAAGGTACATTATAGGCATTAAAAGACAAACTAATAGTGAAAAGAACAAGAACCTAAGATATTGAGCTTTTGACCCACCAAAGAAGAACTGCTGCCCCAAGGGAGCCCACGGCCAGATCCACCAGGCCATCTCCATTCATATCCATTTTCCCATGGATACTGCGACCAAAGTACTGCAGACCAGGGGCTAGCTGAATTGCACCAATCCTCTGAGATAGAGAGGACAGAAAAAGAGATCCTTATCCTCTGTCAATATCTATTGTCATATTTAACTATTCAAAGCAAACACACCCACATTAATTAACAAGAAAGCACCTATAAAGAATGCCAAGCTGGATGTTTATTCTGTGTTACCTGTTTGTATTTCTTCAGTACTCTATTGCGTTGGCTGTGGTAGATATAAATGGCCCCTTTGTGGTCATCCTCTAGTGGAGCTCCCACCACCACATCATTAAATGTATCCCCATTAATATCAGGCACGGGGGCCAATGCTGAGCCAAAACGGGCATTCTGACCTTGATCTAAGGTCTCCAGCGAGCCCTCCAGTATGAAACGTGGCTGATGGGAAAACAAATGTAAAGGGCTGCCATGAGGTAAACATAACACTGTGGAAGTATGGAGTTGCAGCATGATGTAATCAAAGCTCCATAAAAGTTGATGGTACTGTTTGTACATCACAAATGCACACCGCAACAATGTGTAGACATCTTGTTCTTAATGAAGGCACCTGACCCCACAACATCTCTGAAAATGCAGTACAGTGAGTACTGTATCTTGGCTCTGACTGCATGCTTTGTGCTGCACTCTGTTTGTTTATGTGGGAAACTAACCCATAATTCAATACTGTTCTATTGCTTTTGCTTAAAATTGAGGTCTTACAGTAAATGACTAGTACATAAACAAATATAAGAATCAGAGCATTTTTATTAAGAATAGGAGCATTTTAAGTAACATACCAACAAAAAAATTTAATATTCTGAAAAGGTTATGAGGAATGTATGGGGAACATTGCTGCCTTTATCCAAAAATGTATGTTTTTTAGAGCAAGGTTTGTTATTCTTATTGCTTCTAAATTGCTTTCAATAGGCTTAAAACAAAAACAAAAATAAATAAATAAATTCTACATACAGCCCAGATAGCAACTGCAGCACTGCTGTAGTATGATTTTGAAAATTTTAAAAGCATCACAAAACACTTGCAACATGCAAATATATTCCACAGGGAAGGACTTAAATAGTTATAGGCATAAACATTTACCATTACAGTGAGCAAATTCATTCTAAACCAAACCCAATGTCAAATGCAAAAATTGTTCCTGTATTATCACTTAAGCAGAAATAATCTATATTGAAGGTGAGGTCAGAGAGAAGGCATTTATGCCTTTGAAAACAATTAGACTCGAATGGATGGAAAGTTTGAGGGAAAGGTGTAATTTCTCAAAGCAAGACGATTCATGTCTGCCAAGTATTTGGGAGAGTAATTAGCCATGAACATCACCATCATCCTAAATTTCATCTCTCTCTCTCTCTCTCTCTCTCTCTCTCTCACACACACACACACACACACACACACACACACTGAAAAAATATTGTTGTAGATGACAGACACATGAAATCAGTTGTTTTCTCAGCCTTCCTCAAATAGCAAGAGAAGAGAAGAGAAAATAAGCTAAAGTCTTATAAACTATGACCACTAGGATACAGATCTACCCTAAAATATAAAAAGTAATTATATTTATGCATTTCAATTTCATAACAAATTGAAAACGAGTTTTATTAATTTAATTTTGTTAAAGATTACACAATTCTATTTAATGGAAAAATTTATGACATTTAAATGTGTCTTACATAATCTTAAAAATAGAAAATATCTTAAATCTTAAAAATTAAAAAGATATTTTTTGAGTGTTCAACTCTTAAGGCTGGTTTACATGTTGTCATCTTGTTAGCATTTGACAAATGTTGTACATTGCTATAGTGTATACTAGGCATGTCCTGATACCATTTTTTTTTAGACCGAGTACGAGTACCGATACTTTTATTTTGGTACTCGCCGATACCAAGTCCGATACCTGCTTTTTTTTTTTTTTCTGAACTGCATATCAACACTTCAAAATTTTATCATCAAAATGGTGTTTAAATAAATAAACTAAGTAAAACTTTAATCAAATGAAATAAATTTTCAACATGATATTGTTTTTTTAAATTAAATGAAGTGCTTTTATTTAGAACCTCACAGCATAATCTAAAATACATTTTAGACCTATTTTATCAAATAAAGTGCTGCACTACAGAGCATCACAGATGTAAGATGTTGCTTAAATATAATATATTTACTATTAATATATTATTATTATTAGTAGTAGTAGTAGTAGTAGTAGTATACTTTAACAGTGAATATTACATTTCTGTCATAGTTTTTTTATTTTTATTTAAATTGAGCTTTTATTTAGACAGAGCTTTTACTTTGAAGTGTTTCTGTGTTGTTTTGACCAAGGAGTTTTCATATAAGTTGCCAGCTTCCCACTCTGGAAAAGCCGGTCGCTACATGACTCAAAGTGATTATTAAACCACAAAGGCTGCAATTTAATTAAATAAGTATGTAATCTGTTTGCTGTTATCTGCTTCAAATAGAGTGCTCGATGCTCATGACGGTGTGTTCTCTGGATGAGCCAAGGAGAATTAAAAGGTAGTGCAGCCTGCGTCAGCACCACACATTCACAAGTGCTCAAATCTGCAGAGCTTGGCTCATGCAAACTATATATTTATATAATTAAATCGCAGCTTTTGCAGTAAAATAATCTCACTAGGACATAACATGATTTTAATTTGTGCGCTGAATGTTATGAATGGCATCGGTTTTTGGTATCCGAGCATTTTTACGAGTACCAGTACATCAGTGCGGTATCGGGACATCCCTAGTATACACAGTATATTACTGTAACAGTTGCTGTGCAAAAGGGTCTAAGGTACAATGAAAGGCTAGATGATGTATATGCTTCTTACTCATGCCCTTATATTTACTTACCTCTTTGTTTTATCAACACCTTAAGTATTGCTGTTAACATGTTACCTATCACCTGAGCAGGTTTTCAGTGTTTGCTGATAATCAGTACAGTAATGAAATTAACCATGAAAAATTGTTTCAGCAAAAGACAACCAGCACTGGTGATGCAATCATTGTTAGGCTGCAACATGTGGTATTTTACAGATTGTGGTTCCCTGGTTGAGGCAGCCAGGAAATGGCTGATAAGGCCTAAATGAATAAAGATGGAGGTTGGGCCTGCTCTTCTTTGTACACAGCATTGTTTTTGCATGTGATCCAGCTTTTTCCATTTATTAGAGCAGCTATTTCTCTCTGTGAGTTTCACATAATTACATTTCAAGAGGAAATGTTTTCCTGCTTGGTTTACCCTCCACCACTCTCTAATGAGGAATGTAACAGGTGGCAAAAGTCTGTGAGTGTTGTATTTATGAGAGGCTATTAATGAGAATGTGCATATATGCACAATAACAGTTTTTGAACCTGGTTCCCTTAGCTTTAAGACACGAAACAACAGCTGTATGTGTTGCAATCTGCTGCATGCAAGGAAATAATCAGGAGGTGATCTAATAGCAAGTCAGTACCTAATTACCTTGTTGTTTACAAGAAAATACTAAAGGATTGAGAATGAAGACCTCAGTTTATATTCATTAAGGGAATTTCAGTTATAATATTCTATTCAGTTATAGTATATATAATTTTTCATTGGCCTTGTCTATCACTGTTGGATGGCATTAGAATGGTGGATAGAGGTGTCTTTACCTGCTCTGTCACTCTGTATATGTAGACTTTGCCTTTCTCCCATCCTCCACTGAAGAACATTGGTGCAGCCACCAGCAGGTTATCTGTTATTCCATCATCATCGATGTCAACTGGAGCAATCTCACTGCCATAGTATGATCCTATCTGCACAAATACAGAGATCCATAGAGTCAACACTGTTTTCTACTGGTGCACAAAGAAAGAGAGGCCTGCAAAACACATCACTTAGACATGCAAATGTTGATGTAAGCACAAAAACAACAATACAAATTTGCCAACACAAATAGATATTGGCACAACCAAGAAATGTGAACTAATCATCTTACAAGAAATTAGATTTTTTTTTTAATTATTACTATTTTCTCCCCTTTTCTCCCCTATTCCCAATGCGCTCTAGTCCTCGTGGTGGCGTAGTGACTCGCCTCAATCTGGGTGGTGGAGGACGAATCTCAGTTGCCTCCGCATCTGAGACAGTCAATCCACACATTTTATCATGTGGCTTGTTGAGCGCATTACCGCAGAGACATAGCGCGTCTGGAGGCTCACGCTATTCCCTGCGGCATCCACGCACAAGGCCTAACCATATTATAGCGACCACGAGGAGGTTAACCCAATGTGACTCAACCCACCCTAGCAACCGGGCCAATTGGTTGCTTAGGAAGCCTGACTGGAGTCACTCGGCACACCCTAGATTCAAACTTGCGACTCCAGGGATGGCAGTCAGTGTCTTTACTTGCTGAGCTACCCAGGCCCCCCCACCTCCTGCGAAGCACCTTTTTTTAAAAAAAATTACATTGTTCAATATCCATGCAATTTTTTTGTGAGAGCAAATTTATCTGCATGTTTTAGACCATGATGGGAAGCACATGGGTTGTGTAGGTTTACAGTCTAGACACACCACTAATTGCAAATGAATACCGGGAGAGATACTAAATCAAAAACACAATCACCAGTTTATCACTGCTGCTTCTATGAATATGAACAGGAGCTTATAGAAGAATCAAAAGCAGCAGAATTATTTTGGGGAGTATATGGGCTTTATGTGTTCAAATTGGTGGGCGTACATAAAACAGTTCTCTGCATGTCTATGTGTTTGTGTGCATGTTTGTAAGTATGATCAAATCCACTGCATTACCTGCTGTCCCTTCAGTGAGTGTAATATAGTGAGCTCTCCGGTATTTTTCAGCGTGAAGATGATGACCTTGCCTGTGTGGTTAAACCTTGGAGCCCCTGCGACATATAACTGACCACTGCGAGCTGACACTACAGAGGTCACTGTGTAACCTAAAAGCACAAAAAAAATCTTTAAAATACTTATTCATTTAAACCCAAATTTTAAAACCTGATCAAGTTCTAAACCAACAATTTCAGAAGTTAAAACTTGTATTATGTTATTATGTGATGACTTTAATAGTATATACACAAATCCCATTATATATACAGTGTGTGTATACAGGTGCATCTCAATATATTAGAATGTCGTGGAAAAGTTCATTTATTTCAGTAATTCAACTCAAATTGTGAAACTCGTGTATTAAATAAATTCAATGCACACAGACTGAAGTAGTTTAAGTCTTTGGTTCTTTTAATTGTGATGATTTTGCTCACATTTAACAAAAACCCACCAATTCACTATCTCATAAAATTAGAATACATCATAAGACCAATAAAAAAAACATTTTTAGTGAATTGTTGGCCTTCTGGAAAGTATGTTCATTTACTGTATATGTACTCAATACTTGGTAGGGGCTCCTTTTGCTTTAATTACTGCCTCAATTCGGCGTGGCATGGAGGTGATCAGTTTGTGGCACTGCTGAGGTGGTATGGAAGCCCAGGTTTCTTTGACAGTGGCCTTCAGCTCATCTGCATTTTTTGGTCTCTTGTTTCTCATTTTCCTCTTGACAATACCCCATAGATTCTCTATGGGGTTCAGGTCTGGTGAGTTTGCTGGCCAGTCAAGCACACCAACACCATGGTCATTTAACCAACTTTTGGTGCTTTTGGCAGTGTGGGCAGGTGCCAAATCCTGCTGGAAAATGAAATCAGCATCTTTAAAAAGCTGGTCAGCAGAAGGAAGCATGAAGTGCTCCAAAAGTTCTTGGTAAACGGGTGCAGTGACTTTGGTTTTCAAAAAACACAATGGACCAACACCAGCAGATGACATTGCACCCCAAATCATCACAGACTGTGGAAACTTAACACTGGACTTCAAGCAACTTGGGCTATGAGCTTCTCCACCCTTCCTCCAGACTCTAGGACCTTGGTTTCCAAATGAAATACAAAACTTGCTCTCATCTGAAAAGAGGACTTTGGACCACTGGGCAACAGTCCAGTTTTTCTTCTCCTTAGCCCAGGTAAGACGCCTCTGACGTTGTCTGTGGTTCAGGAGTGGCTTAACAAGAGGAATACGACAACTGTAGCCAAATTCCTTGACATGTCTGTGTGTGGTGGCAAATTCTTCAATCGATTTTGCTTGACAATCCTCATAAGGCTGCGGTTCTCTCGGTTGGTTGTGCATCTTTTTCTTCCACACTTTTTCCTTCCACTCAACTTTCTGTTAACATGCTTGGATACAGCACTCTGTGAACAGCCAGCTTCTTTGGCAATGAATGTTTGTGGCTAACCCTCCTTGTGAAGGGTGTCAATGATTGTCTTCTAGACAACTGTCAGATCAGCAGTCTTCCCCATGATTGTGTAGCCTAGTGAACCAAACTGAGAGACCATTTTGAAGGCTCAGGAAACCTTTGCAGGTGTTTTGAGTTGATTAGCTGATTGGCATGTCACCATATTCTAATTTTTTGAGATAGTGAATTGGTGGGTTTTTGTTAAATGTGAGCTAAAATCATCACAATTAAAAGAACCAAAGACTTAAACTACTTCAGTCTGTGTGCATTGAATTTATTTAATACAAGAGTTTCACAATTTGAGTTGAATTACTGAAATAAATGAACTTTTCCACAACATTCTAATTTATTGAGATGCACCTGTATATATATATATATATATATATATATATATATATATATAATTAGAATTGAACATAATCAGTGTGACCTGTCATTAAAAGGTATATTCCGGGTTCAATACAAGTTGACAAGCTCAGTCGACAGAATTTGACAGCATTTGTGGATTACCACAAAAAAATTTTTTGACTCATCTCTTCTTTTCTTTATAAAAAGAACAGTGAGGCACGTACAAGGAAAGTGTAACAGCGACAATTGTTGGAGGGTTTAAAGGCAGAAATGTGAAGCTTATAATTGCATAATAGCACGTACATTAATTCTTCTTTTAAAACGTGTTATTTGAGCTGTAATGTTGTTTACATTTTCATAGCAGGGTTTACGGCATTACGACATCATGGCAACAAAGTTGTAAAGTTGGATATAACTTTAAACAGAAAAGGTTAATAAGCACTTTAATCACACTAAAATTATGTTTATACGCATACTGTTTACGTCTCATGGCTATACTTTTGAAACTTGAGAACCTTGTAATTGTAAACCTGTTGGAGCTCATGCCACACCCCCCTCCCCCTCGGGTCTGATGTCACTTTGTTTACATGCATTCATATTTACTATATAGTCTACTGTATACTAATGTTAATAATGTTGAAAATTATACAGATGTGACATATGTTTACATATACGGATTAGCCCCATTCACTTCCATTGTACAGTATGTGCTTTGCTGTAACCCAGATTTTGTCCAGACCGGACAAAAGAGATTATAACCCAGACCGGTGTACACATTGCTCCGGTGGTAAAGTTTACTCAAATCTGCTTAATGTAACACTTGTTAGCACTATTGATTGTTACAAGTATCAGATTTTTGGAACTCTAAAGCTGTTTAAGTGTCAACTTTAATCTGTTGAACATTCAATGTGAGAGTTTATAAATACTTTATAAAAACAGCCTTAACCCATCTCTGAAGTCATTTGCTTCCTGTTACCTAAACTCAGCAAAAAAAGAAACCTCCTCTCACTTTCAACTGCTTTTATTTTCAGCAAACTTAACGTGTCAATATTTGTATGAACATAAAAAGATTAAACAACTAAGACATAAACTGAACAAGTTTCACAGACATGTGACTGGGGGGGGGGGTGGGGGTCAGTATCTGGTGTGGCCACCAGCTGCATTAAGTACTGCAGTGCATCTCCTCCTCATGGACTGCACCAGATTTGCCAGTTCTTGCTGTGAGATGTTACCCCACTCTTCCACCAAGGCACTTTCAAGTTCCCGGACAATTCTGGGGGAATGGCCCTAGCCCTCTCCCTCCAATCCAACAGGTCCCAGATGTGCTTAATGGGATTGAGATCCGGGCACTGCATTGAGATGCAGGAAATCATGCACAGAACAAGCAGTATGGCTGGTGGCATTATCATGCTGGAGGGTCATGTCAGGATGAGCCTTCAGGAAGGGTACCACATGAGGGAGGAGGATGTCTTCCCTGTAATGCATAGCATTGAGATTGCCTGCAATGACAACAAGCTCAGTCCGATGATGCTGTGACACACCGCCCCAGACCATGACGGACCCTCCACTTCCAACTCGATCCCGCTCCAGAATACAGGCCTCGGTGTAACGCTCATTCCTTCGACGATAAACGCAAGTCCGACCATCACCCCTGGTCAGACAAAACCGTGACTCGTCAGTGAAGAGCACTTTTTACCAGTCCTGTCTGATCCAGCGAAGGTGGGTTTGTGCCCATAGGTGACGTTGTTGCCGGTGATGTCTGGTAAGGACCTGCCTTACAACACGCCTACAAGCCATCAGTCCAGCCTCTCTCAGCCTACTGCGGACAGTCTGAGCACTGATGGAGGGATTGTGCATTCCTGGTATAACTTGGGCAGTTGTTGTTGCCATCCTGTACCTGTCACGCAGGTGTGTTATTCGGATGTACCGATCCTGTGTAGGCGTCTCACAGTATGGACATTGCAATAGATTGCCCTGGCCACATCTGTAGTCCTCAAGCCTCCATGCAGCATGCCTAAGGCACGTTCACGCAGATGAGCAGGGACCCTAGGCATCTTTATTTTGGTGTTTTTCAGAGTCAGTAGAAAGGTCTCTTTAGTGTCCTAAGTTTTTATAACTGTGACCTTAATTGCCTACCGTCTGTAAGCTGTTAGTTTCTTAACGACCGTTCCACAGGTGCATGTTCATTAATTGTTTATGGTTCATTGAACAAGCATGGAAAACATTGTTTAAACCCTTTACAATAAAGATCTGTAAAGTTATTTGGATTTTTTACAAAATTATCTTTAAATACAGTGTCCTGAAAAAGGGACATTTCATTTTTTGCTGAGTTTATATTTTGCCTTTCCTTTTTGGATTTTTTTGAGTAATAAAAACACTGAAATTGCACTCCTGTCTAGGTCACCTTTATGTTGCGTCCCAACCCCTAGATGCGGCATAACATAATTGGGGGCTTGTCTGTTTGTCATCATCCGAATGACATGATTCCTTGAATGAGTCAAATTCTCTGGTTTGGGAATAAATTATGAAATTTATTTCATAAAAAGAAAAGGCATACAAGGGTAGAAGAATAAAGAATAGAGTTGAGGATTTCTTCTTCCTTTGGGTTAGGATTAGAGTGAGCAGCACTGACTACATGTCTCTAAATCCATGGCCATGGTAACTCAAGGTATAACTGTGTATTATTTACCTAGGTACGCCCCATGGTTCTTCAGTTCCTCTGGAAACTCTTGTTCATAGGAGGACTTTAATGGAACCACTTTACCCTGACGTGTCTCCTTCAGCACAGCTCCATTCCAGTCGTAAGCCCCTACAGCTCCCACTAAAATACCATCCTGCAGACAGAACATATTACGGTAACATATCCACAACCACATAAAATAAAAATAAAAAACTAACAACCAAATATACTCAGTTCAAATGGCATCAGACCACAAACTTGCTTCTGCCTTTATAGGGATGAAAGTATAGGGATGAAAGTAGGTTTTATTGTGTTTGTTTTAGGTGCTAGTCCTTCCAACACATTTCGGAGAGCACCTGCACAAGGTAATTACTGTAAACTTGTGTTTATTGTGTGTATTTTACACCAGTGGCACTGCATTAGTCAAATCAATAAATTATTAGTGTATTTATTGAAGTAATCTGCTGTGTAAGAATCAGACTAAAAATCAGATAATCTGAGGAAATTCTGTAGGATTTTATAAAGCATGTTCATGAGACATTTTACATTGTCCAGTTATAGTACACAGCAACATTCTTGAACTTTTGGAGTTCACAGTGATTCACACATTCTCATTCTGCTTCAGTGTCCAGCCAGCTCCTTTATATTTTCTCAGGACATTTATCTGAGTGTGTTGCTGTCAACTGCCATGGAAACTATATAAACAATTTATCTCCTCATGCTGAGTTTCTTCTGCAGTTATTTATGGAGGGACAAAATGCTTGATAATTACAGTAGTCGGGATGTGGGAGAGAGAAATGGATTGTGAGCTCATGTTTAGAGAGAACTGAAATTCCTGGATGGTTGCTTACATATAAACAACCAACAAAATTCCAACCAATCCACACTCCGAGAGAACATTCTAACTGAACTTGCAACCCACAGAGAACACACTCTTGCGACACAGTGCAACATATTTAGTTCAGAATATCAACAAACTAAAAGATGATAACCAAGAATTTGTGGTTTTCAATCAAAGAACAAAATGCACTTTGAATGAAGCCACTAGTGTTTTAGAGAGAGCTCCCTGTAACTGTGTGGCTTTGTGGTGAAACCACATAACACAACTATCGCTTACGGTTCTTTTGTGGTTCTCCTGCCTCCTGGCTTCCAGAGCATGAAAGGAGATGAATGTAAATTGACTATTGCTGGCTGCATGTGAGGAGCAACACCTGGGCCCTATGGCGCCACTGCCATAAATCCACCATCACTTCTCTTTTTGAGTGAACCCGGCTTCACTAGGGCATGCAGGAGATCAGCTAAGGGACCAACATGGAGTCACAAAGCAGGGCTACCTCTGAACCTGAGGGCTACCAGGCCCTTGCAATGCTTTACCGTTCCCTTCTGAACAATATGATGACATCTTGACACATTTTAATATCACCCCATGGACTTTCACAAATCTTTTCTGGACATGTTTTTCTCATTTACCTCTTTTGTTAAAACCCCTGAGGCATGTCCCTGCTAATCCTACAGTCTCTGTCCTCACATGGGATATTAAATCTATGTTTACTCTGAAATACTACATGAGCATGATACTACATGAGTCTTTGATAGCGTGCATGAATTCATGGTGAATATATATTCAGCGGCAAATAAGAACTTGACTTACAGTGCATCCGGAAAGTATTCACAGCTCTTCACTTTTTCCACATTTTGTTATGTTACAGCCTTATTCCAAAATGGATTAAATTCATTATTTTCCTCAAAATTCTACAAACAATACCCCATAATGACAACATGAAAGAAGTTTGTTTGAAATCTTTGCAAATTTATTAAAAAAAAACAAAAACATGTACATAAGTATTCTCAGCCTTTGCTCAATATTTTGTTGAAGCACCTTTGGCACCATTTACAGCCTCAAGTCTTTTTGAGTATGATGCTACAAGCTTGGCACACCTATTTTTGGGCAGTTTCTCCCATTCTTCTTTGCAGGACCTCTCAAGCTCCAACAGGTTGGATGGGGAGCGTCGGTGCACAGCCATTTTCAGATCTCTCCAGAGATGTTCAATCGGGTTCAAGTCTGGTCTCTGGCTGGGCCACTCAAGGACATTCACAGAGTTGTCCTGTAGCCACTCCTTTGTTATCTTGGCTGTGTGCTTAGGGTCGTTGTCCTGTTGGAAGATGAACCTTCGCCCCATTCTGAGGTCCAGAGTGCTCTGGAGCAGGTTTTCATCAAGGATGTCTCTGTACATTGCTGCATTCATCTTTCCCTTGATCCTGACTAGTCTCCCAGTTCCTGCCGCTGAAAAACATCCCCACAGCATGATGCTGCAACCACCATGCTTCACTGTAGGGATGGTATTGGCCAGGTGATGAGCGGTGCCTGGTTTCCTCCAGACATGACGCTTGCCATTCAGGCCAAAGAGTTCAATCTTTGTTTCTCATGGTCTGAGAGTTCTTCAGGTGCCTTTTGGCAAACTCCAGGCAGGCTGTCATGTGCCTTTTACTGAGGAGTGGCTTCCATCTGGCCACTCTACCATACAGGCCTGATTGGTGGAGTGCTGCAGAGATGGTTGTTCTTCTGGAAGGTTCTCCTCTCTCCACAGAGAAATGCTGTTGCTCTGTCAGAGTGACCATCGGGTTCTTGGTCACCTCCCTGACTAAGGCCCTTCTCCCCTGATCGCTCAGTTTGGCCAGGCGGCCAGCTCTAGGAAGAGTCCTGGTGGTTCCAAACTTCTTCCATTTACAGATGATGGAGGCCACTGTGCTCATTGGGACCTTCAATGCTGCAGAAATTTTTCTGCACCCTTCCCCAGATCTGTGCCTTGATACAATCCTGTCTTGGAGGTCTACAGACAATTCCTTGGACTTCATGGCTTGGTTTGTGCTCTGACATGCACTGTTAACTGTGGGACCTTATATAGACAGATGTGTGCCTTTCCAAATCATGTCCAATCAACTGAATTTACCACAGGTGGACACAGTTGTAGAAACATCTCAAGGATGATCAGTGGAAACAGGATGCACCTGAGCTCAATTTTGAGTGTCATGGCAAAGGCTGTGAATACTTATGTACATGTGATTTTTTTTTTCGTTTTTTATTTTTAATAAATTTGCAAAGATTTCAAACAAACTTCATTCACATTGTCATTATGGGGTATTGTTTGTAGAATTTTGAGGAAAAAAATTAATTTAATCCATTTTGGAATAAGGCTGTAACATAACAAAATTTTGAAAAAGTGAAGCGCTGTGAATACTTTCCGGATGCATAGTAAATTAAAGTTCACAGATTATATCCAAAGATACAGCTGTTAAATTTAACGTAACATTACATTTAAAATTATAATTATTCTTGATTGCCTTACTTTACCTACTAAAATAGTGATGGATGCCATTTCCATTAAGTGTAAATAGCAACAAAAAGCATCTTCTTTGCACTGAGTGCAAATAGTGTTAGATGCTATTCACACTACTAATTAACATACTGCAGTGTGTTTATTGTGTTTTTTAGAGTCCAACAAACAACCTACAACTACCCCTAAACCAAACCCTAACCCTACCTTGCAAAAATGAACCATGGTATTACTACAGTAACCATAGTATCACCATGGTATTTTGTAGAAAAATCATAGTAAACCACAAAATTAAACATGGTTCTATATTAACACCATTTTACTGTAGTAACACCATAGTTAAATGTATTAAAACTATGGCTAAAATACATGGTTAGTACAATATCAATATAGTAAGCATGGTTAATTTTACCCACATCAAACCTTTCTCTAAACTCCCCACCATGTCAAAAAAAAAAAAAAAAAAAAAAAACAACAAAAAAACAACAACTTTAAATTCATTTTTATTTATTATTATTAGTAGTATTAAAGGTAATTTTAAGAGTGGAGATAGGAGACAGTATGGGAAAAAGGGACGTCTGCTTGATTAAAAAGTCATCCACACTTAAACACTATGTTATTCAGACTATTTGACTTTTAATATTAATATTTGACTTTAATTTCTTTGTTTCCATCAGACTGTTGGGAGTGCAAATTGCTCTGCTGTGTGGCAGGTGCTATTTACACCTAGTGCAAATAGTCACTCCATTACTTTAAAGGTGCATCCAGTAAGTTTTAGCTGGCTCTTATTCGTCCTAATAGTACCAGTGGTTTTGAACTTCATATTGACATATTGAGTCATGAATGCACAAAGTTTGCTTACTAACTGTTGCCGCTTCACACCAAGATGTTAGTTTATGTTCTGTTTTTCTCCGTCACATACAGTACTACACACATCCGTATAATGCACATTCATGGATTAAATCCAAACTAATTTCTGCTCGTTGCACACTGGACTGTGAGCGGACTGCCGCGACTCGCAAGTTTTCAGACTCTCTCAAACTCTCTAACTCGTATGACTTTTTCTCTTCTGTGGAACACAAACAAAGATATATAAAATGCCAATGGGGTCAATGGGGTCTCATTATCTAATATAATGAATATGAAGTTACATTTTGGTCTACTTTTCACACAAAACCGATTTAAACCGATCGCTTTAGAAGACATAGATTAAACCACTTGAGTCGAAAGGATTACCTTTCCTACCTGCTGCCTTTATGTCCTTTTTGCAGCTTAAAAGTGTTGGATCCCAATGACTTGCATTGTATGGATATAAACACATCTATAAAAATATCTTCGTTCGAGTTCCACAAAAGAAAGAAAGTCATACGAGTTTGAGACGGCATAAGGGTGAGTATGAGAGAATTTGAATTTTTGGGTTAACTATTCCTTAAAGTAAATAAAATTCAGGAGCATGAAAGAAAGTGTACAATTTGAATATGTGTGCCTTAAGCCATATTTAAACCTGGAAGCATCCCACTTTAGAAAATATAGTCTGTTTTTAGGGAGGGTATGATTTTCTCCTAGAGTGCAAACATTCTTTCCAACAACTTATCCCTCCTCTCAACACTCAAGTTGATATTGTTGCAAATGCTGTTCCAGGCATCCAGAGGCCTGATGAATTGCATTTCCAGTCATCCCACTGGCCATCTGGAGTTTTCCTATCTGTATCTTCCACAAAAAAAGTAAAAAGACTGTATATTTATGGGCAGCCTGGACCATTATTATTAGTGTTACAGTTGGGAGCAAGTCTTGGATGGATACAGACCCACCAGGTACAGTTTGGGCTGAGATTTGGACAGAGTGTGGCAGATGGCCTGCCAGAATAGCAGGTACAGTACAGGAGTATCAGTTGTGCTGAGTCTGCACTGGAGGACAAGCCAGCTCTGGTAACCTTACTTTATCAGTTCTGGGCTCAAAACAGAAAAGAAAAAAATAGATTTCCCTTCTCCCCTGAAGTTCTGCTCCTCCACACTTCTCACCACAATAATCCCTTTCCTGAGAAAACCTGGGACTTATATTTATTTCTTTGGAAAGAGAATAAGAAAGAGTCTTGTTTGAATTATCAGGGAGGACTCTTCTCACCATTGTAAATGTGCAATATTTTTGGTGTATCATATTACTGACATCGACATATATAAATTACCTAAAGAAAGAGAAGAAATTAAGAATGTTTAAGGAGAGAGAAAGAAGGAAAGACAAGTTTTTAGTTCAAAGAAAGTAAGCCAAATATAAAGGCCTAGAGTAAGCCTGAACTTTGGTTCACACAAAGTATTTCTTAGTCTAATCTCATCTACCATTTTTTCTTCCACTGAAAAAGAAGACATGGAAAAATGGCTCTGTGCATTCAAGGAACAAAGCAGACAGACTTACCTCCACTATGTGCGTAGAGAAGCCAGCCTGAGACATCTGGAGTCCAAATGCTGTCCCATTCTTGCTAGTCCCTGTGGACAAAGACAAAATGAACAAAAAGGACAGCAAAAGAGTCTACTATCCCATTAACAAATGGAACATAGTAGATTTCAGCAGTCTTAAAGAGCAAGAGTCATGACACAAAGAATATTTCAAAGAGATATGGTATAAATTTTAAAATTTGGTCCAATGAGATTTACAATGTAGTACTGTGCAAAGATGTAAATGCTTTATAGGCTGAGGTTTTTGTCTTTGTTATGGATATGTTGCAATGCTGTGTGGTTGTAAAATCTCCCACCCTCTAAACTGAAGATCCTTTCTCCCAGAGCATCCACAATGTCCTTCAAAGCTGCCTCGTCTGTCACATTAAAAAAATGCTTATCATCAGGGTCGCTAGCAATGTACTTGATCTCATTGAGGAAAGCTTCAGGGTTGATGCTTCTGCGGTTATAGTAGCCCAGTACCTGTTGTGTGAGAAGGCCTCAAGAATCAGACAGCCGCAAGAGAGCTCCCATCATCAAACATGATTAATTTCCCCTGAGTGCCCACGCAAACCCACATTTTAAATGTAAAGCCCAATAAGTAGGGCTTTGAGCATTTGGCCCTTGTCGTCAATTTCACTGGTGTCAGCAGCTAAATGTGGCCTCAAAGATTTCCAGTCCAAGTGACTATACCCATTTTAAAATGGGCCACGCCTCATCTCAGCATGAGACTGGGAATCTAATCAATGGCAGACTAAAGAAAGTGCCAAAGAAAGAAAGCAGGGAAGAAAGAACTAAAGTGAGAAAGTCAGGACTTACAGCAATGGCATATCGGGTGATGCCATCCTTCTCGCTGTCCTCGATGACCTGCTGCAGGTCAGGGCTGTCATGTGATTCACCATCGGTAATGACAATCATCACCTTTTTTGCTCCTCTTCTACCTCCCTGTTTAAAGGCCTGTGAGCTGTGAATTATAATGTATTCTTAGTAAATGTCGTTGCTGGGCTCTGTTGAAAAAAAAAATATATGTGCAGTAGAACATCACTGTGCTTGATGCTTAAATAGTATAAACTAGATGATTTTTCAAAATCAATGAAATTCTTTATTCTGATCAATCGTGGCATTCAGCAGTGAAAAATGTCTAAATAATGATAAGTTCAGGCATGAAACTCTGAATGGTTGAACTAGTTATATTTAAGCCAATCAGCTTGCTCACATGTGATCGTATCTCCAGAATACATGGATTAAACCACTTGAGTCGTATGGATTACCTTTAATATCTGCTGCCTTCATGTCCTTTTTTTGGAGATTGAAAGCGTTGGACCCCACTGACTTGTATTGTAAGGATTTAAACACACTATACATCTATGAAAATATCTTCATTTGAGTTCCACAAAAGAAAGAAAGTCATACAAGCTTGAGACAGCATAAGGGTGAGTAATGTCAAGCCATTTGGCTAACATGGTGTTAGCTGATAGGTCCTTTGACTTGAAATCGGGTAGCCAATCAGCTAGCATACTCTCTCTTTGCCTAACATTTAAATTTGTTATGAAATGTGTCCAAGCAGGCCAAGGCACACCTAGCTAGCATACACTCTGTGCACATGGCTCTTCGGAGCAGCAGCAGTACACAAGTCTTGGTGGTAGATCTGCTTGTTTGGGGGGTTATTTTTTGTGTTATGCGTTTGTGCAGATTCCCTACTTTGTTTGTGTATTGTATTTATGTCTAATTGTGCAGCAGCATGTCATAAGTGCTTTATACAGCATGTCTTGTGTTTTTCTAATTGTAAAGCAGAAGCAGAATGTTAACATACTTAACTCAGTATGTCAGTGTATGTTCTAGCAGAAGCAAGTCTCCATTTTTGCTCTGCAGCAGCGTAGCAGATGCCAAGACCATTATCCTATTAATATGTCATATCCACATTACCATGTTAAATCTTTCTAAGAGTTGTCATGACTGCACTGTAAAACTGACTGGTCATCCAGGAAAAATATATTTCCTACATATCTATATATGTGTTCTGTCTTAGTAAGCTAATATAGTAATTTCAACTCAAATCAATGTTTCTTAAGTAAATGAGTAGTCATGTAATAATTGGGATAATGTACAGTCAAACATCATGGTTACTTTCATAACCTCCGTTCCCTGATGGAGGGAACGAGACGTTGTGTCGATGTAGTGACACTAGGGGTCACTCTTGGGAGCCCCAAACACCTGCTTTTTTTAAAAAAGGCCAATGAGAATTGGCGAGTGGAATTTGCATGCCACTCCCCCGGACATACAGGTATAAAAGGAGCTGGTATGCAACCACTCATTAAGGTTTTGTGCTGAGGAGCCAAGACCAGGTCCTGGCCATTTCAGCAGGTAGTTCAGCATTGTGGCAAGAGGGACACGTCTCGTTCCCTCCATCAGGGAACGGAGGTTACGAAAGTAACCATGACGTTCCCTATCTGTCACTCACTCGACATTGTGTCGAGGTAGTGACACTAGGGTTCCCTATACAAAACGCCACAATTATCTGGACTGTGTTACATGAACTGGCGGTGCGTGATGGGCAGACCACTGTGTGCCTCATAGCCAGCGCACCAGGCTGTCACGTAAACTCTCCCAACGCTCTTAAGAGCATCGAACGGTCCTACAGGAACAAGTCGACTGCCCAACAATAGGGAAACACTAGCCCAGCTGAGGCCTCTTTTCCTCTCTTTTCTCCCCAAAAAGAGTGGAATTTGTTAACCGACTGTTGTTGCTGCAGTAGGACGCCCTTGGCGACGAGCAGACAGGGTGCAGGGTCTTAAGCCGCGCCGGGGCAGGATATGTTGTAAGGCTTCCGTCTGCTCCTGAGCCTAAGAACCAATCGTCGAGCCGCAAGGGTTCAGGGGAGAGTGGAGGGCTCTACTCTAGCCCAACACTCGCGGCCGCCTGGGAAAGCATGTCTCATTTCCGCTTCGGCCTAAAACTGGGCGACCATTCCCGAAGGAGGAAGCCCAGCCGAAGTCTCCGTGTCAGACTGGACGATAACTCATCGTCTTCCCGAGCGAGAAGTCGAACTCGCCCTGAGACGAGCCGGCGATCTCGTCCGAGAGCCTGACCGGGGCGAGCGAACGTGCTGGGGAATGGGAGGTCCGTGGGGGGATACCCGGCGGAGGTGGTCCCATTGATGTCCCCAAATCGCCCCCAGTGCTAACCGACGTGGCCTCAAATCCGTAGGTAGAAGGACCGGTGTGGGGAGCCGCTGAGGTGGCTTGCTTTTCTTATGAAAGCAAGCCACGACCGCAACATTGCCATGGTCATGTTCTCACAATGTGGACATGACTCATCCACGAACGATGTCTCCACGTGGGCAGTGCCCAGATACGTAAGACAGCGATCGTGGCCGTCAGAAGTGGAGAGGTAACGACCGCAACCAGGAATAACACACAAACGGAAAGTCATCTTTAAGAAGACATTCCGTGTGTGCCGCTCTTTTTGTGAATGAAAATATACTCTTTTAGAATATACTCTCTTATTTTCGCTCTGCCACGGGTGCAGAGGGGGTGAAGCCGCTGAAATGCGCTGTAAATCCAGCGTCTTTGGAGGGAATTGAATTCAGTGCACTGAATACAACCACTCGGCTCCGAAGAGAAAATCTGAATGAGTGGTTGCATACCAGCTCCTTTTATACCCGTATGTCCGGGGGAGTGGCATGCAAATTCCACTCCCCAATTCTAATTGGCCTTTTTTCAAAAAAGCAGAGGTGTTTGGGGCTACCAAGAGTGACCCCTAGTGTCACTACATCGACACAACATCGAGTGAGTGACAGATAGAGAACAGTCATTCTCTGTTGTGTGCATATATGTGTGCATAGTACCGTGCAACACTGATTCCCAATGCAGTGTTGGTTTCTTCTCCTCCTCGCTGGCCTATCTTACGGGCTGCTTTGACCACATCCTCCACAGAGCGAAAGTCATTCAGGTGAAACTCAGTCACCACTTTTTCTCCATACTGCACCACTCCAACCTGCATATTTCAAATGGGACAATGACATGATCCACTTCACATGACAAACATGAAGTTATTTTTCAGAAAGATCTGTGTAAGAGTCAGAACACACCTGAATCTGTCCTGGTCCAACATAAAACTTCCGCAGGATATTGATAAGGAAATCTTGGACTTCATTCCAAGGGTAGATTGAATTTGAACCATCCAAGACTATCACTATGTCCATGTATGTCTCACACCCTGATAGAGAAAAAATATTATTTAATGATTTTTGGCCCCTAAATAACTGTAATTATCCTGTTCAGAAGCAAATTCTAGTGACACATTTAACAATCAAGGTCTGTGATTTTTTTTTTTTTTTTTTTTTTTTTAATTTTTATGTCTTTGCTCTTTCCTTTATGAGCAGCCAAGACCATTTTCTTTTTAAAAAGATTAACACCACCTTATATTGCCTGTAGCAGAGCAAGACAACGTCATGGCCAAATTCAGCATAAAAATAAAACCCATGGTTAAGATGGAAATTGGAAACATATTGCAAAAACATCACTACAACAAACTGTCTGAGTTAAGTCAAGTTGCATAGTGTACAGGTGCATTATGATTACTTTGGAAAGCAGGAGCGATAGTGCGGGAAAATTTGAAGCTGGCATTGACTCTGGAGCAAATTCCAGTGCTGTAGTATGAGCTGCCACATTCGTATGACCAAAGGGGTCCACAAGCCTGTGAATTATCACAAACAGGATCAAGCACACAATTAATAAAATAATCACTGACATATGTAAAGCTGGTGGGCTCATTTCACAAAACGTAAGATTTCATAGCTTTCCACAGGTGAATGGAAGTGTTAAACACTTATCAATATTAGTATGTTATGTTTAAATTTCAAAGTACTAGATGATGTTAAAATTACACTAGATGTGGATTAAAAACTATGAATCTCTAACAAGACAACCAAACATTAAATAATAATTTTTCTAACTCACCACAAAGCTGTTATCTTTAGGGTTAGAAGAAAGGGTCATTCCAAGTCTCATCTTATCCTTTCGCTCAGAGACATTTGTCAAGGATATCCTTCCTTAAGGGAAAAAAAATAATGGAATTACAAACATGGAAGCAAAAGAGTCAAAAAGGCCATGCTCTGAACCATTTTAGGTTTAAATGTGACCACAGTCCATATGTGGCATATGTACTTTACACAGGGACCTCCTCTAACCGTAAACATATTTGTTCATCCTGTCTAGACATTCCTGGCTTTATCTACAATTTACATCTGTTAACTGTGTGCATCTATACACATGCATACATTATCAAAACTGTCATAGTGGCTGTATCTACACACCATAAAGTATACAGATGTTACATTCTATATAGTGTAAAACCTAGATGTGTACATGCAAATTCCATTAAGATTAGAAGAGCTTTTGAATGAATGAATGTGGTGCCCTCCTTTGCTTTTCACAAGGCTTGCCTGGTAACACTTTACCCAAACCGCAACTCTAAGCCTTATTTACAACCTTATTTAAGTAATTATGGAAGCTTTGAGAAGTAATTATTTGATGCTTGTAAATAACAACAGCTAATTTTAAAGTGCATTTACAAATGTAATTATGCCAGTTATTCATTTAGTAATTATAATCAATGAGTCCCCATACCAAGATTGAGTTTGGTGCAGCTGGGCCCACCAGATTTTCTGCTTAAGGGACATTTGTACACGTCTCCTGTCTGATGCTGCCCATTAGTTTCCAGTGGGGCTCCTACCAGTAACCTAGAAACATCCAAAATGCAAACTTATAAATATTACCTTTGACATCCTACCACATTCATCAACCAACAATCTAGTAAAATATACAGTGAGTACAAAGCAGGTGTGTAATCCACTTCCCTGAAATAATACAACAATCACAAGCCTGTTGGTTTAAGCTCCCTCTGAAAACTGGGACATTTAAAGGAGGTTAGAGGAAGTGAATGAATGAGAAATGGCAGATGAGGGGAATCTATTGGTAAAGGAATGTTTAGACAGGTTAAGTTGAGTGTTGATGTCTGAGGTAATGTATCAATGGAAGCACGGAGGGCGGTTAGGTATGTGGGGCTCCGATGAGAACTGTTTGTGTGTGTTGAAATATGTGCACATGTATCCTATGGCTCAGACTAACTAAACATATCGCTCCATTAATGCTGGCAGGCTTCAGACGTAATACTGCTTCTGTAGAGAGCAATTAGGGACATGCACATCATTCAGGTGCAGTAGCAGCCTGCACTGTAGGGAGCAGTTCAATTTTCTCATGACTTTCTGAAGCATGCAGCTTTTAAAAGCAAAGTCTTTACTTTCACTAAGTACTAAGGACTCATTTAACTAGTCACAGATCACTGGAATAACAGGGATCCTGAAAAACAGCACCACGTGTACTTTCAATTGTTTATGCAAGAGACAAAGAATGCTTTTATGCTGACAGTGATCTTAAGGGAGAGAGAAAACCTGCTTGACTTCGCATTTACATGCCAGTGCTAGGCCAAGATGGTGACTAAAACGTCATTCAGCACTACATAATTAGTTCACGGCGAGGTCCTTTTAAAAATGGTTCCATAAAGACATGAGACAGTATCTTTACATCAGGCTCAAAGAGTCTCAGTAAAACTACATTAGGCATGGGAAACAAATAGCCATTCATTGCAAAAGGCTAGAGGAACAGTATTTTATGATACATGGGTTACCTGTCTGCCTTTTTTAAGAGTGGTTCTCTTGTTAAACACTACATTTTCTCAAGAGCAGTGCACTAGCTCTCATATACTGTATGGTAATTCAGAGGTTAGTTCACAGCTCAAAGTAGTAGCCTACTAACTGATCTTAAACAGTAGGTTCAATTAACTCATTCTTTAAGAGCAAGATGGGTGTAATTATTTGGAGCCTAAGCTTATAAATCTTGAGGTCTCAGTTTCAATGGTATACTGTATATGTTTTGTATTATTTACTGCATGTTAAATGATATATTCAAAGAACTTAAACTGGCCCCATCACATCCTGCCAAACTGAAAAAGTTAGAAGCATTGCTTGAATCTCACACACACCGATTATTACCATATCTAAAGCTGATTTGACAGGGGGTAAAGGTTAATGCTTTACACAGTAACAAATAATTTTTTTTTGCTTAGCCATTATTATTAATTATAAGATACCTACAGGCTATTTACAATGGAATTAGGAAATGAAATGAAAGATTTAAGCACATGCTCTACTAGTTAGTCACAATGGGTAAATTCAGTGTCAAGACTTTACCATTACATAAATATGAAATGACATTTATGTCTTTGATGTAACAATATTTGGATAAGCAAAAGCTCTATATTTGACATTTGTCTGAGATGAGCATTAAATAAAGAAATAAGCTAAAGCATTTAGTTCATATAAGTTCGTATAAACATTTATTTTAAAAGTCTCGAATTATTTTCACAGAAAGAGCTCAGACTGTGTGCATATTTGACTGCTATTAATATTGTGATTATTACTGGTGTTATAGCTGCTTCTGGCACTGCATTTTACACAGTGCAGCTCAGGACACAGCTACCTAAATAAAAAATGGAAAAAGGGATGAAAGAGAAAAGAGATGAGCATGAGAAAGGAGACTTTTGTTGTAATGATTTAATGGTCTAGCCAAGCTTCCAGGGCAATGACACAGTGAGCTGTTAGAACAATCAGACCCAGACACATTAGAGTCCAGATTTTTCTCTGTGGCAGGGCTGCAAAAAGGCTAATAGCACTAAATGAAATAGTCTTGCTAATAAACAAATTTTACTTATTCAATCTGCCACAAAACTCTGCACTAGTAGCCCAAGCCCTTTGTAAAAATAGAAGAGGAAAGGCACATAGTACAGTCATTAATATGCAAACAATTTCTGCATTTGGAAAGAGAGAAAAGACTTAGCTTATGATATCGTGGTGCTGAGGTTTATTAAAGTGTGAGTTTCATCACATCTATATATTTTGGGTCAGAAAGGTGCAGCAGAAATACTCTATCCTCCTTACATCACGCTCTATGACAAAGTGAGTTATTAATTGACAAGAACATGCTGTACATCATGTTTTGAAAACTTGTGGCATTTTCAAGAAATTAAACACATCTGTTCTGCTCTTCTGAGCACTGATCAGATGCAAACACAGACACATAGTACAGTGGAATATATTGCCAGGATTTTACCAAATTAAAGAGTAGTTTGTTACGATAAAATCCTGTATTGAGAATGTTTCTGTGAAATCTGTGCAGGCTTGGTAATTTTCTGTCATAACACAACAAAGTATAAAACAAACTATAAAAATAAACAAATATGAAAAATACTATTTTTTTATTTTATGTTTTTTTTATTATTATTTTTTTTTATTAAGTTGCTATTGGTAATTTCGGTTTCATCTAATCATTAGTAGTTTGTGTACCATGAAGTTGGTCCATGCACAGACAGATGCCTTTTCCTGTTACCACCAGTGTGGAGGGTTTCTGGACCATATTTCAGCTGAATTTGAGCCTAAAGCTGAAGGACACTTTAACCCTCCTGATGCTTGTGGAATTCAGAGCTCACAGGCCAAACAAAGGTCAAAACTCTGCAAGGAATTCAAACTGCAACTTCTGAAAAATAAACAGCCTGTGTGTATTTATCATGTGTTTATGTGTGTGCGGGTGCACGTGACTACATTTGTCTCATCCCAAGGGATCAATCTGGACAATTCTGTGGATGTGAAACTGTCAGCTGTGGCCACCCAGGACAACACTTCCACTATACCATTTGTAGTAACATGACTTCAAAGATTTGCTCCTATTCAGTCACAAGAGCATCAGTGAGATCAGGCACTGATGTAGGGCGATTGGGCCTGGCTCACAGTTGCCGTTCCAATTCACCCCAAAGACGTTCAGTGGGGTTAAGGTCTAGGCTTTGTACAGGCCAGTCAAGTTCTTCAAGTTCCACACCGACTCAGTAAACCATTTCTGATCATGTTGCTTTGTGCACAGGGGCATTGTCATGCTGGAATAAAAAAGGGCCCTCTCCAAACTGTTGCCACAAAGTTGGAAGCACACAATGCCCTAATGACATTGTATGGATTAGCATTATGATTTGGCTTTACTGGAATTAACAGAGTAACCAAACTGTTTAAATTGAAAAGGCTTGTCCACATACTTCTGGCCACATAGTGTACTTTTTTGACTGAACACAACAAAAGAACAACATGACAAAAAGTCAGCAACTTAACAAAAGAATAAAGGTGTGTATGCATCAGTCCATGTCTCTACATGTTTGTGTGGTTGTTCGCGAATTGTAAATGTGCATGTGTTTGTTTGTATGTGTTTGTGTAAAATACATAAAACTAATGATCTAAATGATCTAATTGAACTGAATGAAAACACCCAGAAATAGGAAAAGTGGTCCCATTATAATCAACTGAGCTGTGTCTATCAAAACCACGTGACAGCAACTCTCAAAGGGGACGGAAAATGCAAACAGACACCCCTATGATGGTTATCATGTTTTAAATATATTTCATGTAAAGAAATATTATTCTCTTAGAAATATGTGTAAACCAAGTAATATCATTGAAATTAAGGTAGTACATATAATCTGATTTGAATGGCAAATCAAGGGAGAGCAAGTAATGAGAAAAAGACGACTGGCACAGAGGACACGATTTAAAGCTGCTAAAGCAAGCAAACACCCTCTGTCAGTATTCAGTATATCAATATTAAACAGTCACAAATACATAGGCCTTCTTACTTCAAATTGTACGGTACTTATTTAAAATGCTTGTTCAGCTGTTTTTACAGTACATTGTAACAAACGAAGTACAGTATATGGTTTACCTCTTTGCAAAAAAAGTTAAACACATTTTTGGAACATGCTTTTACATGATAATTTCAAAGTTGCTAGCCTGTTATTATTTATCTGCTAAGAAATCTGGTAGGCAACTGGGACTGTTCCAATATATGAAGGACAATGTCTGTATGTCTTGGAACACATACTGTATACTGAAAGTGTTCCATTCTGCCCTGTTGTACTGACCTGAAATATAATGCATATTTCTACATAATGTTAAGACTGAGAGTAAAATAAGAGAGTGCTATGACTACATTCTCCCCTTAAATTCATGGATTTCTTGGTTTCAGTAACCACAGCTGATGTGTGTTTTGCCAACTCCTTTCCCCCATTTCCTTTCACCACTAAAACCCTTCTGTGCCTCTGAAACTTGCAGAGGGATAACACCTATTTCCACTGCACGCTGCTGTGATGGACATGCTCATTGGGACCCTCATTGCACACCAGACAAAAAGAAAGAGACAAAAAGTTATATAAGAAAAGTTAAAAGAGACCAAGAGGAATATTCTACAATCATACTACTAAAGACTACAATTTAAACCGTATGCAGTATGTTTACTGTACTGTAAATAGTATGCATATTTTCTGTATGCTGGGAATACCTGAATGTTTGCCATAATGTGCATTAGACAGCAGAGCACACTGCATGGTATCCCACAATGCATACTGTTCGACTTGAGCTTCCTTTTTAGAGTGACAATTGGACAGGATTTGATCGGACTCCAAAAGTCAAGAAATTTAAAATTGGATTACAAATGCAAAATAACCACATGATTTCTTCATTATTTACTGGATGCCACAAGCTGAATTAAATATAAAACATAATGAGGTCATGTAACAACAATGACACATTCTGTTGTTTGAAACATTTATTGTTAATACTGCTTCACATACTGTTTTTTATTTATTTATTTATTTATTTATTTTTATTAGGCAGTATATAGTATATACATTGTGCAGTAAGCAGTACTCTAGTAGTCCATTAAAAACACAGCCAGAGTCAAAGAGAAAGGAGGAGACTGGAACAAATGACTGGATGATTGCATCATGTTTATTTATTGTTCAGGTGCACTCAGTCATTTTTTGTTTATGTTTTTTACTTGAACTTACTTTACACCTAGCGGCGTGGATTAGAGGTCTGCATGGGCCTTAAAATGAAAACCGACCTGTACCCGAGACCGTGTGGCCCAAACTCTACCCGGCCCTAGCGATAACGTCAGATTTTAAGCCCGAACCTGACCCGAAATCACTTACTATCTAATTTATTCTCCTAGCAAGTACAGTTGCAATAGGCTGTATTTTATGTAAACATATAGGCAACATTCATAACAATACTGAAACAGTAAACATACACAGTTTTAACAAGGCACTGCAGCCCCTAGTACACTAGAGCAGAAGGGGAAAAGCATTGCCTTACCGCTTATTTGCTGAAACTTCTCCTGGTGCATAACAATCTGGAATAATATAAAAAATGCAACAGTCCCCTCTTGGTGCAGAACAATCTGGAATAATATGAAACACTGCAACAGTCCCCTCTATGCAGCCTGAACTTGTTTAGAATGTTGAATTTTTGTGACAACTGTACTAAAAACAATCTAGGAGCAGCACAAAGAATGAAACAGAGTGCAGGTGTCTCAACATGCATTTTAACTTTTGAACTTGACATGGCGTTTAAAATTTGCTGGTCCTGCACGAGACGCTGAAGACAAAACGAGGTGTGGTGCAAATGTCAAAGACATTCGTCCACCATATGTTTAAACAATGGGAAAACAGAACAGATGTGCGCAAAAACACGTTCAGTGTGAACAGCCCCTAAATCGCCCATTCGCGCGTGTCTGTGAGTGAGAGCGTGTGCGCGAAACAAGTTCAGTAAGCCTGTTTATTTTTTCATTAATTACAAACCCGAACCCGACCCAAACCCAAAGTCCTACTTGAAAAACTGACCTAACCCCAGCCCTAGACCTGTCGGGTTCTTGGGTCCTGTCGGACCCGGGTCGGGTTGCAGACCTCTAGCGTGGATACAGCATCATTCAAACACAGTAGTTTTTAGTTAGCAGTGCCATGGTAGAAATTCACTGTTCACAGTACTGTAGCCATGATTAGCCTAATTGGTAAAGTGTCCAATAACATGGCAGTTAATGCCCAAGAACTATGACAATAACTAACGATAACTATATTAGCATGCACACCATTCTATTCTATTTATTCTAAGCGTGCTGCAGTTATGTCCACAGTCAAAAAAATGGATGTAGATGACCAGCTACTGCTCTACATTTCGCAAAGAAACCAAAAGAAAAACAGACGGATACAACTTCATAGGAGACAACACAACACTGTTGACATTTTATTCCAGCTTGCTGTAGCTTTTCATTATCTCTGTTAATACTGAAGAAAAATGCAGAAAGTTTGCCGGTTCTTGGGCAGGAGTTTCCATTTAGTTTGTTTATGTAATAAGTGGTGATCTGATGCTGGAATGTGTTATTTTTAAGATGAGAGCATGTTGCTGCTCGAGCCCTTTAAATTTGGATGGATTTTGATTGGCTGTCAATGCTTTTATTGTTCATCAGCTGAAAAAAAATTGCTCTGAAAGTGATCCAAACAATATCAATATCATGTCATTATCGTTACCAAAACTGCATCTTGTTTCATCTGGACAAAATAATAAACACATTATTCTTTTTCTTGTCAGAGAGTATTTTCTTTTTATTGGCGGTGTACAGTAAACAGACACTCAGATCACACACTCAGCATGGCATATGAAACATCGCCGTTGGAAATAAAGAAAAAAATAAAGGCATTATTAGAGGTTATGCAGATACATATTAATGGAGGTCTACATGGAGACAAGAAACATTGTATCATCATGATCTCGGTAAAGTAAAAAGCAGATTTTATTATTGTCTCTTCAATACAACACACAGCAACAAGTGAATGATTTACTTACTCTTTTACTATAATTGCTGCTGTTAGAAAATTTGTCGACTTTATTCTGCTGTACATCCTGTGGTTGTGTGATAGTTAATAATCCCATATTACTAAACTCTGGTATTATTATCCTTATAGCAGTGTTGGGCAAGCTACTCAAAAAATGTAGCTAGCTAAGCTACCAACTACTCAACAAAAAAATTTGTTAATCTAAGCTAAAAGCTAAACTTCAGAAAAAGTAGCAAGTTACACTACCAGCTACACTCCAAATGTAGATTGCTACATTTAAGCTACTTAATTTTTTTCAACCGCAGATGCACAAAGCATACTGTCATAGACAAAGCACCTAAAAGACATTCACATGGTGTTTATCAGAGTCATGGTACAGAATATTACAGTTTAGTGCAATACAGTATACAAGTATAAAGTAGGTGCAATACGTATGCGCAATACGTATGCGCACGCAAAACAAACAAACATATAAATTCATATTTATGCATGCTACCTATACAAACCCATGTGTTCAACATGTAAAATCACTCAGGGCCTGGGTAGCTCAGCGAGTATTGATGCTGACTACCACCCCTGGAGTCGCGAGTTCAAATCTAGTGTGTGCTTATTGACTCCAGCCAGGTCTCTTAAGCAACCAAATTGGCCTGGTTTCTAGGGAGGGTAGAGTCACATGGGGTAACCTCCGCATGGTCACGATTAGTGGGTCTCGCTCTCAATGGGGCACGTGGTAATTTGTGTGTGGATCGTGGAGGGTAGCATGAGCCTCCACATGCGGAGTCTCCGCGGTGTCATGCACAATGAGCAACGTAATAAGATGCGCAGATTGACGTCTCAGAAGCGGAGGCAACTGAGACTTGTCCTCCGCCACCCGGATTGAGGTGAGTAACTGCGCCACCACGAGGACCTACTAAGTAGTGGGAATTGGGCATTCCAAATTGGGAGAAAAGGGGTTAAAAAAAATTGAATTTTACAAATAAAAGAAAAAAGAAAAATATGTAAAATCACTCTTTTACATTTTATTTTTCATATTTATACTACTACCTCTACAACCCCATACCCATTTAAACATAATTTCATTTCTGTAGAAAACTCTGAGTACATACAGTACACTATTCATCTTATCCTGTAATTCTGTGTCTAGCTGTTGTATTTCTGTATGTACTGGAAGCTTTTGATAAGAGGCCAAATTCTGTGTGTGTGTGTGTGTGTGTGTGTGCAATAACAATGTGATTTCTAATAGTATCAGATGGTAATACCATGGTACTTTGATATACAACTATGCACCATTCTGTAGTTGCACGGTGCTTCAAAGTACTTCAAAGTATACCATGTTACTACCATGGTAAATTTATATATGATTACCATATTCATATACTATTGTATTTACATGGTGCTCCCAGGTAATGGTACATGTCCAAAAAACATCGTAATGTCATATTATTTTTTAATTGCTTTCATGTAGGCTAATAAGTGTTTTGATACTCTTTTGATTGAAAAATGTATTTACCTGCAGAAGTCGTTCACAAGCTGCACACATATTGAACTTACATCACTTCATCACTGGCAAATGATAGGGTGTATTTGCAGGTTTGGTTTCCATTGATTGATTGTAGATCCACTGCAACCAGCGTTATCTTTATTTGCCGTGTTATAAAATATTCCATGAGCTTGTTGACAAGTGAGAGTGCATGCCAAATGATTCAGCAGTGCGAGCACAAGCTTTCGGAGTCATTCAGACTGAATCGTGAACCGATTCAAACTGCTTGCCTATCACATCCAATGTCCAATTCATTGTAAAGAACCGACACAAATGAGTGATTAATTTGTGATTGGACATCTTTAGTTCTGATTCAAAACTGCCATTAGTAAACACCGGATACAAGGCATGATATAGTGGTGTAGCTTTTGTCAACGCTACGCCGCTACCGTGTCAAAAAAATAGCTTTGCTACTGAAAAACTACTTGGTTTAAAAACTAGTGAAGCTACCGTCTAGCTACCGTATGTGCTAATCAAGACATTTCCTAAGTCCAACTGTGCAAGAGCACACCGTACACACATGCACAAGTAAATAGCCAGTAGTGTCTCAGTGTCCAAAGCATTTCCCTTGTTCAAACAATCTCAGGTAAACTAACAATAATGACAATATAGGCTACTCTAGAGCCAATTCCTGCACAAACCATTTTCCTCTCCTATTGCCTAGAGCAGTGTTTCTTAAGCTTTTTTTTGATGAACGCCCCCCCCCCCAATTATGTGACATAATTTGTGTTATGCAACTTCGATGCATTGCATAATTTTAAAGTTTTGTTAATAAATTCAGCAGGCTTACGTGTCACGAATGTGAGACCAAACCTTGCGTTTCTTGAATTCAAGCAGATGGAGGGCTATATCTGGGGCCTAAAAATTGAAAATGCGAAGACAGAAACTAATAATAAAAGTGATATTGATAATATATTTTACATTTGCCTTTTTGAAAATTTTAATTTCTTCATTAATTATTTATTTTTATAGTTTTAACAGTGGTATTTGTAACAAGACCATAGTAAAAACATGGAAGCATGGATCTTCTTCACTATCATGGTTAGATGTAACATGATTTCTATAAAACAAACTATGGCATTTTTGTAATTATAAACAGTAGACCTACTCTAAACATGTAAAATAATAAATACAAAATATAAATATTTATAAATTGAAACAAAAATGTATTCTATTCCTTCACTCCCCTAATGTAGCCTACAACAAATTTAATAGAGCTGAAGTAGTGATATGATATATTTATTAACAGTCTGTTTCTGCCTAAAGTACAGTTAGTGTTACTATAGTAAATTCAAGGGTGGTGATTTCTGTGCCGAATTCAAATGGTTTCCTCTTCTCGCAACTTACTTCTCACTGATTCCCGCAAAGCTGCGAGTTTAAGAGCTTTGTGCTCGTGCTGCTCTGTCCATTGAGCTGTATCCATCTACAGAGCCATACAGGGGCATTAGCCGAGGTTGTGCCACTGCCTGTGTATTTGACACTGCTAAACCAGATACTTCAGATGCGTCGCAAGACTTCAAAATCAGATGAACCGTGGTACAAATGCATACCAACCCGTATAATTGAGAACCAACTGATATATTCCAAGTCTAGATAAACGTTTTAATGCAAAGAGGAACTTGATGATTGATTTGATTATTATGACTGATAAACACCCCCATTTGTAACCTAACACCCCCACTCTACTAATTTGCTCTCAGTGCCCCCTGGCATCCTTTGAATGCCCCCTGGGGGCAATACCGCCCCAGTTGAGAACTCCTGGCCTAGAGTCATGCCAGTACAAACACGACACGAGCACCCAAATGCTCTCTCTCTCTCTCTCTCTCACACACACACACACACACACACACACACACACGCACACACTCACACATGAGGTAGTGTTCGCTTTCATGTCATTAACTGTTTGAAGAACACAGAAGTAAACTTAAAATGAGGTTAAAAAGAAACCTCTATAATGAGTACATTTTATTTGACAGTAAAATGACCTTTCAATCAATATCTCTTGTCTTTATGTACTGTATATCCTGTATGTGCCTCTTTATCTGAGTCTATACTGTAGGTTTTTGTGTACTGTATGTTGCGTAAGAGCTGTTTGTGAATCATTCATTCACAACATGCATCTCCCAAAGAAAACCAGAATATGATAAAAGTGATATGTAAACACACACAATAACAAGAGCCAAGCCAGACACACATGCCACACTGAAAATTTCCTTGGCCTTTTAATGGTTTCCAGCTCCAGTGTGAATGGGGCAGAGACAGAGAGGGGTCTGTTTGGCAGCCGCTCACTTGAGAAAGTCTTTGTTGATATTGCCCCACATCAGTACAGCTAAACTGACAACCACACTCACATTTAAACTACAGACCAGCTATTAAACTATTTAGGCAATGTTGAATGGAAAATATTTCAATTTTCATGATCTTTGATGCAATGGGGAAAAATATCCTCATTACAGAGAGGAACAGATGAGCTTCTCTTGCATTCTTACAGCTGGCAAAGATGAGTAGCTCATTAACTTTGTTTGAGTGACATAAAGAGGTGAATGAGACAATGTGCAACTTGCTTCTGAGTTTTTCTTTGCTTCCACAATACTCATACAGTCACAGTAACACACATAAATCTCTGGGCAGGGTTTCAGGTGAGCTTTGGCCAAGCAGACATATTGGAATGCCAGAGCTGAATCTGAGCTGAGCCCTTCATCATATTGCCAAATGCAACAAGCAATTATGATGTCACAATGATGGAAAACAAATGTTAAACTCCTTCAGAACTCCCATAACCCATAAAGGCATCATAGGCAGATCTTCTTTTTACAAGAGATCTAAATTTACTTGTGATGAAAACGGTATCACTATATAAATCTCTGTCAATGAGATCCTCTGCTGGTTTGAGAAAGTAGCATGATAGATGCATTGAAACACCAATTCTCTACTCATATTTTTGAATCATTGTCCCTTCAGTTAAATAATTGGGCACCCAGGGTTTTTTTTTCATCTGTGATGGAGGAAATAAAGAGGTATGGGAAGGAGTAAACAAGTACGTCTTACCACTTCTGTCCCCCTGTCATGTGTTGTTGGACAGTGTAGCCAAACTGTGCCTGCCTGGGGCCCTTTATGATCCTGTGGTTGCTGGTGTCGATGTTGAAACAGTCATGGAACCCTGTAAGCAGACATAGGCAATTCAAATATGAACCAGCTTGCTTAGACATAAAAGTACATTTATTGGCAAAGGCAATATATTCTAAGAGCCAAGAAGCTTCAGCAATGACCCAAAACTAAGATGGAAGATTATACGGTGACTAAACTGAGGAGTTACTGCCAGCACAAAGAGTCCTAAACAGTAGTGCTTCTATAATACAAGTAAACTACATTACACAACAGTTAGTTCTGGTCCTCAAATTTGATTGGCCATGCGGTGTCCCAAGAGTGCTGATATTCAATATATAACAGCACTGGGATGCTTCACTCTTTGTATCACTCCACTTGTCTGTGTTCAAAGCTTTCTAAATAGTGGTGTGGATTTTGATTAATCTCAATGATTCGAGTCTGTTCACCAAAAATATTCATTTAGTGACCATTTCTGGAGATTGCACCTTTATGTCAGTAAAATTATCATCTTTAATGTTATTAGTGAGTCAATGAATCTTTGACTATTCATTAAACAAACCTGAGTTCAGTCATGACAACTCTCAGAAAGATTTAGCATGTTAATGTATATGACATATTGATGGGATATTGGTCTTGACCGACTAGATCTGCTACACTGTTGCTGATGCTGCAGAGCAAGTACGAAGACTTGCTACTGGTAGAGTATACACAGACATGCTGGCTTAAGCATGTGAACATGCTGCTGCTGCTGCACAATTAGACATACAAATAATCCCCATGTAGCAGACAAGTGGAGCTGGAGAGGAGGAGGGTTTTAGAGAAAAAAACTGCTTATCTGGAAAACTGAGCAATTTAACAAGTCAGACAACATACGAGCCAATACTTAACATATCACATGTGAGCGAACCGATTCACTAACAGATAACAAATTCAAAGAACCTATCAGCGTGTTCCATGTAGAGTTTCATGCCTGAAATTTAGTCATTTGTTCACAACAGCAACAATGCAAATGAACGGGAACGTGTTGTTCACTTTAAAGATTTGTTTAGAAATGAATCACCACTAGTCAAAAGTCAGACAATGAGAGCAGCGTAGAGAGTTGTGCTTGATGCATTAAGTTTTTTTGGAACTAGTTTCACTGGTGTAGAAGAAAATGCAACTAACTGGCCAATTTTTGTCCCAAATGTAAGTTATCTACTGTTCTTTACTTGTTTGTTGAACTGTTATATAAAAGCAATATTATTCGAACAAGACACAGCACTCTTGCTTGTGTGATGCTGCTTAATTGGATGCCATCTTTGCTGCTTCTACACAGAGAGATATATTCAGATTATTCTGATTTTTCATTTGCGTTAATGATTTGATGCTCTTCAAATATTATTTTATTCAATTGCCTTGAACATAGATGACTGAACAATGAGTAACCAGTTAATGAGATGCTCATGAAATCTTTTTTCTGTTAATTGTGCATAATGAGTGTAAGGGTGCTAAAAGATGTGATCCAGAAATCTTTCTTAAATAAAAGGCAATTTTCAGACACTTTGGTGTTTTAAAATTTCAGTACATCCTATTCTGAAAACAGACTTTGATTGCTTTTTCTGTTTTAAAAGAGGGTCTGTTTACAAATGGCATGCCAGAATGGCTTATGTTCTGATGGCCACCAAAGACTAAAAGATCTTGGGTACTTGGATTAACAAACACTCTTATGGAGGTCCTCCTTTCTATTCAGTCTAATGCTCGTGGTAATGTAGAAAGCCTCCATGATTTCCACCGCTCGACCTGACCATCTCCAACTCCGTCAACAGACTCTAGTGTGGGACACACAGGACCATTAGACCTCATCATGGATGAGACTAAACAATAAAGCTGTCAATCATCAAGAGGATAGTCTGTCAGTCAAAGTAAGAGTGAAGTAAGGAAATTATTGCTGATTGACAGAGATCTTTGAGGCAGGTACATTTTCAGTCACAATGCAAGGTACAGGCCAACCTCTAGTAAAACTCCACTCTTTTGAGATACTGAAATATCACCATGATTATATAATTATATTTATTATTATATAATTATGCCTCACCTAAATTAAAGGCTGCAAATATTTGGAGGATTGTTTAGGGCAACAGAGTTTTTATTTATTTATTTAAATATTAATAGAAAAATGTAAGCAAATACTGTACCTCTCGCTCTCTCTCTCTCTCTCTTTTTTTTTTTTTTTTTTTGCAAATATTCTCAAGCAAATAGCACATTCAGAGGTGGCCATCTCAGCTAAGAACATTGCATGATGGCAACACCACATCATACACATCCCTATCTAAAGTATAAGCATGGCTCTTAAAATAAATCTAAACCAGGTGCTGGACTTAAAAGAAAAAGCTCTGATCCAGGTGTAAACACAATGGTTAATTTTTCTGAGAATTAAACTGAATTACAATGTTAATCTCTGTTCTGAACCCCTGATGATAGCATATGGCTATCATAACCCTGCACACGTGGAAACCAATGCAAAGGAATGTATCCATTTGAGAAAAAAATGGCAAGTATGCAGAAAACATACAGTACTACGGGGTCTGATGAAAGGCCTGATTTTCTCTGGTGGCCTCAGGTCTCTGGTGCCTCCAGATTGGCTTCTGTACCAATGGAAAAAACTGAGAAAATAAATCTGCTCTGCATTCATTTAAAAGACTTTGCAAGAAAGGGTCTTTGAAAATAAAAGTAATTTATTTTCTAGCTGTCATCAGTAAAAGTGAAATAGTTTATTGATGATAATGCTGATAATGATAATGTCTGCTTCACTCAGGAAAGTAGTTTCCATTCAGTGTATTATATCATGCAGTGGATTGATAAATGAGATGAAGAGATCTTCCTCTTAGTAGAGGGGGGAAGAGATGTTAAGTGCCTTTAGATTCCTCTCTTTCGCTCTCTCTCTCCCTTTCCCACATACTCTGTCAGTAGACAAGTATAAATGATGACAGTCTACAGTAGTGTTGGGAATGATGTAAAAGCATATTTGCACATTAATCTGCTCAGTCACAAGAATGCAAAGACAGTAATGTAGACCACATGTTTTTCCTAGCATCATTTTTGGTCACTTTTCAGATTAAGTGAGAAGAAAAGCTAAGAGTGAGACACTGCCGGTCATTGAAGGAGTTTTATTTCTGATCAGCAGTATGTTCCACTGTGAGCAGCAATGAAGGCTCTCATAGAGAAGCAAAATTTGACCCTGGTCCACACACAGCGGGAATTATCATCATCAGATTCTCTGCCCCATGCGGTAATTCCTCCTACAGCCAAAACTGAGGCTAATAAAAATGTGTATTTAACAAAAATACACTCACTGAGCACTTTATTAGGAACACTATGGTCCTAAAAAAGTTCCAGATGTGGTCTTCTGTTGTTGTAGCCTCTAGGTTCGATGTGTTGTGCTTTCAGAGATGCTGTTCTGCTCACCTCAATTGTAAAGAGTGGTTATCTGAGTTACCGTAGCCCTTCTGTCAGCTCAAACCAGTCTGGCCATTCTTCTTTGATCTCTCTCATCAACAAGGTGTTTCTGTCCACAGAACTGCCACTCACTGGATGTTTCATGTTTTTGGCACCATTCTGGGTAAACTTTAGAGACTGTTGAGCGTGAAAATCCCAGGAAATCAGCAGTGACAGAAATACTTAAACCACCCCGTCTGGCAACAACAATCATGCCACACTCTAAATCACTGAGATCACATTTTTCCCCCATTCTGATGGTTGATGTGAACATTAACTGAAGCTCCTGACCCGTATATGCATGATTTTAAGCATGGCACTGCTGCCACACAATTGGCTGATTAGATCATTGCATGAATAAAGGTGTTCTAGTCATTTGAGTCAAAGACTTAAGTGGTTGTATTTTCTGTGCTTCAGTTTGTTTGGTGTTTGGTAGAATTCACAAGAACTGATTAATTCTTGGAGTAAAGTTACACTCATCAGAGGGCACATGCATAAATTAATGTGTCATGTGGCCAGTATTGATCTATAACCAATAGCCAGGTCCACGCAGAATGTTTGAAAACCTTGTTTAAAGCATTCCATTAAATTCTGACGATTTTCCTCAGAATCAACACAAGCAAGAAATAAGAAAAAAGGTCTGGACCCTGAAAACAGAACAAAAAAACAAACAAAAAAACAGATTCTGTCTGGGCCTACTCTTAGCCTATAATTCACTTATGTGTCATCATAATGTAATGTAGCTATCCTTTTGTACTATCCAGAACCTTTTGAACATTTTTTCCAAGCATTCTCCTAGGAGGCTTTATTTATGAATAGCAATAAAATGAGAACATAGCTCACACATGTACATAAAAAATAGATCCATCAACTGTCTAATGAAGGAGAAGGAAAGCTTAATAATACCTGTTATATGCTGGATAATGTCACTTTTTTTTCTCAAATTTTTCCTAAAGTCTCTCCCACAGTCATTGACCATTTTTCCCATTTTGCTGGATTAATATACATCTTAGCAGGCTTCCAGCTCATTACCAAAAGCAAACTGTGCCTGACACCACTTGAGAGCAGCTTTAACCTTAAAAAAAAAAAAGAGAGAGAGAAAGAGGGGAGTACAGAAGTTGTATTTTCCATTTGAAATTTCAAACGTGGCAGACACTTTAATATTCTCTGTAATATCAGCAGGTCCTATAGCAGGCAAGAGTGAGTTTCCTGTGTATGGAATTCTTTTGCCCAGATAAATAAACCTCAGTATAGTGGCTGCAAGGGTTGTGCTGTGTCCAGACCAGGCCTACGATGCTTTTGGAGCACAATCAAGCTACAGGAGCCACACCACAGTCATATTGATTGAGAACCAGCAGTCTATGAGAGTGTCCTTGCATTCTGAAGGTTTACAATCTTCCAGATTGTCCTAGATCCATGGCACAGTGGGTAATGCATGTGCTAAGGATGTTTAAAGCCCTGTTCATAGGTACACAGGTTTGAATCCAGTTGATGTCATGATCCAGTCCCGTTGCCCCTGTCTTTTCCCACTGGATTCCTCTCTCTCTTCACTTGTCCTTAAAGGCAGTGAAAAAGCGCTTAAATAAGAATCTTAAATGAGATTTTTTTTATATATCTATATCAAGAAAAAAAAACTCAGAACAGATCTTAAGCACAAGACTGAAACAGAAATGTATTCTTGTGATGTACTAATGAGGTTAAGTATGAGCATTGTGCATGTATATATACTGTAACATAAGCATATCATCTCCTGAGAAACTTCCATTAAAATGTATGTATTATTTAAACTGTAAAGTTGTTTAAATCATCAATTACTGGGATAACAGGGTTTATGGCTTTATATCATCATGGCGACAAAGTTGTAAAATTGGATATCTATCCAATTGGATATAACAGAAAAGGTTAGTAAGCAATTTTATCACACTCAAATCATGTTTACATATTGTTTGTGTCTTGTGGCAATACTTTTGAAACAGTAAGTATTTTAACATTTGCAGACTGGCCCCTTTCACTCCAATCATTAGTGCCTCACTGTAACCCAGATTTTAGCTTAAAAAAAAAAAAAAAGAGGGACAAGTCAACTACATTTTTGTGGTAATCAAAGTTATGCCACAAATGCTGTCGATTGAGTTTAACTTATATAGATCCCAGAATATTCCTTTAAAACACTTGATGCTTGGGCTGAGTGCCCATGAAGCAAAGATGATAGCATCCAAGTCACATACTTACTTTGAGGGTAACTGCCATTGAGATGAATGCAAATGCTTTTCCAATTACATTAGAACTCCTTGGTCTTAAAATGCTGCATTAATAGCAACCCTAGCCCCCTTTTGACTCCTCACATGGCTGGACACAGAAATCTTGATCAGGTTAACTCAGTCTCAAAATCAAAACATTTCTAAAGAATGTTTTGACTTCCTACAATGCCAAGGCTGAATCATTTTTGTTCCTGAGACCAAGAAAGGAAGATTTTAAAAGCCACATCTAGGCCAGATAATCCATGGACTATGCCCCAAATTCACCACCAAAACCAGAACCCACATAAATGCCACCAAATGAAAACTACCAATACTAAACTCTTGCTGCCAAGATCTTAGTTAGGACAGGACATCCCCTCTAAACATCTGCTCACCCACCAGTCATCCCTCCCTGCCTTCACAAATATTTATGTGAGGAACTGCCCTGATGCTACAGTATAATGAGCCTTTCTGATGCCCATTGGCAAGGATTACGGGCCAGCAGATTGGCTTTTAATAAACTCCACATGCCAGAAATGCATCTCCCAAACCTTTGCTTTGAAACACTCTTTTCCTTAAGATCTCATGGGCTTTGTGCTGTTAAAGTATTGTGCTGAACCTCAGGGGTTGATATACTGTACATTTTATTACACTCACAGATCAAGAGCAAAATGACCCGACATTGATCATTTCATGCTGACTTCCCAACTGTGAGCTCTGTGGTCTGGAAAGCTCATTGAAGCACTGTTGAGAGATGACTAGCAGTGGATGAGCCTGGTGGCCAATGACTGGGTTTGTGGCCAAAGTAAACTATCTGTAAGGCATATGGCATCAGCAGCCTGATATACACCACAGTCAGGCATTACTTTCTAAGCTCTGTAGTTCCTCATCATTACATTTGCACATCAAAATGAATGTGCAAGAATTATCTGCTACTAACTCTTAGGCCATGTACACACTGCAGCTAAATTAGGGTGTCATTTTACACTTTAGTGCTTAATCCTGTTCTGTACACACACAGTTCAATAAAATACGGGAGTGACAACCGTATTTTCAAAAAATTCCATGCAGTGTGTACAGAACTGAACTGAACAACTAGTTGTTAATGACGTGATTAATGGCGCGTGTGAGATGTGTCCGTCTTCTCCTGGTGCAAATCACACAAACAGAGGTATGTGTCTTCATTCATTCATCTATTCCAGTCTGTCTCTCTCCTTTGTAGTTTCTCTGATCAGCCCTGCAGTCTTGGGGTAACCCAGTACAATACAGTCTAGAACGCACGCACTGTTTAACAACAGCCGTTTAGACGAGCAAAAAAAAAAAAAAAAAACACGCCGATTCTGTCAACAGCAGCTAACGAAACATTGTCAGATGATAATACATCTATGGTGGATAATCTCTTTGCTCAAAGTCAGTGAACACTAAACGGGTTAAACTTGTGCCATTCATGTTTCACAGGCGCAAGACGCTGCAGCATTCACCTCAACACTCTTCACATCTCTCTCTCTCTCTCTCTCTCTCTCTCATTCTCTCTCTCTCATTAGCCTGTCATCAGTACTATAGATCCATCAGGACAGATCCAATTCCTCCTCTTTTAGCCAATAATTAAATTACACAAATTCAAAACCAAATATTTTGACATCCTAATTTATTGCCAGACAGAGACAGACAGACAGATAGATAGACAGATAGATAGATAGATAGATAGATAGATAGATAGATAGATAGATAGATAGATTGATTGATTCATATCCCATCAACAATCCCTCAAAACATCAGAACAAGAATATAAAATTTGAATTCTCAAAGACTTTGACTCAGGACAGCACTGGACTGCCAAAGTTCTCTCCTTAAGTATTATGCTGAGATTGTCATTTCACAGATAACTGAACTTTAATCTGGCTGCTCACCAACACTTTTCCAGACACAGGAAACTATGAGCTCCTGATACTGTATGTGCCTGTTAACATCTCCTTTCAATTCAGATTATGCAAGTGCTAAGAATGGAAGTTGGAGAAAGGTTAAACTCCAACCATTCCACAGCCAATCCAGCATCCCCATCTATCACAGGAGGTCAGTGTAACAGTGCCTGACAGTGGAAAGCAGACATGGGAGACACCTCTACATAATCACATGCACACAAATCACATCCATGACACTTATTCTACTCTCGTACAGTTACAAGTTGCAGAGCATTGAATTTCGTTTGTAATGTCAATGGACAGTTTGCTTGCCACTTTGTCTCTCTTCAGTGTCTTTTAATTGAAAATAGGCATCTCTTCTAACCACACAGACACAGACTAGAAGTCTGCATGAGCCTTAAAATGAGACCTGAACCCGACCCGTACCCGAGACCGAGTGGCCCGACCCTACCTGGCCCGAACGATACCATCAGATTTTTAGCCAGAACACGACCTGAACCCGAAATCGCTTACTATCTCATTTCTTCTCCTAGCAAGTACTGTTGCAATAAGCTGTATTGTATGCAAGCATATAGGCAACATTTGAAACAGTACTGAAACAGTAAACATACACAGATTTAACAAGGCACAGCAGCCCCTAGTACACTAGAGCAGAAGGGAAAAAAGCATTTCCTTACCGTTTATGTGCTGAAACTTCACTTGGTGCAGAACAATCTGGAATAAAATGAAACAATGCAATAGTCCCCACTATGCAGCCTGAACTTATTCAGAACGTTGAATCTTTGTGACAACTGCGCTAAAAACAATCTAGGCGCAGTGCAAAGAATGAAACAGAGCGCAGGTGTCTCAACATGTGTTTTTGAAAATTTGAAGTTCTTTTTAATTTGACATGGTGTTTAAAATGTGCCAGTCCTGCGCGAGATGCTGAAGAAAAAGTGAGATGTGGTGCAAATGTTTGTGGCTCACTGGGGGGTGAGCCAAAGATGTGCACAAAAACATGTTCGGTGTGAACGGCCTTTAACTCGTCCATTCGTGCGTGTCTATGAGTGAGAGAGAGTGCGTGCGCAAAACAAGTTCGGTAAGCCTGTTTATTTTTTCACTCATTACAAATACAACTGGAACCTGAATTCCTACTTGAAAAACTGAACCGAACCCAGCCCGAAACCCGTCGGGTTCTCGGGTGCCGTTGGGCCTGGGTCGGGTTGCAGACCTCTAACACAGACACACACACACGCACACACACACACACACACACACACACACACACACTTACCTGGCAGCATGCTGCAAAGAGTCCAGAGTAGGAGGGTGCAGTAGTACTCCATGTGTGTGTGTGTGTGTGAGAGAGAATGTGAACGAATGTGTGTTAGTGTATGTGCGTGTGTGTGCGAGGATAGAATATCCCGACAGTGTGCTCTACTGTACACCCGACTCTGATTGACTCCACTCCTGCTAAAAACACTCTCTATATCTGAGGCAAGGAGGAGGGGACTGTGGCCAAACTAAAGGAGGTGCTCATTCAGCAAACACAAAGATCTTCTCTATCTTTCCCACTTCATTTCTCCTTCATTTTGTCTTTTTGCCTGTCTGTCCATCTATGGTTGAGTTTGGTCACTCTGTTATGAGCTCATGCATTGCTCCTGAAAATGTGCTCCATATAAGATAAATATGAAAATTCAAATTTTAGGAATAATGATCTTCCGTGATCTAATTTGCATAACATATAATCTGTATATTTTCCAACTTGATTGATGCAGAGATTTGTGGTTAACATTGCAGCATGTTATCTTGTAAAGCCCACTGACAAACTCTCAGCACAACCTCAGCCACCATCCAAACCACCTAACCCAAGCATATAATTACAGATTATATAATAACTAATACTGACTTTCTGCCCCCTCTAATAATGAAATATAACATCGATTTCAATTTGACCTTGACAAAACCAGAGTAATTAAGAATAGATCAAAATGAACATGCAGTGTAATTTTACTCACACAAGTAAACAACCAAACACATACAAATATACTGCTTATTTCGAGCTACCTCGAAATTGTGGCAAATATCAACTCATGAAGGTTATATTTGTTAACATTAGTAAATGCATTAGGTACCCTGAACTAACAAATAACAATATATATTTTTACAGCATTTATTGATCTTTGTTCATATTAATTTATAAAAATTATGCCTTAAAAATCCTAACCCAAAGACATTATAAAACATTTGAGGAACAAAAGAGCTGATTGTAGTTTAAACATCCTGAGTGACCAAAGTTAAGGTTGTTGCTCTCATTAAGAGTACTTAAAAAGCCATCTTTTCTTTCCTTTCATCAGACCTTTCTATCAAAGCCAGGCATCTCAAAAGTGCAAAGTAATTCACCCTCTCTGGAAAAGAGGCAGCTGGGAATGTTGGAATTTTTCAAATTCTGCTCAAGACTGTAAAGTCAAACCAAAGAACTGGGTAGTGACTCAGTCAGACAGAACAAGGTACATTCAGAGGGAGAGAGAGCGAGTTAGTCAAAGAAAGAGAGATAGACAGGGAGCAACCAAGAGGTATTAAAACATTAAACAGATGTTTGGGCCATTTCCAGACAGACAGACATAGAGAGTGTGAATACTCTAATCATTTCAACAGGCACTAAACTGACAGCAGTGGGCACCAAAGAAACAGAGTAATGTGATTACACTCATTCCGGGCAGGTGTCTGATGATATATATGAAGGCATTACATGTATTTATTTTTATAGCTCTCCTAATTAAATTCAGTGTTTAGAATATACTGTAAATCCATCATAGACATGAAATATGTATTACTGCATGATCCAATATGTTTTCCAGCAGTTCTGTAATTAGAATAGCAAATTCTGTTTTTTTTTTTTTTACATTATTAATCATGCAATGAGGGCCATTGAGAGAGAAACTAGCCAGGGCAAGCCAAAGCAATGAAAATACCAGGTACAACCCTCGACTAGCATATAAAGACTTCCCAAAAGCAGAAGCAAACATACATTTTATCAGACAAGCTGTAAGACAGGAGGCATTTGGTTGCATGCCTGTGGCAAATTCCTGTTCTCTTCTGAAGTGGATAAAGAAAAGCAGGGGAAGAACAAAAAGAGGGTAATCCTATAAAAAGATAGAGAAGAGCTATTTGGTTATACAACAAAACATGAGGCAGCTTTTTCTAGTATTGTGGGGTTTCAGTTCATAGCTCAAGAATCCCACTGTCAATTTGGAAAATGTCAACAGTCTGAAATAAATGATAAATCGGAGAGGAACCCACAATTAAAATTAAAGTCTGTTTCTCTCTCTCAAAAGAGGAGAGGGGCCTGAGAGGGAGTTGGGTTGTTTCAGTCACTGTTTCCACATGGGGGGGGTGATGGGAATCATGCTTTGCCCATGATTCTGAGCTGCTGATGAAAAATACCATGCCAATATTTAAAGTGAGAGAGGAATTCAGTCAAGAGAGTGAAAGAGAGATTAACACAGAAATGACAGAGTTCTCTGAGCAGTGTGAGAAGTTTTTTTTTTTTTTTTTTTTTTTTTGGAAATCAGACCCTCATTCCTCCCTCCTTAAATGTGGGGGTCCGAAGCCCCTTGTTTACGAAAGGCTGGAAATAAATCCCTGTCCTCTGCAGGAGCAACACTTACCTCATGGCCACAGAGCCTCAAACAGCAGCAGCAACTGCAAACAATTAAACTGACCCAATAACCGCCATGTTACATCTATCTATCTATCTATCTATCTATCATCGTCTTTCTGTCTGTCTGTCTATCTATCATTCTCTTGTTTTCTGTTTGAGTTTTTTTCTTTCTGGCACAGCAGATCACAAAAAACATACTGTTGACATATATAGCAATGTCAGTGACAACTCTGCTTTGGTCAAACCCTAGAAGTCACTACAGTGTCATTCAGATAAACCCAACACCAATGACAGCGCTTACCCAAATCTGGACCTTTGACTGTTGCTGTATGATGTTGTTCAAAACATGGCAACCACACTCAGTAATGCTGAACTGTGGTAAAATCTGGCTTTCTTCTGTTTTCTACCCTTTCATTTTTTTTTTTTTTTTTTGCTTCCAAAATTTCAAATAGCAACTGTCAGTTGCTCAGGGAACAGATGCTGGTTGACATATACACTCAAAATTCAAGACGTAAACTTACTGTGTTTCCGGCAAATTGCATTGTGAAGTCACAGGGATAAAAGTACAGTACTGTCAGCTGCCTTTTAAGACACGCAGGTTAAGGACTTTTAAGAATCAAGGCAAGTTAAAAAGACTAGTCTTGATCAGCACAGATTACCATGCTGGTCCAGGCTGGTTACTGCTGATTTGGTGCTGGTGAAGCTGGCCAACCAGCATGGTATTTCTGATGAAGCCAGTTGATCAAGGAAGTCCGTTTGGTTAAGCTAGTTAATCCTGAAGTGTTGTGGGAATACAGGCATACCAGCATCCCCTGCTGAGGACCAGCATCCAAGACATAACATAGAGTATGCTGGTGATCAACAACACTGGTCTTTTCAACAGGGATTTGACAGAAGTTTCTAAAAATTGGAAGAAGAAAACAATGCTCTGCACTCTGTAGCTTTTCTATCACAAAAAAAATACTTAATGAAGTATTAATAACTTAATACTTCATTAAGGTAGTAGAACACATTAACTACATCTATATGACAGGACTCTCAAAGCCCCAACATAAATGAGTTCATGAATCATATAAAATCATCCTAGGAATCAGGGATTGTGGTCAGGCCATAGAAGCATGAGTCAACCAATCAGAAATGCAGATGGTGATGTGCTTGGATGGGCTGGCTGTTTGACTGACAAGCAATGCTCAACTGGAAGAATTCAGTGGTTTTGGCTAAAGATGCTGGTGCCCTCACACTCACTCGCAAGCTGTGATGAAGGCTTTGCTATCCCAGTACACAATATTTTACCAAGAGCTCAACTTTTGTAATCCCGGTATGCTAAAATCGAATCAACACTCTCACTGTGTTGAAATCCAGTGGTTTGCACTGTAAATAGTGATCTCATAACCATTTGCATTCCAGCTATTCTTCTCTCTTCATGAGATCTGCCTTAAAAGGCCTATTTTTGCTGGTTATGCTGTTCGGTTCATTGACAATTTTTTATTTTTTTTAAAGTACACAAATCCTATTCATGCATATTAGTGTTGGTGAAATTACGAATAAACTGCAGCTTCCCAAGTTACAAGCTACTCATAATTTAAAATAGTTACACTACAGTTAAGCTCCTTTTTTTTTTTTTTTTAAAGTACTTATAATATATATAATATAATAATATAACATTTAAAATATTTTTAATAATTTAATATTATTATCGTATATAGAACAGAATACAATAGAATATTTTTATTACACTGTAGAGCCGAGGAGGGCGGGGCCGGGCTGGAATGACGCACGCCCGGTCCCCAATCAGCCTGATGGGGCGCGTGAGGGATAAAGGCGGCCGGGGACGACAGTTCAAGAGAGAGAGAATTACAGGCAGCTGTACTGTGTGTGTTTATGGTGGTGTGTTTTTGGTTAAATTGTTTATTAAATTATTATTTAAATTGTCAAGCCGGTTCTCGCCTCCTCCTTTCCACTGAACCCCCTTACACTGGTGCCGAAACCCGGGAGGGAGGAGGGATTCCCGTCGCAGAGTCCTCGACACTGCCGTCTACCCAGGGGAGCGCCGCTGCCATCTGATGGGGGACGGAGTAGCCCGATCACCCGGACGCGGGGAACGGCCGCCGTCTGCGAGGCCAGTGGGGACTGGACTCCCCGACTGCCTGAAGCGAGGGAGCCGCTGCCGGGGGCGGAGGAGTGCCCTGCCATCCCCCGGGAATGCGGAGGGGTTGAGGGAAGACAGCCGTCCGCGGGGGGAGGAGGGAAGCGACTCCCCGACCGCCTGGAGTGGTAGGGCCACTGCCAGGGGCGGAGGAGTGTCCCCACGGGTCGCCGGGAACGCGGAGGGGCATTCTGTCCGCTGGGGGTTGGAGGTCTGACTCTGGTCCGCCCGGGGAGGAGCGGCTGCCGTACGCCTGAGAGGGTGGAGGAGTGATTGAGGACCACGCGACGGCACATCAGAGAACCGGCGAGTTTCTTTTTCTCTCTCTCCTCTCTCTGTCGCTCCGTGTTGGCCTTTCCCTCGCCTATTTTGTTTTTGTTGTTGTTTTTCCCCTCCTGTCTCCTCCCAGGCCAGCAGTCGGGGCACAAGGCACGCCCCCCAGAGAGGAAGGGGGTATGTACGTCATGCTGGGGGCTCCCCAGCCTGAGGCAATGCCGGGAGGAGTGTAGAGCCGAGGAGGGCGGGGCCGGGCTGGAATGACGCACGCCCGGTCCCCAATCAGCCTGATGGGGCATGCGAGGGATAAAGGCGGCCGGGGACAACAGTTCGAGAGAGAGAGAATTACAGGCAGCTGTACTGTGTGTTTATGGTGGTGTGTTTTTGGTTAAATTGTTTATTCAATTATTATTTAAGTTATCAAGCCGGTTCTCACCTCCTCCTTTCCACTTAACCCCCTTACATACACTAATAATAATTAAAATTATTATATAATTAATAATTTAATTCTGCATTCAGAATAGTATGTGTCTGGCATAAAAACAAAAGACCTGAAGTAGGGTAACAGTAGACAAATGGCGACAACATTAAATTGAAATAAATTTATACTAAATACAAAAATGTATATAACAGAGTAGAAAACAATGATAAACACGAGCCCTTAACTAAATATTTAGTCAAGGGCTCAAGTGAATCAATGAATAGACCATTTCAAGGGTTATTTGTCAGTGTAAGAACTGGCCATTTCCGGCTATTTGTCAAACTCATTCAAAACAACAGCGGGAGGAGCTTTATTCATAATGACTTTAACATGATTAACGTTAATAACATTAATACGATTGTAATAGAATGTCGTTGTTAAAATATGGACCATTTTGTTTGGTGGCTGGATGCTCCCTGGAGGCCTGAAAGTAATGGAAATTAATTGTTTAGATTTCCGAAAAAGCAACCACAAATGGACACCTGCACTTCTGCAGTGAAGCGAGATGGCTGGATGGATACATGCACTAACAACTGGAGCACACTTCTTATCTCTAGTAGGTGAACAAAAATTTTTCAACTAATAGTTAGTTTCATAGTTAGTTTAACTTGCTAATTCAGTCAGAATATTTCTTTATGGGCTCTAAAAGTTACTAAATATTATAATGAATGAAGCTGTGCAAGTCATTTACATTTACAGTCATTTAGCAGATGCTTTTATCCAAAGCGACTTACAAATGAGGAACCTAACAAGCAATTTGTCATACAAAAGTCAACAATATCTGCAATATCCACTGCCAAGATCTAGACTAGCAGTAGTATAGAAGCTACCGCGGAAGAAAGAGACATAAAGGAAGATTTTTTTTATCATTAAAGTCTGCAAGTCACACGCTTGCTGCATTAACAGCTTCATTGATTATAACAGGAGCAATCCAATAATCCCGATCTCCCTGCTGATGAAATAATTGTGAGCATCTAAACTATGACACACTTTCATCACCTCTCTCGCGTAGACATGCTCAGTATCAACAATACGTCTGGATAAATCAACTGTAAATGTCTGATGTTCTTTGAGAAAATTAGTTGACTCAGAGTCTTATTTAAGTGATCCTCATCCAATGACACCTCATTGTTTATTTTCAGCTTTTTCCACAGATCTCATTTGTTCTATATTAGCTAGACTCTAAAAGTACACACTTGTGATACTACACCGGCATATTGCGGGGGGTGGCACAAGGCACCCACACAGACACCCCCCCCCCCCCAACCCCACCCCACCCGTCAACAACTGTGGTGACACGTTGAAGTGGGTTTCGCCCAAGGCGCCTTTTGTGTAGAGTAGGGAGATGGAGCAATAGTTACACAAGAACCTTGTTAGATTTTCATGGATTCTCACAGTGTCAGAGTTCCTTTAAGGACACAGTAGTCAGGGTCAGATTTAATGGGACTGGTGGAATTGTGGCGATTTGAGTTAAACGATTTGAGTTTACACAGATTGAGCACATCCACCAAACTGTTTTTGTTATTCTGGAAACCATAGGCACACAAATGACGTCCTCAGACAATCAGCTCAGTTCTGTGCTACTGTTCCATCAACTGTTGCACTAAACACAAAGACATCCACATCGAGTCTGGAGCACTAGCCTAGATGCTTTATAAAATGTGGGAGATTGAATTTACACCTGCAGGACTAAAAGTGGATAATTTAGGGGAGGTTGGATGATTTAAATATATTTGTGCTAATATTATCAGACATTTGAACCTCTAAGTAGGGTGAATCAATTCATTGTGAGTTTAAAGGAACAGACAGAGGGAACAAATTAATAATAATAAAAAAAAAAAAAATAACTCTTTTCTTTTAACTTCACAGAGATGTTCAGACACAGTCTGCTGCATTTTTTTTTTTTTACTACCAAAGTGAAAACAAGTTATAAAAATTTTTCCACTTAGATGTTTGAGTAGAAAACAAGCCAAATTATACAGTTGAAGTCAGAAGTTTACATACACCTTAGCAAAAATGTATTTAAACTAAATTTTTCACAAGTCCTGACATTTAATTGTAGAAAATTTTATTTTAAGAATGTGAAATCTCAGGATAATAGCAGAGAGAATGATTTATTTCAGCTTTTATTTATTTCATCACATTCCCAGTGGGAATGAAGTTTGCATACACTTTGTTAGCATTTGGTAGCATTGCCTTTAAATTGTTTAACTTGGGTCAAACATTTTGGGTAGCCTTCTACAAGCTTCTCACAATAAGTTGCTGGAATTTTGGTCCATTCCTCCAGACAGAACTGGTGTAACTGAGTTAGGTTTGTAGGCCTCCTTGCTCGCACACACTTTTTCAGTTCTGCCCACAAATTTTCTATCGGATTTAGGTCAGGGCTTTGTGATGGCCACTCCAATACCTTGACTTTGTTGTCCTTAAGCCATTTTGCCACAACTTTGGAGGTATGCTTGGGGTCAACCAAGCTTTAACTTCCTGGCTGATGTCTTCAATATATCCACATAATTTTCCTTCCTCATGATGCCATCTATTTTGTGAAGTGCACCAATCCCTCCTGCAGTAAAGCACCCCCACAAAATGATGCTACCACCTCCATGCTTCACGGTTGGGATGGTGTTCTTCGGCTTTCAAGCCTCACCCTTTTTCCTCCAAACATAACGATGGTCATTATGGCCAAACAGTTACATTTTTGTTTCATTAGACCAGAGGACATTTCTCCAAAAAGTAAGATCTTTGTCCCTATGTGCACTTGGCGGTTTTGGAGCAGTGGATTCTTCCTTGCTGAGCAGCCTTTCAGGTTATGTCGATATAGGACTCGTTTTACTGTGGATATAGATACTTGTCTACCTGTTTCCTCCAGCATCTTCACAAGGTCCTTTGCTGTTGTTCTGGGATTGATTTGCACTTTTCGCACCAAACTACGTTCATCTCTAGGAGACAGAATGCGTCTCCTTCCTGAGCGGTATGATGGCTGTGTGGTCCCATGGTGTTTATACTTGTGTACTATTGTTTGTACAGATGAAATAGGTACCTTCAGGTATTTGGCAATTGCTCCCAAGGATGAACCAGACTTGTGGAGGTCCTGGCTGATTTCTTTTGATTTTCCCATGATGTCAAGCAAAGAGGCACTGAGTTTGAAGGTAGGCCTTAAAATACATCCACAGGTACACCTCAAATTCAGTACACCTCCTATCAGAAACTAATTGGCTAATTGTCTAAAGGCTTGACATAATTTTCTGGAATTTTACAAGCTGCTTAAAGGCACTATTAACTTAATGTTCGTAAACTTCTGACCCACTTGAATTATGATATAGTAAATTAAAAGTGAAATAATCTGTCTATAAACAACTGTTGGAAAAATGACTTATTTCATGCACAAAGTAGATGTCCTAAATGACTTGCCAAAACTATAGTTTGCTAATATGAAATCTGTGGAGTGGTTAAAAAATTAGTTTTAATGACTTCAAACTAAGTGTATGTAAACTTTTGACTTAAACTGTAAATATATATATATATACACTCACCAGCCACTTTATTAGGTATACCTATGCATCTACATATTCATGCAATTATCTAACCAGCCAATCATGTGGCAGCAGTGTAATGTATAAATTCATGCAGATATGGATCAGGAGCTTTAGTTAATGTTCACATCAACTATCAGAATGGGAAAAAATGTGATCTCAGTGATTTACACCATGGTATGATTGTTGGTGCCAGATGGGCTGGTTTGAGTATTTCTGTAACTTCTGATTTCCTAGTATTTTCATGCACAACACTCTCTAGAGTGTAAAGAGAATGGTGTGAAAAACAAAAAACATCCAGCGCGGTCAGAGGAGAATGGCCAGACTGGTCCAAGCTGACAGGAAGCTGACAGTAACCCAAAGAAACACGTTACAACAGTGCAATGCAGAAAAGCATTTCAGAACATACAACACGTCCAACTAGGGATGCATCGAAATGCTATTTTCGGTTTTCGGCCAAAAGAGAAAAAAAGCAAAAAATCTTAGCCGAAAATCTGAACAAAAACTGGTACTTTAAAATCAAGAAACAGAGACACTGACATGAAGAAAATGCTGCATTTTATGCAAAAAGATGTAAACAGCAGTTAATGTTTAAATATATATTGATGTTAACAAGACTGTGCATATAAATGAGATGCGTATCTGTACAGTTTGTGTATGTGTGTCCAAACGAACGAGCGCAACAGCACAAAAACACTCAAAGGAGTATATGAAAGCATGCTGTGGTGACATTTAAAATGCAAACGCACATACTGTTGGTATTTGCCTTACCTAGTTGCCTAAAGTCTACATTCCCTAAAGTAATGAAGCGATCAGCACATGAATGAAGAGTGTTTTTCCATGCATATTTAGAGGCTGTGAGGCCGTTTAGCTTGAGCCACCATCACATATCATGGTAAAATATCACTCTAAATCAGCAGTGTCAAACACGAGTTTGAGTTCAACCTGCTTTGCATCCGCTGCTCGTGGCCAAATTCGAAATTCTTTTTCATCTGAAACTGGACCAGTGAGTGACACTGTCACAGATAAATTCAGTTTATTTTTTCCTACTCACAATAATACTGACAATATGGATGATGGACAGATACAAGAAAAACTTAAGAAGGTATGCTTTTGTCCTTTGTTCATAAGTAATTTTTTAGCACTTTGTAGGGTAAATATTTGCTTATGCTAGGCAAAAGTCTGTTTATATATCCAGGCCTATACAGTATATACTGTATATGTTAGTATATACATACATATACGTTAAGATAGATAGATAGAAGTGGAACCGAACATGGTCTTCTGCTGTTGTAGCCATCCGCCTCAAGGTTTGACATGTTGTGCATTCTGAGATACTATTCTGCTCACTACAATTGTACAGAGTGGTTACCGTAGCCTTTCTCTCAGCTCGAACCAGTCTGGCCATTCTCCGTTGACCTCTCTTATCAACAAGGCGTTTTCGTCCACAGAACTGCTGCTCACTGGTTGTTTTTTTTTTTTGTTTTTTTTTTTTGCACCATTCTCTATACACTCTAGAGACTGCTGCATGTGAAAATCCCAGGAGATCAGCAGTTACAGAAGTACTCAAACCAGCCCATCTGGCACCAACACTCATGCCATGGTCTAAATCACTGAGATCAGATTTTTTCCCCATTCTGATGGTTGATGTGAACATTAACTGAAGCTCCTTATCCATATCTGCATGATTTTATACATTACACTGCTGTCACACGATTGGCTGATTAGATAATCGCATGAATAAGTAGATGTACGGTGTACCTATTAAAGTGGCAGGTGAATATATATGTATATATATTAGGGATGTAGGCTGGTGTTAGGAGTGTGTGTTTATGTATGTGTGGTTGTGTGAGTTTGTTTAAAAGACAGTATACATATCATGTTCTTTCTTCTGTCTTCTATGTTAGTTTCTATACAAAAATATCACTCTAAATCTATTAATTATAAAATTTAAAAGGACAAAAAGCAAAAACACAAACACTTACAATACTATTATAATATGTGCATTCTTGCCTCTGTAGAGGTCTGTTTTTGGAGTTTTTGCTAAGAAACCAAATTGTCAAAAGTGCCATAAAATCTCAACATTTCTAATGGAACGCCTCCATATTTATAGTGCTATGTGCCAGGACCATTTAACTTTCTTAGTCATCACCAGCTTTAATATTGCAAGTTATGTGGTTATTCACATTGGCTCCTGAGAGAATGGAGAGTGTTTTAATTGTAAGCAGGGCGATAGTGTACCAATAGAAATGCCCATATAATGTGAAAAATGGCAGAGGACTTTAATATAAATACTGAAAGCAAAAGCAAGCAATGGTCTTGCCTGAGCAGTGAGTCATTCTTACTTTTCCAGATTTCTGGCAGCTGAGCCGACTGGCGCTCAGAGCCAGTAGCAACATTGGGAGATGTGGAAACTGAAACCGCACACCACAGCAGGAATAGCCACATGATTTGCACCACTCAGTACACACATACACATGCTTAGATATAGCCGTGCACACAAACACATACAGTAAACCCACTCAAACATGCAAACAAATGCATAGACATGGAGATACACAAGCAGAAACTGAAAACCACAAACATACACAAACTGACTAGGGGCAACACAGCTCCATTAACACTCAGCTGTAATTTACAATAACACCACCTCAACAAATTATATATGCAGGTAAAATAAGAGTTCACATTAATCTACTAGACTGACGAAATCCCTGAATTTACAATTCCCTGCAGTCATCTACAAAAAATAAATAAATAAATAAATTAAAAAAAAAAAAAAGAAAAGAAAAAGAGAGAGTTGTGGACAGAAACTGCTCTTCCTAACCTGAAAACAGGCAAAATAAATGAGGCCTGAGCTTCAGGCTTGGCCTTGGCTTGTTCTTGCTTGAGTCAGCCATAAAGAGGCTGCTAGAACCCAAGCAGTTGTTTCTGTATTGACCTATTATCTCATAATGTGGTCTAAACTCAGCCAATTCCTTGTTAAGGGGAAACGCATGCTCCTGTTTCATAGAGCTTCCGCTTCACTTCATACGAAACAGAATGGAAAAATAAGAGAGTGGGGAAAATCATATCTTTCTTTTCTCCTGCATCCCATTGGAAAACCCAAAGCTCCATCATTTCCAGCATGTAATTATTAGGTTTGAGGAGCCTTAAACGTAATTATTTATTTCGGGGTTGACCGCTTAAACGCCAAACTAAGCCCCTGTGAGTAGGCCCTGTAAATACATCCCATATGATGACATATTAGAGGGAGAGAGCATAATGCGTCTTGTGGCTGAGAAGATTTTTGCAGGAGTAATGCAGAGTCATTTATTTCTCTTATGAACGTTTTTGTTGACCTCTTATTTCCTAGTGATAGAGTAAGTTAAATTAATTTCTATTAAGCAGCAATTAAGAGGTGTGAATTAACCAAGAATCTATTTGCCTGGAAAAGCGCAGCTTATTGCACATGCTGTCTGTGCTGGTTAAGTGTCCAACTGACTAAAGGAATGATGCAGATTATTGTTGGGTGGTTCTGAGTTATATAATGTGGAGGATGCAGCAGGCACCACGATCTGGCACGCACTCCCAGTCTTTAAAATGTCAAAAGTATGCTTTACCAGTAGTTCTGAAATGTTTTGACTTCAAGGACTCCATTGTCTAAGATAAAATTTTAAGGTTCCCTCCCCCGAGAAACTAGTGATCACCAAATCGGACTGAATCATTTGAAACAGTTCGCATCTGAGAACACTGATCCACAAGTTGCTCTATCTTTACCTGTCTCTCGGGCGTGTCTGACACTGCGACTCGAAATAAGCCAATAACCGAGAGGAATATCTGTTTTTCCTAACTCTTCTTTGCAATGAACTGCTCCAACTAGTTTTGGATTGAACGGTCCAGTCGCAACCATTCTCGAGTTAACAGTACACTGAACTGAGAATCGCCTCTTTCGGAGGTGTCCGACATTTTGAAAACTGATTAGCTGCTGTTACTTAACATCAGGGCTCGTGTTGAGGGGGGATGTGGAGGGATGCCATTCCCTTTATTGAAAGAAATGGCAAAATGCATACCCCTTGTAAAACCACCACCCCCCCTTACGATGCCCTTTAGATTAATAGTGTCATGTGTCAAGTCAAATATTTTAATTCTCTAAAAAATAATAAATACAGACTTTAAATAACGGCGAACAGCCATGTAGACATGTTTGGGATTCCAGATACCAAGAGATGCTTCCCCCAATCAGATCTTTATACTTGCAACTTTTGGAAATATTCTGCCAGTGTCATGCTTTATTTGCGCATTCTGGCAACCATGAGCATGCAAGCTCTCTCTCTGCTATGAAAACGTGCAGGTGTTTTCTGTTGGAGTTTGAGTTATCGTGTCCTTTCCAGTGTTCACATGAAACTTAGGCCACTGAAGGTAATGCAAGTTTCTGTCAGCTTTGTGAACCTTTGTGAAAATGGCCAAGAGAACAGTTCAAGGAAAACTTTTGATCTTCTTTAAAAAGAAGAGAACGGAAGGTATGATATTGCGATGACTAATGTTTTAGGACATTTCCAGTGACTTTAAAACATTAGAATATACACGGTTACATTTTCAGGTTTTTGTCCTTAATACATTTTTGTGTGTTGAACTACTTTCTTATGCCACTGTTTAAGCATTATGCATAGAAATAGCCCAAGCCACAGCTAATAGTTCAGTTCTTTAAGTAGAAAAGATCGTGTGTGATTGTGCGTGCGAGTGAGCGAGCGAGAGATAATATTTTATTTGATCATAAAGCAGATTCTTTTCACAGAATTTATCGCAAAATACAACAGAGTGTAACAGGTGCATATTATGACCACGTATAGCTTTTGCATTATGAATTAACATGACAAATTACACACAATCCACTGCTTCTAATGTGGATAGAGTGAAGCTGGAAGGATATTATTTATAGAATACGCAGAGTGAAGCAGCTGCAGTACCAGTGACAGCTTTGTCTTATCTATACTGCATATAATAAACGAACAAATACAAGAGACTGGAAAATATGGCAAACCATATATGGCCGTAATAATTTATTTATTTATTTAGTACATGTTCCATCGGTCAAAACAATATTTTATACTTATAAAGGTTATAAGGAAAATATTGTAATGGGATGTTATGCGGAAATCCCTGTGGTCTGTGTGGTACAGCATGCATGAAGTATATTTGGCTTGACAAATTAAAACAGAGGCCTCCCTGTTCTGGATGCATGTAACTTATACAATATGAGAGTATTATAGCACTTTGGTGCTTCAGAATGCATACATTTACTGCAAAATGGGCATGAATGACAATTCTTTCTGAAGAAATGTTAAGAAATCAAATGAGAATCCATCAATATTTCTCTAAATGTGCACACTTTTGGACTAAACATTCTATTGGATGTTGTTCACTGAAGCCTGTAAGAGATAAATCATTGGGAGTATACACTATTGAATGGGTAAGTGCATCATTATTACATAGGGTGACCATACGTCCTCATTTCCTGGACATGTCCTCTTTTTCGGACCTTAAAAAAGCATTTACATAATTTACAGAAGATTTGCACAAAAAACTCCCATGCTTTCATCCAGGTCGAGATCCGTGGGAAGCAGAATGTATGACATGTAAATCTGGCACTTATGTGTCAGCTGCTAATAAAGGTACAAGTGATTTAGAAGCACACATTAGCTCTGCGAAGCATAAAGTTTCAGCAAAAGGTGAAAGTTCATCAGGTAAATTAACGGACTACTTTTTGCGACCAGGTAAAATTGTTATCACATTGCTTCATTTTCCATGGCCATTCAAAATAATAGTAATAGTAAATGAAGGTACACTCATGGCATCAAATATTTTATTTTAGTACATCGACATTCAAAAGAATGTTGGAAATGTTTATTTATTTATATATATTTATGTTATGCTAATAGAGTGTATTTTTCACTGTATTAAAGTTTGCATTCATAGTAACACTGTTTTGAACCCTATTATTCCACGGCACCCCAATACCCCCCGCCGAAAATAAAAGGTATAAAACCAGAATATGGTCACCCTATAATTACAATTTATTTTTCACAACTGTGTATGTAAGGTAAACTTTGCATTTAATTCGACCACAGTTAGCATGCGTGTGCCAAGTGAAGGGAGTGGCGAAATGTTTGTTTCTAATGTATTTTGCTGAACAGCAGAAAAAACAACAAATAAAACATACTGGAAATATGTTTATGACTTGATTGTATTACTGATTTATGAAGATGATCTGGTCAACAGTTCTCCAGTCAACAGTATTGAGTCGATTACACCAGTTCTCGAGTCACCAGTAGCGCCTATCTTGAGTATGTGTTTGTAGCTTGCTAGTCTTTTTAGCATTGCTTATCTTTTTTTTTTTTTTGTTTTCAAGGTTTAAACTTTAATCTCTGTGCACATCATTTTTTCTGCATTATTCTCTTATCACGATTCAACTGCGTTCATTTTCCCACACGCATCCGCTTTCTATTTTTATCGCGATTAAACTGCGTGCATTTTACAGCGCGCATCTGCTTTCTATTTTTATCACGACTAAACTGCGTGCATTTTACCGCGCACACCCATTTTCTCCTCTGTTTACACGGATTATTGCATCGATCTCAAAGCACCACTGATCAAGTACCACCACTGATCAAGAACCACTATAACAACAAACAATTGCGTGAGGGATTCACATCGATCTCAAACCCAGGCTGCCCAAGAAGCACAAACAATTGTGGTAGTCATGGCATCAGCACACATTATTGATACTTGCACTGTATGTCACATGTTTATGATAGCTTCATCCATCAGCACTGAGGGATTTACATGTGATACATTTAAGGAATTAATCAGACTCACGGAGAAAATTAATGTGTTAAAGACACGCATCTGAACGCTAGTGGAGGTCAGTGAGAAAGAGAAGCTATTTTTTCAGATGTGGATAGTACAACGAGCAACACACACACTTCGGTTCCGGCTGTAGAGCCCCTGCAGCAGGGCGTTTGGGTGAAGTCTCGGCAGCATACTCGTAGGGCAAAGCAATACCACTCTCCCGTTCCTGTTAGGATTTCCAATAGATTCTGCCCACTCAGAGATCCACCCACTGAGAGGCCTGTTGGAAACGCCCTGGTTATATATTATATTGTAAGGAATGTGGAAATAGAGACTTCAGCACCTCTGTGAAGTTGGCACTCCATATAATTAAATAATTACCAAATCTATACCATTCGTTTGTGCTGCGTTTGTGCTGATTTGTGCCGCAAAAATAAATGTTTGTGCTGGTTTTGTTTTTGAGATATTATCGCTCCAAACCGGTGATGTTCCTTTGTGCTCAATTTATGCTCATTTGTGCCATCAAAAGAAACACTGTAACTATTTATATTCCTTAGATATAGCATGAAACTTTTCGGAAGCAGTGACGTCACTCTCCACCCCATGTGGTCCGAATCACTCCAAACCGGTGCCATTCGTTTGTGCCCGATTTATGCTGTTAAAATTAATCTTTATTTTATAAGAATTAAAATTAATTATTTTATGCTCGATTTGTTAAAAGAAACAACATAACATATTAATTTCTTTGTATTTAACAAGATAGCTTATGGGAGACGTGAAATCGTGCAGGCTAAACCCAGTGTCAATCACTCTCACAGGTCTTCATCGTTTGTGCTCGCTTCTGGTTTGTGCCGTGTTTGCTATTGTTGAAGCATTCATTTTTGGCAAATATTTAATCTTTCCCACATCAAACTCCAAACTTTTAATTTAGCTAGAAGCTAGTGCGACTTGTGTTGAAGATGTTTGTGTAATTGCATAGTCCTATATGTTAGCTAATATTCAAAATATTTGTTTGAAATTTTAGCGCAATGTTTGAAAACATGTTAGGTGCCGTTCACATGCTGGAATGCATTGTTGTTGCACTAAAATTACACGCAGCACCACAAAAGAGCAAAACATAGGTGTCTTGATTCGAGACGTTTAACAGTTTAGGTTCTTTTTATCTTGACATTGTGTTTAAAAACATAAACAAGCCATCAAAGATGTCTATCTAGTGCACGTTTACATTGAAATCAATTATAAAACAGCACGGACGGACACAAAAATGCGCTCATTGTGAACGGCCCCTCAGTGTAAGACTAGAACTCTTTAGAAAAGTTTGATCACACTTGCTTGTTCTTTATTATTTGTTACTGCGCATTTGAGATTTTAGAGTATAACATCATCAACATAACAGATTAAATCAGAAACAACTTCTATTTGAACTTCTTCAGTGTAGCCTTTTGTCTATTCCAGCTCTGCACACAGTTCATCTTCTCAATCAACTTCAGGTGCATCCTGGGATGCTTTTTATACAGTATTGAATGATTTCATATGCTGGACACTTGTTGGCTACTTTTCTTAAAAAAATACTATTAAATAAAGAAAGGTTTGTATAGACTTCTATAATTAGGCGCAATTTATTTTTGAGTACAGAAATAATCCCATGCGTTTGACCATTAGCCTTTCGATCAAAAGGTTTTAAGATTATGAGAAACAAATTTAGTGTCATTTGGACTGGTTGTGTGGGTTACATTTATTTTATAAGTTCTGGATATTAATTTTATTTACTAACTTTTACTATTTTTTTATTTGATTTGTGTTGTATCTTACTATGATTTGCTACTACTGTAGATAAATCTAGGATAACTGAGTTTCAAGTTTTTAGTTTTTAGAACCTTAGTTTAAAGTAACCATTTAAAGTGATTTTAATAAGCACAATTTAGAAATTTTACCAAACAATTGGGTCGAGTTAGCTTCAGAAAAAGTGACTTTAGCTGAAAAGTGAGTAGTTTGCATCCTTGGTTTAAATATCAGACCAAATCTGAAATTTCCTGACAGAGATGTGTTTGAGTCTCATGTAGTGAAAGATTAAATCTTCGCCAAAAATTAATGCTTCAGCGAAACCAAACATGGCACAAACCAGAAGCGAGCACAAACGATAAAGACAGGTGAGAGTGATTGACACGGGGTTTAGTCTGCACGATGTCATCTTGTTAAATACAAAGAAAGAAATATGTTATGATGCACAAATCAAGCACAATAGAACGGCACCAGTTCGGAGTGATTTGGAGTGACGTCACTGCTCCCGAAAAGTGTAATGCTATTTCTAAGGAAGATAAATAGTTTCAGTGTTTCTTTTAATGGCACAAACCGAGCACAAACGAACAGAACCGGTTTGGAGCGATTTGGACCACCTGGGGTGGAGAGTGACGTCACTGCTCCCGAAAAGTTTCATGTTATTTCTAAGGAAGGGAAATATTTAAAGTGTTTCTTTTAACGGCACAAACCAGCACAAATCGAGCACAAATGAACGGCACTGGATTGGAGCAATTTGGACCACATTGGGCGGATAGTGACATCACTGCTGCTGAAAAGTTTCATGTTATTTCTAAGGAAGGGGAATAGATGCAAGATTCATTTTAACGGCACAAATCAGCACAAATCAAGCACAAATGAACGACACCAGTTTGGAGCGATCTGGACTTCATGGGATGGAGAGTGACATTACTGTTCCCGAATACAAGCTGTTATTTCTAAGAAAGGTAAATAGATACAAAGTTCATTTTAACGGCACAAACCAGCATTAATCAAGCACAAACGAATGGCACCGGTTTGGAGCGATTTGGACCACATGGGATGGAGAGAGACATCACACAGCCAAAAAAAGAATGTTTAATATCTCAAACACCAAACCAGCACAAATGCTCATTTTAGTGGCACAAATCAGCACAAACAAATGGGATAGTTTTGGAGATGCTTTAATTATATGGGGTGCCAACTTCAAGGAGGTGACTCCAGCCACCATAGTACAATGCATTTTGGGTGCCAGAGCATCTGACATGAAATCAAATTTACAAGTGCTGGCTAATGCATTAACCATGTCCGGCTTTGCCAGTCGGACATCACTAAAGATAATGTAAAGAGGTGTGTGAAATTGCAAAAATGATGTCAGACACTGTAATATGCTGTAATCCCCTCTCTGCTCGTCCTGGTGATGAGGTTTATAGTAGATTTGTTTGCTAAATGGCTGGATGTCTGAGTAGTGTCCACAGAATAGCATAGGATTTATAGACAAATGGACAGTTTTTTGGGGTAGACCTGACCTGCTAAAGAGAGATGGACTCCATCCTTCCAGGGAAGGTGCCGCTCTCCTCTCTAGTAATTTGCCTGTTAATAGTGATAGTGTTTGACTAACTGGGGCCCAGGTCAGAAAGCAGACAAACTGGCTAATCCGATTGTCTGCTAGCTGCCTTGATATGTCACACAGGTAGCATAAACTACAACACATAGAGACTGTATCATCTAGATATCATATAGAGACTAGGGTTGCATGGTATACCAGTGCTACGGTAGTATCACGATACTAAAGCTTCAAAATACTGCTGGTGCCACAGTATTTTTTAAAAATTATTTAAAACCATTAATACCGTAGTACCATAAGTTATGTTGTATGTGCAGTAGTAAATATTATTTTCGCTAAAACCTTCATTTGAATCAGACCTATGTCAGCAAAGACATTAAACAATTAGTCTTTTCGAGTGGCGTCCCCTTCACGCAGTGCCCTTTAAGAGTGCAAAATGTTTAGAATTTGCCCCTTATATGGTATTGTTTACTTTTCAATGAGTGGTTTTCTCATGCTTCAAACACACACATGTCTGAATCCCTGAATCTTAATTTGGCGGTCATGTCTCCTAATGGATAATATGGATTTAAATACAACTTTGGACAGTAAGAAGCTTTTTAAAAACACAATTCACATAACGAGATTTGGAATTATTCTGGGTTTTGCCTTATGAGACCGGGAAAACCCATCTGCTGTGAATGCCTACAAAGATTTAAAACCAAAGGGGGAAACACCAGCAACCTTATAAACACCTTCGGACACATCCCACTGCTTCTGCAGAATACACACTGGTTAGTGCAACTTCATTTAACCTAAATGCTTTATTTTCAACATTTACAGTTTACAGTTTATCTGAAAAATCTAACATTGCACTCCTTTATTTTTTTCAAATTACAAATGCATGGGATCAGTAACTTCGCACTTACGATCAGGGCTGCATTTCCCAAAAGCATTGTAAGCATTGGTGCCAATGGTCTCTATGATTAAATTAAGCTTGCGATGCTTTTGGGAAATGCAGCCCAGATCGGTTTGGTCATGGCTTGATCATGTCCCTGAGCTGTGCGATGTGTGTGTAATCTGCATTTGCACTGCTCTTTACCAGGAGAGAGGGGCTGAAGTGGTTGTAATAATGAAACAGCTGCTCGAAATAGGCTTTTAAAGTTTAAAGCCGTTGCTGTTTGAACCGGCTGTTTTGATGTGGCTACGTTTTTTGTTTTATTTTTATTTTTTTTACATCAAATTAAGAATGGGTTAGGTAACAAGTTAGTCCATCAGATATTTTCACCACTTTCGGAGCAACATGTGGAATGGCTAGTTTCTAAGAACCACTATGACAAACTGTGTTAAGAATTAACACACTACCGTGTAGTATCGTGATACTACTTGGTATCATGATACTTTAGTTGGTATAGCATCATAAGATATGATTATGGTATCGTGACAACCCTTATAGAGACTGTGACTGTTCCCTGAATTACCAAAAACAAAACCCTCACTAAGTCATTTAGAATTATTTAATTGATTTCAAACTTGAAAATAACAAAAAAATGTAAGATAAACATCGTATAAAGGGAGTGTTACTAAACATTAGATCACTTTCATCCAAAACACTAATTGTAAATGAAATGATTACAAATCATAGTTTAGATTCGCTCTGACTGAAACCTGGTTTAAATCGGATGAATACAGTATATTAGTTTAAATGAGTCTACTCCCCAAGGTTATTGTTATAAACATGAGCCTCACCTGAAAGGTCGAGGAGGGGGTTTTGCTAGAATTTACAGTAATGTTTTTGGTGTTACTCAGAGGACTTCAACATTCACATAGACAAAGAAAATGATATGTTGTGATTAGCATTTATCGATATTCTCAACTCTGTTGGGATCAGAAAAAATGGGACAGGATCAATTCATTGACATAATTAAATGCTAGATTTAATTCTGTCATATGGAATTGATGTTGATAATATAGCAATTCTGCCATAAAGCGATGACATCTCAGATCATTACCTCGTCTCTTGTATACTGCGTTTAGCAAAGGTCACTCAATCTATGCCGCATTATAGATTATATAACTATTCTTTCGACCACTAAAGATAGCTTCACTAATAACCTTCCAGATTTGTCTCAAATACTCAGTAAACCAAAAAATGTTGAGGAACTTGATGTAATCACAGAAAATATAGATACAGTCTTCTCTAGCACTCTTGATAGTGCCACCCCCTTCAATTAAAGAGAAAAGCCCTGCACCGTGGTACAATGATCACACTTGTTCTCAAGAGAGCAGCTCGAAAAATGGAGCGCAAGTGGAAGAATACAAAATTAGAGGACTTTCGTGGTGCATGGAATGATAGTGTCTCTAGCTACAGAAAGGCTCTAAAAGCTGCCAGGTCTGCATATTTAAGCAAACTCATAGAAAATAACCACAATAATCCTAGGTGTTTATTCAGTAATCTGGACAAATTAGTAAGGAATAAAGCTTTGACTAAACCAGATATTCCATCGCCGCACAGTAGTAATGACTCATTTCTTTAAAATTGAAATCATCAGAAACAAAATTGGAATTATGCAACCATCTGCAATAGCGCCTCTGAAGACAATGTCTCATATTATTCCCCATGAGCAACTTCAATCCTTTGCTGTCATAGGACAGGAAAAGCTAAACAAATTTAACAAAACATCAAAATCAACAACATGTATGTTAGATTCAATACCGACCAAGCTATTAAAAAAGGTGTTTCCTGTAATCTCAGAACCTGTTCTTAAAGAGCACCTATTATGGTTTTTAAACATGCCTAATTTTGTTTTAAAGGTCTCATACAATAGATTTACATGCATCCAAGGTCAAAGAACACTTTAATTTGCTCATAATTTAAATTGCAGCATTACCTTTTTTAACCAGTGTCAAAAACGACTCATTCAATGATCTGTTCTAAAGGATTCATTCTAAACCCTCCTTTCAGAAAGCCTACTCTGCTCTGATTGGTCAGATGTCCCAGTCTGTTGTGATTGGTCTACCGCTTAGTGTAGTTTCGGGTCAAAGCTGTTCACGAGCAGCCAATGAAGTAATTTTGTTACCAAATTACGTAGGTTAGTACAGAAAGTAAGTCTGGAAATACTAACGACAAGTTTCAGGTGTTCAGAATCGGTTCTTTCTTTTGGGAGTCAATAACTCCATTTGTTGTGCACTTTGATTTTTTAAACTTTGCAGATGTTTTTACATTCACAAACAGCTATATAACACACTACATGAAAGGTAATATGTGAAAAACCCATAATAGGTGCTCTTTAATATTATTAACTCCTCATTATCCTTAGGGCATGTCCCAAGAAAATGTAAAATAGCAGTTATTAAACCGTTTATCAATAAACCACAGCTTAATCCTGGAGAGTTGGCTGATTATAGACCGATCTCAAATCTCCCATTTATGTCAAAAATACTAGAAAAGGTAGTGTCCTCCCAACTAAAATGGTAAATGTTATATATGAAGAATTTCAGTCAGGATTTAGGCCCCATCATAGTACAGAGACTGCACTTATCAGAGTTACAAATGACTTGCTCTTATCTGATCGCGGATGCATTTCTCTTCTAGTGCTTTTAGATCTTAGTGCTGCCTTCGACACCATAGATCATGAAATTCTCTTGGATAGGCTTTAGAATTATGTTGGCATTTGTGGATAGGCATTAGCTTGGCTTAGGTCCTATTTATCTGACTGCTACCACACTGTCTATGTAAATGAGGAATTGCCAGATCAAAATAAAGTTAAGAATGGAGTGCCTCAGGGATCAGTTTTAGGGCCTCCCCGTTTCTCCTTATACATGCTTCCCCTGAGAGACATTATCAGGAACTGTGGAATTAGTTTTCACTGTTATGCTGATGATACCCAACTTTATATTTCCTCAAAACCCAATGACATTTCACATCTCCAAGTTAGCAGAGTTTATCAATGATATCAAATATTGGATGGCTAGAAATTTCCTTCTACTCAATTCCAACAAAACAGAGGTACTAATTATTGGGCCAAAAAACTCTAAAAATAAGATGCTAAAATATAATTTGACTCTCAATGGATGTACTGTCACATTGTCCCTTACAGTGAAGAACTTTCAAGTTATATTTGATAGCAATCTGTCCTTTGAAAACCACATTTCCAATGTTTGTAGAACAGCATTCTTCCATCTCAGAAATATTGCTGTGTCATAACTCAGAAAGTTATGACACATGCTCTCTGTTTCTAATGCCGAAAAAGTAATTAATGCGTTCATGACCTCAAGACTAGATTATTGTAATGCATTACTGGGAGGATGTCCTGCAGGTTCCATAAATAAACTTCAGTTAGTTCAAAATGCAGCAGCTAGAGCAGCTAGAGTGCTGACTAGAACCAAGAAATATGATCATATCAGCCCAATCTTAGTGTCGCTACATTGGCTACCTGTTAAATTTCATATTCATTTTAAAATTCTTCAAACTACTTACAAAGCTTTGAATGGTCTAGCTCCACAGTTCTTCTGTGACCTATCACGCTATATTCAATCACGTTCACTAAGATCGCAAAATTCTGGCCTGTTAATAATACCTAGAATATCAAAATCCACAAAAGGAGGTAAATCCTTTTCCTATTTTGCTTCTAAACTATGGAATAGTCTTCTGAAGATCGGGACTCAGACACACTTTCTCAGTTTAAGACTCACCTTTTCAGCCAGGCATACACCTAATTTATCTATCAACTCATAGTTATGCTGCATTAGTTAGGTCTGCCGGAACCGGAAACACATCTCATATTCTATAATCCTGTTTTAGAGTGAATGGCATCTACGCTAATATTATTCTATTTGTTTCCCTGTCTTAACCTTGGGATACATTTTTCCGACTCCAGCTACTATGTGTTGCTGAGTGATGATGACTAACTGCAGCCTGTGCCAGCCAGATATCACTTCAGTCTACTACGATGGACTTTACAGAGTATGAACTGATGCCAGCACCAACTGTCAGACATAGAATACTTCACTGGACACTGCCTGAAACTTGGACTTAAGATGGACTCCACCGGAAATTAATCTGCCATAAGCTTACAGTTGAACTGCAGTGCACCAAACTAAACTCTGCCTGTATCACCTTGGTCAAAGGATGGACTACACTCTTAAAATGGAATACAAAGATTAGAGGTCCACCGATATATCAGATTTTCCAATTAATTGGGGGTGATATTTGCGTTTTTAACTATCGGCTATCGGAAAAAATCAACTCCGATTGTTTCTGATAGTTATTTTTGGATTCATTTCTCCGTGGCTGGCGCTGGAGGGTTCTACAGTCTAAACCCCTTGGTTCAATAATATAACAGTGCCATATAGAGGTTGAATAATAAAACAATGTTGTGCAACGTGACTAGGCTATTTATAGAGACGGAAGCTTCAAAAGCAGGGTTAGAACATCTACAGAGAAAAGCTAAGGTTTGTATACAATACACGTTATTATTATTGACATGGTACAATAAATCAGTCATTTAAGGTTTGATAATTAATTTGTTTATAACTAATCGCTTCACTGGAGAATTGCATTGCCGACAAGGTGTAGAGGACGCTAACATTAAAGCTAACATTAGCTGTTCAAATGGATAGAACAATATTACAAGTCAAAGATGGAAACTGCTTACCTTTCCTCTTAATACGCTGTTTTGAATAATAATAAAAATCCATTGCAGTTCCATTGTTTTTTCCTGGCTTGAGGGGTGTCCAATATGTTCCAGTCAGGTTATAAAGTTGAGTGCTCCAAAAAGGATTTGTTGTTTACTAATTATCAATAGTAAATCAATCATTAATGCCAGCCTTATATGAATATGCTGAGTTTTTGCTTTTGTTTGGCCATTTGCAACTTGGCATGCTTTAGAAGATCACGTGCTAGCAAATTACATTGCATGAATGCACGTGCACAGGAACAGTTGATTCCTTTTACATTTGAGTTTTTTTGCCTATAAAGTTTTCTCCGTTCTGACAAAATTTACTTCTGTCCAAGCTTCCTAATTTTATGACATAGTTATGAAAAAAACAAAAAAAAACAAACAAGACGTCAGAGCAAAATATATACATCTGAAATATAAATGTGATAGTCATGTGAGGGCACATTGTTGTATAATACAATGTGTTCATGTGAGGGCACATATATAATACCATTCTAAAAATACCTTTAAAAAGACAAGACTTCAGTTGATTTTATTTCTATCCCTTTTTCTCTCTCCCTTTCTTGTACATCATTCATATACTCTACTTATATGACAATAAAATAAAATAATAAATGTTGTCCGTAGTGATGAAGCATATAGTCGCTATTTGGCTTTGTATGATAATATTTTTGTTACTGAACAACAAACATATTTGACCTGTAATATTTCATTAATTTCAGATGGTAAAGGCTTTCAAGAAGGTACAAATGTGGGAGAAATGTATAAAGTATTGCCATTGAAAGTGATACTTACTAAAGTTCAGCACTATTTTACACAGAGTTTAAAGTTTTCATTCATATTATAAATTTTAAAAACTATTTGCCAATTAATTGGCTATCAGCCTGTTTTCCCACCTTAGTTATCATTATCGGCAAAACCCACTATCGGTCGACCTCTAACATAGATAATAAATTAATTGCAGCCTTCATCAGCCAAATAACAAAAGGTAATGCATCTGTTTGCACTTCCGCAGTTAATTAAGAATGTAAATTCTAAGACTTTAGTCGTTAATCTTACAGTTAATACAAAAGCATCTTGTTTAAACATTGGCCCCTAACACTTACTTAGTTTAATAATTTTAAACCATGACTTGCACTGCACACAAAAAACTAATATTGGCATTATATTCATGCTGTTTAGCCAGAGGGGAACTGGCCCCCACAGTGAGCCTGGTTTCCCAAGGTTATTTTCTCCTTTAACCAACATCTTATGGAGTTTTGTGTTCCTTGCCACAGTCACCTTAAGCTTGCTCACTGGGGGTCTAAATATAAATATAATTATTTTCTCATTTATTTTAAGGTGCAATTTACAATCATGTTTTTTTATTAAACCACACTATTGTGACTCGAACACATTACCATATTACAGCTTTTTCTGTTAAAGCATAATTTTCTGTAAAGCTGCTTTGAAATGATGTGTGTTGTGAAAAGCGCTACAAATAAAAATGACTTGACTTGACCAGTTCACTGAACTGAGAATCGCCTTCAGAAATGTTCGAAATACTGAGAACTGATGGGTGAGCTGCTAATGAACACGTGTGAACTGAGGACTTAAATGAGGGGGCGAAATGCTTCAGTCGAGAGATGTAAATTAATTTTACTATTGAGTATTGTGTATGGAGATTATATTTGAATGCATTTGAGCATGTATTCAACAACGCTGGGTATTAACGTTATGTACAGTGAAGTCATTATGCGATGACGTAAAAGAACTGTGAATCTTTTTTTTAAATCCATCATTGAAACAAACCGTCCGAAATAACCGGTTCACGGAAAAGAATCGGACTTCCCATCACTACTGGAAACTAGGTGTGTAAATAGATTAAAATAATTAATCACAATTAATTTTGTGATTCCTGAAGTTTCAGAAACTGTCAGTTTATACATTGTAGGCCTCTATCTTGTTTTAAGCAGTCATTAGCATTTTAATTAAGTTTATTTAAATATGAGTTATTTTAAAAAACTGGGAGCCCCCTTGAAGTTTGCTGATGCCCCATAGTGGGCCCTGGCCCCCTGGTTGAGAACCACTGTGTTTGACTATACTGCACATCTGTACATATGCTAGGTTATGAAGCTCTAGTCGATCATTTGATTTTCATTTGATGAATTACTGCTGCCATGATCATTAGAAAATGTACAAAAACATCTAATTTAACTAAAATTCATGTCATTTGCACCATGCAAATAGCACAGAGTTTTGTCAATAAAGCACAATATATTACGAGCCTAATTTACATAGAAAGGTGGCATGTTTGCGTGGAAAAGAATGACAAAGACTTAATTTAAATACACAAGACTTAGTGCTATTTCTGGGCTCACTGTGTCTGCTTAAACTAAATTGCAGGTATTTAGTGAATACTGCCCTTTAAGACACATGCTTTGTGCTGAAATACTATGCACAAAAGTGACACAACTGTTTAGTGAGTTCGCCCCAGAGACCCTTATCATCCCTGGTGCTGTTACCTCTTATTTCCTCAGACACTGTAAATACAATAATCCTATATGCTATACAAGTTAAAGCAAAGGCAACTATTCTCATGAGAATCTCAAAAAGGGATATTTGCTTTGTGGACATGGGAAGTAAACTATGATGACTTCCCTGTTTATTGCTTGCTCCTCTGATGTTAGGCCAGGTCGAAGGGATGCTGGACAGGCTTCAGAGAAATTATCAGTCTTCTGATGTTCTGGGTGTCCTAGAGTGACCACTTACAGGAAAGATAAATCATCCATATTTTTGGCATGTCACACATGCCAACAATATGGATGTTACAGCAAATGCAATTGCCCTGTAAGAAAACTAATGTGCCAAATCACAATTTCAGATTTTTTCCTAATGTGACTCAATCCCTTAAAATAGATTTTGACTTTTTGCTTCATCAGCTTGCATTATAATCACACCCAAAGTCAAACTCTTAAAATTATTATTCTCAAGTCAAATGTCAAGAATGAACAAGCCAGGGATTAAGCACTCAACAATATCAGTTTCCTAGACTTGAGACACAGACACCGCAGAAATTGCAAACATGCCACGGATAAAAGTGAAAAATAAACACATAATTAAAATTGCAAGCCCTGCAAATGGGTATGAATCACTTTCTTAGTGTTTTTAAAAGGTCTGGAAAAATTGCATGGGCATCTTTACAAAGAGGACTGAAATATAGCTGGATGGCGGGGTTTGGATTCAGCCAAACAGCTGGGGTCCTGGAGCGAGTTTTTAACTGGAAATACCAGCTCAGATTTTCAGCTGTTTAATTATACATACTACTTGGTGATTTAGAAGTAAAGGTTATTCCAGAGGCATAGATTTTGGCAGCAGGGGTTACTCCAAACTATGCAAAGAGTAGAAAATCACACAACGCCATGATAAGTATAGAATACAGGTGATATAACTCAGTGGAAACACATAGTCCGGGCATATAAAGGACACAAATATTTGTAGGATAAAAAATTACTTTGTTGTTGACAAGCAGTACATAATGGTAAGAATTATTTCCAAGCTGTCTGGCCTTATAAGGTTATCATCACATTAGTAATTCTATAGAAACTTCCTGCCAAACATTCTACGAATATAAGGACAGTATCTGTTTGGATAGTCATTTGTATATTTACATTGACTAAAACATTCACAAGATGCCCCATAAGGTCCACATATGGGCACAGTGGATAACGGCCATCATTTTCTCAACATAGTATTTAGTAACATTTTACAAATGTGTGTTATTAGTTAAGCATCACATATTCCACATATTGGACATATTCCAAGTCTTCTGAAGACACACAAGAACTTTTTATAATGAACAAACCAAATTTTAAGTTGTTAGTCACTGTCAAATCAAATCAAATAAATGAATGAACGTTACATTTATATAGCACTTTTCTGACACTACACTCAAAGCATTTTACATTGAGAACAGGGGACTCTCTTCAACATCCACAAGTAATATTCCTTAATGCGAAGTTGCATTATTACCTATAAATTTCCTTATTGATGGTATGTGTGAACAGAGCCAGAAGATTACCGGTTTTAGTTTGTACAAGGTCAGGGGGTGCTGATGTAAGAACGTTCTGACAGAGATGACGCAATTACTCTGTGGCGTTTAACACTGGTGACTCGGAAGAAATAAAAATTTCAACAAACTGGTCAGATAGTGAAACTAGAGTGCTTCTCTTCATCCGAGCAGATAAATACATTTCCCGAAAGCTGAAAGGAACAGTTAGCGATTTCCCATGTATTCTCTGATGATCCCATGTTCTTCGCGCAGACCTCAGTGTAGCGAAATACATTCATATTACTGTGCTTTTCAGCCTCAGATAGCGTCTCCACCTTTGGATGCTAGCAACAGCATTTTGACCTCTTTAGTTCAAAATTCTCATTCGAAGTCATCGCATACAGTGTAGCTGAGTGTCAAGCAACTGCATAAATGAAAACATTCACCAAAAAACTTGAGAAAAACACACACACACCTAAAAAAAACCACCAACATTACTGACCACATATGTTCAGCTACAAAATCATACCCTGCCATGTTTTCAAACTAAAAGCCCACATTTCTGTGGATTATTCGGAGTCCATGATTGATATGGGGGGAATTTGGCCAGGACACCAGGGTTACACCCCTACTCTTTATGAAAAGTACCCTGGGATTTTTAATAACCACAGAGAGTCAGGACCTCAGTTATCCGTCTCATAATAATAATAATAATACATTTTATTTGTAATGCACTTTTTCCTCATACTCAAAGCGCTACAATACAGAGTAAAAATAAAAAAATAAAAAAATAAATATGTACTTGTAAAAAAAATAACAAAAGAGAAGTGTGACGAGGAGGAGGGTGTGGCTGGACCACGACAATGCACGGCTGGCACTGAATTAGCTGATCAGCGGGAGAGTGAGATAAAGGGGAGTGGGAGGTGCCAGTTCGAGAGAGAGACATACGTGGCCGCCTTGCATGTGTGTCTGTGTTTGTTTATGTATGTTTTTAGTCAAGTTTGACATTAAAAATGTATGTTTACTATTCAGCTGGTTCCCGCCTCCTCCTTGCCCATCCTTAAACTGTTACAAGAAGTTAATAAAGAACAACTTCTAATCAATAAAAACAAGTTTAAAAAGATATGTTTTTAAAGATTTCTTGAAACAATCCAACGTCGGGCATTTCTAATAGCTGGAAGGAGAGCATTCCATAACTTTGGGGCAGTAACAGAGAAAGCTCACCCCCCATAGTCTTTAATTTACAAGAGGGCTGCTGAAGAGTAAAAGAACCAGCAGAATGAAGAGAGCGAGAGATAAAAGACAAATGAATTGTCCAATGAATTGCTTTATATGTTAAAATCAGAGTTTTAAAATCAATACGTGCACGAATGGGAAGCCAATAATTGAAAGAGCACCGGGGTGATGTGTTGATGTGATGTTGTATGGGTAAGTACACGGGTGGCTGAATTCTGAATATGTTGTAGTTTTTTTTTATAGATTTTGTGGATAGACCGAAAAAACAGCACATTGCAATAGTCTAGCCTAGAGGAAATAAAGGCATAAATGAGCCTTTCCGCATCAGGTACGGAGAGATAAGGCCTAAGTCTAGCAATGTTTTTGAGATGGTTAAAGGCTGTTTTAGAAATACTTTTAATGTGGGCATCAAATGTCAGATGTGCATCAAAAAAAAGCCAAGATTCCACACTTGAGCTGATGGAGATACCAGATTGTATCAACTTATTTTATTTATGTATGGCTGTCGGCATACCAATAAGTAAAACCTTTTTTGAATCATTACATTTGAGAAAGTTATCTTGCATCCACATTTTTATTTCATCCAAGCAATTAGAAAGAACTGCAGAGGTGGATTTGATATTAGGTTTGGGCAAATATAAATATTTGTATTATCCAAAGTATGATACCTTTTTACAGTATAGTGTCACCATCACTATACAGGGTCATTAGGACCCACACAGACCACAGGGTGAGCACCCCCTGCTGGCCTCCCTAATACCTCTTCCAGCAGCAACCTTAGTTCCCTATGTGTCACTCACTCGACATTGTGTCGATGTAGTGACTCTAGGGGTCACTCTTGGGAGCCCGAGACACCTCTGGTCTTTGATAAAAGGCCAATGAAAATTGGCGAGTGGTATTTGCGTGCCACTCCCCTGGACATACGGGTATAAAAGGAGCTGGTATGCAACCACTCATTCAGATTTTCTCTTCGGAACCGAACGGTCATACTCATTGAGTTGAATTCTACTGTTCATTCACCTCTGCTGGATCTGACGGCGCATTTCAGCGGCTTGTCCCTCCTCTGCACTGGTGCACTGCATAGAACGCCCCTGGGCGCTTCGGCAGAAAAACAATAGAGTATATTTTCTGAAAGAGCTTTTTTTCCTCTAAAAGAGTATATATTTCTCTAAAAGAGCGGCACACACGGAATGTCTTTTTAAAGACATGTCTTTTTAAAGATGCCTTTCCGAATGTGTGTTATTCCTGGTTGCGGTCCTTATCTCTCAACTTCGGATGGTCATGATAGCTGTCTTTCGTGTCTGGGCGTGACCCACACGGAGGCAGCGTTTGTGGATGGTTCATGTTCTCATTGCGAGAACCTACGGGTCCAACCTTCTACCTACGGGTATGAGGCCAGCGCGGCTAGCACTGGAGGCGATTTGGGGACCCCAATGGGATCGCCTCCGCTGGGTATCCCCCCGCGGACCTCCCATTCCCCAGCACGCTCGTCTGCCCCAATCGGGCTTCCGGATGAGTTTACCGGCTCATCTCACGGCGAGTTTGGCTTCTTGTTCGGTGGCCCGCGAAGATGATGAGCTCTCGAGCGCAGCATCGGAGAGCGGGCTTGTCCAGTTGGACGCAGAAGCCTCAGCTGGGCTTCCCCCTTCGGGGACGATTGCCCAGTCACAGGCCAATGCCGAAATGATGGACATGCTTTCCCGGGCGGCCGTGAGCGTCGGGTTAGAGTGGAACCCTCTGCTCTCCCCTGAACCCTCACAGCTTGATGATTGGTTCCTGGGCTCGCGGCACTGCTCAAAGCAGACATGTCCCGCTCCAGTGCCATTCTTCCCGGAAGTGCACGAAGAGTTGATGAAATCGTGGGAGGCACCTTTTACTGCCTGGCCCCGATTCCGCAGTTCCCCAGCTCTCACTACCCTTGATGGCGGGGCGGCCAGGGGCTATACGTCGATTCCCCCGGTGGATAAGGCACTCGCGGTGCATCTATGCCCGCAGAGCGCAGCCACCTGGTGCGGACGCCCTAAGCTCCCATCCAAGCCCTGTAGGCTCACGTCGTCCCTGACGGCTAAAGCCTACAGCGCTGCTGGACAAGCCGCCTCTGCCCTGCACGCCATGGCTCTCCTGCAGGTCCACCAAGCCAAGGCATTGAAAGAACTGCAGGAGGATAGTTCCACCCCAGATTTGAAGCAGGAACTGTGCTCGGCAACCGACCTCGCTCTCCGAGCGACGAAAGTCACGGCATGGTCTCTCGGGCAGACGATGGCCACACTAGTGGTCCAGGAGCGCCACCTTTGGCTCAACCTGGTCGAGATGGGTGAGGCCGACAAGACACGGTTCCTTGCTGCCCCCATTTCCCAGGCTGACCTATTCGGCGACACCATCGAGGACTTTGCCCAGCAGTTCTCGGCGGTGAAGCAGCAGATGGAGGCAATCCGGCACATCCTGCCCCGGCACGGATCAAGATCCCGCACCCCGTCTGCTCGTCGCCAAGGGCGTCCCCCTGCAGTGACTGCACCGGCTCCGCCACAGCCCGCGCCTTCGGCCTGGCCCCGGCGTGGAGCCCACCGCAGGAAGCAGACACCACCCGTCTCACAGCCGGCGCCTAAGAACCCACGGAGGTCATCAAAGCGCCCCTGAGACGGGCAACCCAGAGACGAGGGAACGCACTCACTTGGAGCTGGTAAAAATACTTTTTGTTTGATTTCGCTGCATGCTCAAGTGGCTTCGGTACCCAACAGTTCAGCAAAAGAGCAGCTTCCTTCCTCCCTGGGTCACATACCCGGTGTGTATGGTCGTCACCACAACTGCCGTCCACAGGTTTTTTTCTTGCAGGATTGGCGCTCCAGTGGTGGCCTTTCTGCCCGAGTGCCCAGTCGTGGCACACAGCCTCCCCCGATGTGGCAGTCTCCACGGGTTACGAGGACAGGCCTCTTCCTCCCCCGTCCCAGGCTGTTCCGGGTGTGGTCACAAGGAGCCAGGTAAGTGCTTCGATGTCCCTAGACTCAGCAAGGCCACGACCTGGTGTGGCACCTCAAGCTCCGCCCTGCTGCGAGGCCCCACCTGCCGGTACGTCCGACGATGTTGTCCCCTTGATCCCTCTTGCGCGGAACTTGGATACGTGGCTCGCGCTTTCCAATCCGTCGCGATGGTTGATCCGGACTGTCCGACTCGGCTACGCGATTCAGTTTGCCAGGCGCCCACCCAGGTTCAGCGGTATTCACTTCACCTTGGTCAAGAGCAAAAATGCTGCTACCTTGCGTGCGGAGATCGCTACCCTCCTACGGAAGAGCGTGATAGAACCTGTCCCTCCAGCCAAGATGAAGAAGGGGTTTTACAGCCCCTACTTCATCGTACCGAAAAAAGGCGGTGGGTTGCGGCCAATCTTGGACCTGCGAGTACTTAACCGGGCCTTACACAGACTCCCGTTCAAGATGCTGATGCAAAAACGCATTCTGGCAAGCATCTGGCATCAAGATTGGTTCGTAGCGGTAGACCTGAAGGATGCATACATCCACATCTCGATCCTTCCTCGACACAGACCCTTCCTGCGGTTTGCATTCGAGGGTCAGGCGTATCAGTACAAAGTCCTCCCTTTCGGCTTGTCCCTGTCTCCTCGCGTCTTCACGAAGGTCGCAGAGGCTGCCTTTGCCCCGTTAAGGGAGGTGGGCATTCGCATTCTCAACTATCTCGACGACTGGCTAATCCTAGCTCACTCTCGAGACATGTTGTGCACACACAGGGACCTGGTGCTCTCACACCTCAGCCGACTAGGGCTTCGGGTCAACTGGGAAAAGAGCAAGCTCCTCCCGGTTCAGAGCATCTCTTTTCGGTTTGGAGTTGGACTCAGTCTCCTTGACGGCGTGCCTTACGAACGAGCGTGCCCAGTCGGTGCTGGCCTGTTTGAAGGCGTTCAAACAGAAAACAGCGGTTCCACTGAAACTTTTTCAGAGGCTCCTGGGGCATATGGCATCCTCGGCGGTGGCCACCCCGCTCGGGTTGATGCATATGAGGCCGCTTCAGCAATGGCTCCAGACTCGAGTCCTGAGATGGGCATGGCACCACGGGACACATCGCGTGGTCATCACGCTTGTCTGTCACCATCTTTTCAGCCCTTGGACCGACCTCTCATTTCTACAGGCAGGTGTTCCTCTAGAACTGGTCTCCAGGCACATCATGGTCACGACAGACGCCTCCAAAACGGGCTGGGGCGCTGTTTGCAATGGGCACGCAGCCGCCGACCTCTGGACGGGTCCATGACTGCATTGGCACATCAACTGCCTCGAGTTGTTGGCAATTCTGCTCACCCTGCGGAGGTTCTGGCCATTGATCCAGGGCAAGCACGTGTTAGTTCGGACAGACAACACAGCAATGGTAGCATATGTCAACCGCCAAGGCAGTCTGCGATCTCTTGGTATGTCACAACTCGCCCGCCGTCTCCTCCTCTGGAGTCAGCAGCACTTCAAGTCGCTGCGAGCCACTCACATCCCGGGCAACCTCAACACGCAAATATGCGTTTCCCCCAGTGAGCCTGCTTGCACAGACCCTGTGCAAGGTCAGGGAGGACGAGGAGCAGCTCATCCTGGTAGCACCCAACTGGCCCACCCAGATGTGGTTCTCGGACCTCACGCTCCTCACGAAAGCTCCCCCCTGGCGAATTCCCCTGAGGAAGGACCTTCTTTCTCAGGGACGTGCACCCTCTGGTACCCGCGACCAGACCTCTGGAATCTCCATGTCTGGCCCCTGGACTGGATGTGGAAGACCTAAGTGGTGGTAGACACGATCACTCAGGCTAGGGCCCCCTCTACGAGGCGCCTATATGCCTTTAAGTGGCGTCTGTTCGCTAAGTGGTGTTCTTCCCAACGCGAAGACCCCCAGAGTTGCACAGTCGGATCAGTGCTTTCCTTCCTGCAGGAGAAGTTGGAAGGGAGGCTGTCCCCTTCCACCTTGAAGGTGTACGTTGCCGCCATAGCAGCACACCACGACGCAGTCGACGGTAAGTCCTTAGGGAAGCATGACCTGATCATCAGGTTCCTAAGAGGTGACAGGAGGCTGAATCCCTCCAGACCGCGCCTTGTTCCCTCATGGGACCTCTCTGTAGTTCTTCAGGGTCTACAGAGAGCCCCCTCTGAGCCTTTGCAGTCAGCCAAGCTTAAGGCCCTCTCCTTGAAGACTGCCCTCCTGACTACGCTCATTTTCATCAAGAGGGCAGGAGACCTGCAAGCGTTCTCTGTCAGCGAAACATGCCTGGAGTTCGGTCCGGGTTATTCTCTCGTGATCCTGAGACCCCGACCGGGCTATGTGTCCAAGGTTCCCACCACCCCTTTTAGGGTCCAGGTGGTGAACCTGCAAGCGCTGCCCCAGGAGGAGGCAGACCCAGCCCTGTCGTTGCTGTGTCCGATGCGCACTTTACGCATCTATTTGGATCGCACGCAGAGCTTTAGAATCTCTGAGCAGCTCTTTGTCTGCTTTGGTGCACAGCGGAAAGGAAGCACTGTCTCCAAGCAGAGGATCGCTGGCTCATTGACGCCATAACTATGGCATATCTCGCCCAGGACATGCCACCCCCGGTAGGGCTACGAGCCCATTCTACCAGGGGTGTAGCGGCTTCCTGGACCCTGGCCAGAGGTGCCTCTCTAACAGACATTTTCAGAGCAGGGGGCTGGGCAACACCCAAGACCTTTGCAAGGTTCTACAACCTCTGGGTGGAACCAGTTTTGTCCCAGGTAGAGGCACGCAACACAAGCGGATAAGCCCTGGATAGCCAGCTGGGTGTATTGCTTGCACATAGCACCTTCCACCTCCTTTTGAACTGAAGACGTGCACCATTAATTCCCAGTAGTGTTCACAAGTTTGTTCCCTGGTTGACTTCCTCTGAGCCCTGTGGCAGTCGAGTTTTTGGAGAGATTCACTGCCAGCCCAGTACACGTGCTTACTAAGAGTCCTGTTCTGGGGTAGGTGCTCCGCATGTGGTGGTTCCCTGTAAGGCTAACCCCATGCGATATATATCTTCCGCTAATTCGTTTCCCTGTTGGCAAACTGCGTCTTCCTTGGGCAGAGCCCCTCTGCCCCAGTCTCCATGTTTGTAGCAACTCCTCCCCCCATTGGGCAGGATCTACCTTGAAGACTCTCCACATGGTTGGAAAGACCATGTGACGTATCCTTCCACTTAAATATCTCCCACTCTCTTTGGGTGAGGTGTGGTCTCCACTGTGTCTTTCCCTTGGGAGGGACACCCCCCGACTAGACCTGGCGGCCCAGTCGGATAATCCCCTTCTTTTTTAGGGAGTGGAAAAAAGAGAAGGGGAAAAGAGGCCACGACTGGGTTAAGCCTGTCTCTATCTCTTGGGTAGTCAACTTGTCCCCAAAAAGGGCCATTCGACACTCATCACTATGTTGGGGGAGATTACATGTCGACCTGGTGTGCTGGCTATGAGGCACACAGTAGTCTGCCCACCACACACCGCCAGTACACGTAACACAGTTCAGCCAATTGTGGCTTTTCGTATAGGGACCCCTAGTGTCACAACATCGACACAACGTCGAGTGAGTGACAGATAGGGAACGTCATGGTTACTTGCGTAACCTCCGTTCCCTGATGGAGGGAATGAGACGTTGTGTCCCTCCTGCCACAACGCTGAACTACCCGCTGAAATGGCCGGACCTTCTATCGGCTCCTCAGCATAAAACCTGAATGAGTGGTTGCATACCAGCTCCTTTTATACCCGTATGTCCGGGGGAGTGGCATGCAAATACCACTCGCCAATTTTCATTAGCCTTTTATCAAAGACCAGAGGTGTCTCGGGCTCCCAAGAGTGATCCCTAGTGTCACTACATTGACACAACGTCTCGTTCCCTCCATCAGGGAACGGAGGTTACACAAGTAACCATGACATTTTTCCCAGGAGGTCTCTCATCCAGGTACTGACCAGGCTCAACCCTGCTTCGCTTCAGTGTGTAACTAGTTTAGAGATACAGGGCTACATGGCTGCTGGCAAATCATTTAAACTCCCTAAATCAAATATGGGGACACATCAATGACATCAAACTTCATTGGTTCTTGCGCATCTCGCAACCAAACGTCATGACTTATTGAACTTATTCACATTTCGCCATATTTGATTCACAGAGTTTATTAATGATTACTTTAATTTTAACTTTGGTATCACCTTTGTCATTTTTCACCAAATATTTCAGTGTTTTACTAATGTTCATATTTGCCTATTTTATTTTTAAAATGCTGTTTCTTTATAATTGACAAACTCCCGTATGATTTTTTACCTTTTTTTCAGGTGTTCACATTTGGCACATAGTAAACCAGACACTGCACAATTCCTGTGTCTTATCTCATGGGCAGGGTTGGGAGGGTTACTTCTGAAATGTATTCCACTACAGATTACAGAATACATGCTGTAAAATGTAATTTGTAATGTATTCTGTTTGATTACTCAAGGTCAGTAACAATTTAAATACTTTGGATTACTTCTTCAGCAATGCTAGATTTTTTCACTTGTTTGACTATAAAAACTGTGCCAGTACAGTAAGGCAAAATACGCTTGTTAAAAATACATTCTCTGAAAAACCTAAATATCTTATGCAGTGTTGTTTCTAAAACAAGATAAATCAAATTGATCTTCTTTTAAGTATTTTTAGATATTTCTTACAGGAAAACAATACAATTTTTTTTATCAAGAATATGATTTTTGCCCTAATATCAAAGGTCTTACTATAAAAAAAGAAATTATGATCCAACGTGAATTTTCTTGATAAAAAAAATATGATCGTGCCTGGTAACGTAATATGGTTAGAAATAGAATTTTAGCTTAGCGTAAAGCTGACAAATTACACAAGGTTTTAATCTATTTCTTCTGCTCCAAACTTACTTCAAACTTCTCTGTCTGCTCGTATGAATGTAACACATCATAAGAAAGCGTTTCACCGCTGTTCATATGCACTTTGGAAGTAATCTCTTCGGCAATCAAAATAGTTTTTGAATGTAACTGTATTCTAATTACCAATGATTTAATTTGTAACTGTATTGGAATACAGTTACTTATATTTTGTATTTTAAATACGTAATCCCATTACATGTATTCCGTTACTCCCCAACACTGCTCATGGGCACATACACACACGTAAGTGGTGGTGGAAACACTAGCATGTTTTGACAGCTTGCTGCCTGCACGGTTCTTTTCTCAAGAGTTCAGTAGAATTTCCTCTCCTTTCATTGTAATCTCTGGCTTGTTAATAGTGCTTTGCAGTCAGGACTCCATGTGCAACATGTGAGAGGGTTAAACTAGCTCAAAGCACTGTTGTAATTGAAACAAGACCACTAGACTCTGGGTTAAAGCCTCATTGTGCTTCAGAGGTGAGGTAGCAGACAGACCACACACACACGTGTATACACACATGTGCTCACACACTCACACAGTACATATTGTTCTTTGAGTTTTTAGCCCAACAGAAGACACACACGAAAGTGTTGACCTGTGGACGCAAACAGTACCTGGCACTGGATCAGCATATAAAAAGCTTAACCAAACATGAATGCATAGATAAATATATTCCTGACCACATCAAAGCTTTTTTGACCACTAAGTTCAGCACAGCCCAAATATATTACAATTTACAATTGCATTTAAGATTTAAGCATTTGATAGCATTTCATCCTTTGAAATATGAACAGTACATCCATAAATATAATATATATCTTACACTGCCCAAGTAGACTCATTACACAATCGAAATGAGGCAATTTAGCTCTTGTGTGACATGCTGTTTTTCTTCTGTACCAGAAGAGTCAGTAGCTTGCAGCTTGTAGTTATTCTTACTGTAACATCATTCTAAATATTTTGGTAGGAGATATTTTATTGTATTTATTGTTAATAATAGTAATAACCAGATTAACTTTTAATGGAGTAGCTCATGCTGCTATTTCAGTATTGCAATTATGTTATATTTATGCAAATATATCTTAAAATTACTACTAAATTTGTTATATGTATGTTTTCTTTTGCACTGTGAATCACAGTCAAAATGTGACGTGTATACACTATGTGCATATGTAAGTACAGTTGAAGTCAGAAGTTTACATACATCTTAGCCAAATACATTTAAACTCAGTTCCCTATCTGTCACTCACTCTACGTTGTGTCGATGTAGTGACACTAGGAGTCACTCTTGGGAGCCCCAAACACCTCTGCTTTTTGAAAAAAGGCCAATGGGAATTGGCGAGTGGAATTTGCATGCCACTCCCCCGGACATACGGGTATAAAAGAAGCTGGTATGCAACCACTCATTCAGATTTTCTCTTCGGAGCCGAGCGGTTGTGTTCAGCGAGCTGAATTACTCTGCCGATCCATTCACTTCGAAAAGTTGTTGGATTTACGGCGCATTACAGCGGCTTCTCCCGCTCTTGCACTGGTGAAGTGCAGAGAACGCCCCTGGGCGCTTCAGCAGCTAAAAGAGTATATTTTCCCTTCTAAAAGAGTGGCATTAACGGAGAGCGTCTTTTTAAAGATGCCTCTCCATTTGTGTGTAGTGGAACCCTCCACCCCCCCTGAACCCTCGCAGCCTGATGACTGGTTCATGGGCCCGGAGCACCGCTCACGGCCGCACCCCGCCCCAGTCCCTTTCTTCCCGGAGGTGCATAAGGAGCCCACGAGGTCGCGGCAGGCACCTTTCACTGCCCGGACCCGGTCTCTGAGCTTCTCAGCTCTCACTACCCTCGATGGTGGGGCTGCCAGGGGGTACTTGGCGATTCCCCAGGTGGATAAGATGGTTGCAGTGCACCTGTGCCCGCAAAATGCCGCCACCTTGTGGGGCCCTGTAGAGTTACGTCGTCTCTGGCGACTAAGGCCTGCAGTGCCGCTGGACAGGCCGCCTCCACCCTGCATGCCATGGCTCTTCTGCAGGTACACCAAGCCAGGGCGCTATAAAAGCTGCACTAGGGTAGTTCTGACCCGGGATTGATGCAGGAACTGCGCTCGGCGACCAACCTCATGGCTCGTGCTTTCCAACCCGTCGCGATGGCTGACCCGGACTGTCCGACTCGGCTACGTGATTCAGTTCGCCAGGCGCCCGCCCAGGTTCAGCGGCATCCGCTTCACCTCGGTGAAGGGTGAGAATGCCGCTACCTTGCGTGCGGAGATCGCTACCCTTCTAAGGAAGGGTGCGATAGGGCCTGTCCCTCCGGCCGAGATGAAGAAGGGGTTTTACAGCCCCTACTTCGTCGTACCAAAGAAATGCGTTGGGTTGGACCTGCGAGTACTGAACCGGGCTTTGCACAGACTCCCGTTCAAGATGCTGACGCAAAAGCGCATTTTAGCGAGCGTCCGGCATCAAGATTGTTTCACGACGGTAGACCTGAAAGATGCGTACTTCCACGTCTCGGTCTTACCTCCACACAGACCCTTCCTGTGGTTTGCTTTCGAGGGCCAGGTGTACCAGTACAAGGTCCTCCCCTTGGGCCTGTCCTTGTCCCCTCACATCTTAACGAAGGTCGCAGAAGCAGCCCTTGCCCCGCTAAGGGAAATGGGTGTCCGCATCCTCAACTATCTCGATGACTGGCTAATCCTAGCTCACTCTCGGGATGTGTGCTCATGCACCTCAGCCGACTGGGGCTTTGGGTCAACTGGAAAAAGAGCAAGCTCTCCCCGGTTCAGAGCATCTCTTTTCTCGGCTTGGAGTTGGACTCAGTCTCGATGACGGCGCGCCTCACGAACGAGCGCGCACAGTATTTAAGCCTCATGTTTGCCATTGTCCATTGTCAGGTACTGTGTGTTAATGTATCGTTGTTGGTTCCATGATCTAATCAAGTCATGTTTATGTTTATGTTTTGTTTCATAGTCTAACCAAGTCATGTCAAGTTTAGATAAGTCAAGTTTATGTTTTGTTCATGTTTAGAGTTAGGGTTTCTGGATATCACGATTTATAATAAACTGCACTTGGGTTCTACACTTCATCGTCATCTTCATCTGCACTGTCATTGCCAGCACCAGCCTGACGTTACAACCTCGTCTGAAGGGTCGAGGAGGAGGTGTTGCTGCAATTTACAGTGAAATTTTTGGTGTTACTCAGAGGACAGGATATAAGTTTAAGTCTTTTGAACTAATGCTTAATGTGACACTATCAGATATAAATAAAAAAAAAAAACTCTGTCATCTTCTGCCCTGATTTCCTTGGTGAATTTGCTAATTTTTTATCAGATCTTTTATTTACTGTAGATAGAGTTTTAATTGTTTGTGACTTCAACATTCACATAGATAATGAAAATGACACATTGGGATTAGTATTTATCGATATTCTCAACTTTTCTGGAGTCAGACAAATTGTGACAGGACCAACTCATCGCCATAATCATACGCTAGATTTAATTCTGTCATATGGAGTTGATATTGATACTATAGAAATTCTACTGCAGAGCGATGACATCTCAGATCATTACCTCATCCCTTGTATGCTGCGATCAGCTAATGTTACTCAATCTACACCACGCTGTCCTTCAGGTAGAACTATTCTTTCGACCACTAAAGATAGCTTCACTAATAATCTTCCAGATCTATCTCATACACTCAATAAGCCTCAAAGTCTAGAAGAACTTGATGAAATAACAGAAAATATAAATATAGTCTTCTCTAGCACTCTTGGTAGTGTTGCCCCCCTTCGATTAAAGAAAATTAAAGAAAAAAGCCCCGCACCATGGTACAATGATCTCACTCATGCTTTCAAGAAAGCAGCTTGGAAAATGGAGCGCAAGTGGAAGAATACAAAATTAGAGGTATTTCGCGATGCATGGAAGGATAGTGTTTGTAGCTACAGACAGGCACTAAAAGCTGCCAGGTCACCATATTTTAGCAAACTCATACAAAATAACCACAACAATCCTAGGTGTTTATTCAGTACTGTAGCTAAACTGGTTAGGATTAAAGCCTCAACTGAACCAGAGATTCTGTCACAGCACAATAGTAATGAATTCATGAATTTCTTTACTGATAAAATTGAAATAATCAGAAATAAAATTGGAATTATGCAATCATCTGTCACAGTACCTCAGAAAACAGTGTCTCATAATTTTCCTCATGTGCAACTTCAATCCTTCCCTGTCATAGGTCATGAAGAGCTAACAAAACTTATTGAAACATCAAAAGCCACAACATGTATGCTAGATCCAATACCAACTAAGCTCTTAAAAGAGGTATTCCCTGTAATCTCAGAACCTCTTCTTGATATTATTAATTCTTTGCTATCCTTAGGACATGTCCCAAGAAACTTTAAAATGGCAGTTATCAAACCGCTTATTAAGAAGCCACAACTTGATCCTGGAGAACTGGCTAATTATAGACCGATTTCAAATCTCCCGTTTATGTCAAAAATACTAGAAAAGGTAGTGTCCTCCCAACTATGTTAATTTCTACAGAGAAATAGTATATATGAACAATTTCAGTCAGGATTTAGGCCCCATCACAGTACAGAGACTGCACTTATCAGAGTTACAATTGACTTGCTCTTATCATCCGATTGCGGCTGCATTTCACTTCTAGTGCTTTTAGATCTTAGTACTGCCTTCGACACAATAGACCATGACATTTTCTTGAATAGGCTAGAGAATTATGTTGGCATTTGTGGACTTGTATTAGCATGGTTTAGGTCCTATTTAGCAGACCGCTACCACTTTGTCTATGTAAATGAGGAATTGTCAAACCAAACAAAAGTTAAGTATGGAGTGCCATAGGGATCAGTTTTAGGGCCTCTGCTTTTCTCCATATATCTGTGTGGCAGCAGGGGCATGGTCAAGCATCCGTCTGGAGAGAGAGAAAGCGGTAAGGGCGCTTGCACCTGAGCTAGATTATGTGTAACACCTGTCTCTAATTCCAGTGAGCATGGAGAGAGCTGCATATAAGCATCCACGCCACCAGCAGACAGAGAGAGAGAGAGAGTCTGGCACAAGGAGGGCCACAGTGCTCCTGAAGCTGCTATGTTTAATCTGTTATGTTTGTGAAGCTGATGTGTTTAAGTTACTACGTGCCTGTGAAGCTGACAGAGTTGTGAAGTTGTAAAGCATTGACGTGGCCAATTAAAAGTCCTACCTGAGTCTGGAAAAACCTGTGTTCTCCTTCCCTTCTGTTTGTGAGCTGTTACAATATGCTTCCCCTGGGAGATATTGTCAGGAATCATGGAATAAGTTTCCACTGTTATGCCGACGATACCCAACTTTATATTTCTTCAAAACCTGACAAAATTTCACAGTCCTCCAAATTAGCAGTGTATCAATGAAATTAAAGATTGGATGGCCAGAAATTTCCTTCTACTCAATTTCTGACAAAACAGAGGTACTAATTATTGGACCAAAAATCTCTAAAAACAAGTCGCTAAAATATAATTTGACTCTCGATGGATGTACTGTTACATCATCTTCAACAGCGAAGACCTTAGGTGCTATATTTGATACCAATTTGTCCTTTGAAAATCAAATTATATTTGTAGAACAGCATTCTTGCACCTGAGAATTATTGCTAAATTACGACACATGCTCTCTGTTGCTGATGCCGAAAAACTAATTCATGCATTCTTGACCTCAAGACTAGATTATTGTAATGCATTACTGGGAGGATGTCCAGCAAGTTCAATAAATAAACTTCAATTGGTTCAAAATGCAGCAGCCAGAATGCTGACTAGAGCCAAGAAATATGATCATATTATCCCCATTTTATCGTCATTACATTGGCTACCTGTTAAATTTTGTATTCATTTTAAAATTCTGTTGACTACATACAAAGCTTTGAATGGTCTAGCTCTGCAGTACTTAAGTGACCTTCTACAATGCTATAGTCCATCGCAAAATTCTGGCCTGTTAATAGTTCCTAGAATATCAAAATCCACAACAGGAGGTAGATCCTTTTCATATTTGGCTCTTAAACTATGGAATAGTCTCCCTAACACTGTTTGAGATGCAGACACACTCACCCAGTTTAAGTCTAGACTAAATTCTCATCTATTTAGCCAGGCATATACCTAATTTATCCTTCAACTCACAATTAGGCTGCTTTAGTTAAGTCTGCCGGAACCAGAAATCAGAAACATTGATCATTATCTATAACTCTGCAATAAATTGAGTGGCATCTATGCTAATATTATTCTATTTGTATACCTGTCTCAACCTCGGGACTCCTATCCTGAAGTCACCAGAACCGGCTGAATCCAGCACCATTCCTGCGTCGTGTTAGACTCCACTGCTACGTGTCTCTGAGTGATGATGACTAAATGCAGCCGGTGCCAGCCAAACATCACTTCAGTCTATTACGATGGACTTCAGAGGATGAACTGATGCCAACTCCAACCATAAGACATGGGATACATCATATGCTGTTGCCTGAACCTTGGATTTAGGATAGACCTCACTGAAATTACCAGCCGGTTGAACCGAGATGCATATCACTGATCTCTGCCTGCATCACCTCGGTCTAATAATGGACTACACTCTTATAATGGAATACATAGACTATCAATTAATTGCCAACAAAACCCTTCATCAGCCAACTAACAAAAGACAATGCATCTATGTGAACTTCTACAGTTAATCCAGGATGAATTTCAAAGACATTAGTCATTAATCTTACAGTTCTTACAAAATCTTTGTTTAAACACTGACCCTTAACACTTGCTTAGTTTAATCATTTTAAACCTTGCACTATACATAATTAAGTTATATTGGCATTATATTCATTATGCTAGCTAGAGGGGAACTGGCCCACAGTGAGCCTGGTTTCTCCCAAGGTTATTTTTCTCCATTAACCAACATCTAATGGAGTTTTGTGTTCCTTGCCACAGTCGCCTTCCGCTTGCTCACTGGGGTTATAAATATATTTTTTATCTAATTACTTATTTTTAAACACAATTCACAATCATATTTTATCAAACAACACAATGATGACTCTAAGACATTATAGATATTACAGTTTTATTTTCTGTTAATGCGTGATTTTCTGTAAAGCTGCTTTGAAATGATGTGTGTTGTGAAAGGCGCTATACAAATAAAAATGACTTGACTTGTACACCAATTTTCTATTGAATTGAGGTCAGTGCTTTGTGATGGCCACTCCAATACCTTGACTTTGTTGTCCTTAAGCCATTTTTCCACAACTTTGGAGGTATGCATGGGGTCATTGTCCATTTGGAAGACCCATTTGCGACCGAGCTTTAACTTCCTGGCTGATGTCTTGAGATGTTGCTTCAATATATCCACATCATTTTTCTTCCTCATGATGCCATCTATTTTGTGAAGTGCACCAGTCCTTTCTGCAGCAAAGCACCCCCACAACATGATGCTGCCACCTCCATGCTTCACGGTTGGGATGGTGTTCTTCGGCTTGCAAGCCTCACCCTTTTTCCTCCAAACATAACTATGGTCATTATGGCCAAACAGTTAAATTTTTGTTTCATTAGACCAGAGGACATTTCTCCAAAAAGTAAGATATTTGTCCCCATGTGCACTTACAAACTGTAGTCTGGCTTTTTTATGGTGGTTTTGGAGCAGTGGCTTCTTCCTGGCTGAGCAGCCTTTCAGGTTATATCGATATAGGACTCGTTTTACTGTGGATATAGATACTTGTATACCTGTTTCCTCCAGCATCTTCACAAGGTCCTTTGCTGTTGTTCTGGGATTGATCTGTACTTTTTGCACCAAATTACGTTCATCTCTAGGAGACAGAATACGTCTCCTTCCTGAGCAGTATGATGGCTGCGTGGTCCCATGATGTTTATACTTGCATTCTGTTGTTTGTACAGATGAACGTGGTATTTCAGGCATTTGGAAATTCTCCCAAGGATGAACCAAACTTGTGGAGGTTTTTTTTTTCTGAGGTCTTGGCTGGTTTCTTTTGATTTTCCCATGATGTCAAGCAAAGAAGCACTGAGTTTGAAGGTAGACCTTAAAATACATCCACAGGTACACCTCCAATTCAGTACACCTCCTATCAGAAGCTAAATGGCTAATTGTCCAAAGGCTTGACATAATTTTCTGGAATTTTCCAAGCTGCTTAAAGGCACAGTTAACTTAGTGTATGTAAACTTTTGACCCACTGGAATTGTGATATAGTCAGTTAAAAGTAAAACAATCTGTCTGTAAACAATTGTTGGAAAAACTACTTGTGTGATGCACAAAGTAGATGTCCTACTTGCCAGAACTATAGTTTGCTAATATTAATCTGTGGAGTGGTTAAAATATGAGTTTTAATGACTTCAGCCTAAGTGTATGTAAACTTCTGACTTCAACTGTGTTTATGGGAACACATAGCATGATTTTTAATGCTTGTTTAAAGTTATCAGCTACTGACAGGGCAGCAGTCCATTTATAGACAACCAGTTAAAACCTCGGGAGAAGAAGCAGTAACTCACCAGAATGAGCCTGTAATGGTGTGACAGGGTAAACAGGCTAATGTCTTTATGAGGGGAAAAATGCCATGTGTGCAATGCAAACTTTAATGTATAACTCTGTGGAAACATGTAGAAAGAGTTACGATGGATTTGGGGGTGAAGTCATATGGTTTCCTTCCACTTGAATTGTTTTAAAGGTTATATAATTGGCAATGAAAGCTTCCTGATTAAGATGTAAGGTGAAGATCTCTTTATAACAGTCACTAATAACAGTGATATATATATGAGCTATTTTCGATTAACTAATGGCTTTTTACATCACATTTAAGAAAAATGCTTAGCACCCCATCCATTTAATACTTTAAGTCCAATGATCCATTTCCTCTGTTAGACACATTATTCTTTTAGATCATCCATATAGCCTTTGCACATCAGCTCAGCTTCTCTCTCCTTCCCGGAGGCCCTTACTTTTTCCCTTCTCCCCTGACTTCAGAGGAAGTGGTTTCTGTGCAGACAGCATTTAGATGGAACATTGTGTCATGTACATGGGAAGCTGTAACCAAAGAACTGCATATTAAAAGTTCCACTAGAGTAACACTTTCTGTGCAGACAGATCTGGTGGACGGTCATGCAAGAATTGGGGGGTCTGCCTTGAATTTAGCTCTGTCTGTCTGTGTGTGTGTGTGTGTGTGTGTGTGTGTGTGTGTGCTCTGATTCAGGCAAAGTTGATAATGCTGCCCCCAAGTGATAACTTTGGTGGATAGAGCTTTGGTAATATCCTGACCCATCAAATGAAGAAATACACTTTCAAACCCTTACATGCACACACATGAAAAACAAGGACGCTTTGAAATTCCAAAGTAAATGTTTTTATGTTAACATAAAACTGCTATCATCACAGTCCATGAAACTCATCACCTAACTTTAAGAAGTTCCAGTAGAACTGCCTAATGCCTGTTAAGAGGTATTTCAGGCATGGGCAGATAAAATACTCATTCCATGCAGTGTTCATATCTCTGCTTCTGTAGGTATGCAAGTTACAGAAAATAGTTCCTTCTGAAGTTCAAATGCATGCCTTATCTCACTCATTTCTCCTTATTACTTTCATGAGTAGAGGCAATACACACTCAAAATGCTTTGCCAAATGTAAGCATAATGTTCACAATGTTATGTTTGAACACAGTCTCCCAGCATCATTCTAAACGTCAGACATACTGACCCATAACTGAGCTTTAAGATCTGGGATGGCCAAGTTCTGTAGTTATCGTACAACAAAGTAATGATAAAAAAAATAAAAAAATAAATAAATAAACTTTAGCAGTAGCTATGAAGAACATTCAAAGTGTCTACTCTATGAAAGCAAAGGCTTTTTCCAAGTCTACTTTGAAATTTAAAAATAAAAAAAGAATAACTTCTTGAATAAGCAAAATCATATTACAGTGTGGATTTTTGTTATACCAAATCCATTGTGCAACCATGATAATGTGGTAACATTTACAATAAGTTTCCATTTGTTAACATTATTTAACAATATTAGTTAACGTGATCTAACAATGAACAATACTTTTACAGCATTAATTCATCTTTGTTAATGTCAAGTTCAATATACATATACTAATACATTTTTAAAATCAAAAGTTGTATTAGTTAACATTAGATAATGCACTATGAACTAACAATGAACAATTGTATTTTTATTAACTAACATTAACAAAGATTAATAAATGCTACAAAACATATATTGTTCATTGTTAGTTAATGATACCTAATGCATTAACTAATGATAACGAATGGAACCCTATTGTAAAGTGTTACCGATAATGTTATCGTTATCAGCCTAGTCACTTTTACACTTGTTCAATAAATATAATTCATGATGTAATAGCGCTGAAGCCCACAAGAGGGCAGAAGAATATTAAAAATGCTACAGTTCATTCTGCGTCTTGTTTTCAAAATAATCAGGCAGCTCTTGCGACGGTCAGACTCTCTTAAAATGTTTGTTGTTGTTAGTGGAATCACGTTTATAAAATAATATTATAGTTTAACTTTAAAACACTTGTATTTAAAGTAATTTTGTTGCTCCATTAGTACATCCCTTACAAAATTACCATAATACATTTACAATAATGCATTTGGCAAGTGCTTTTATCCAAAGTGACTTGCAGTGCGATAAAGGTATACATTGTATCGTGGTAATCATAGTTTCCACCAAAATGGGATCTCCTTCCATAAAGTTTTTAAAGCCTTTCTTTCATTTTGTTTATTTTATATCATTTTATTATTTTTGAAGGCAGTGGTGGCCATAGCAAGTACAATTTTCTTGTAGTAGCATTAATTGTGGAGAAAGGGAGAGAGATGATGAGTTTGGTTATGTTTAAAAATCTTGAATGCAGATAGATAAAGAGAAAGAGGATGACAGACTGAACAGAGTGATGCTGTTGTGAATCATGTAGACATCAATAATCTTCATTAGTGCATCCAGTAATCAGATTGACAGTGTGTGAAAGAAAGAGAGAGAGACGCAGGTATGGAGTGAAAACAATCTCAAAGCCTCCCAGAAAGGCATGCAACAGATCCACACATGGACAGAGCAATCTACAAATACACATAACAGATCCACACACAGCGATCCACAAATGCACGCAACAGATCCACACACGCACACAGCAATCTACAAATGCATGCAAGAGATCCACACACACAGCGATCCACAAATGCACGCAACAGATCAGCACACACACAGTGATCCACAAATGCACATAACAGATCCACACACAGCGATCCACAAATGCATGCAACAGATCCACACAGCAATCTACAAATGCACACAAGAGATCCACACACACAGCAATCCACAAATGCACGCAACAGATCAACACACACACAGCGATCCACAAATGCACACGACAGATCATCACACACACAGCGATCCACAAATGCACATAACAGATCCACACACAGCGATCCACAAATCCATGCAACAGATCAACACACAGTGATCCACAAATGCACGCAACAGATCCACACACAGTGATCCACAAATGCACGCAACAGATCCACACACAGTGATCCACAAATGCACGCAACAGATCCACACACATCGATCCACAAATGCATGCAACAGATCCACACACAGCGATCCACAAATGCACGCAACAGATCCACACACACACACACAGCCATCCACAAATGCACATAACAGATCCACACACAGCGATCCACAAATGCACGCAACAAATCCACACACAATGATCCACAAATGCACGCAACAGATCCACACACACACACAGCGATCCACAAATGCACGCAACAGATCCACACACGCACACAGCAATCTACAAATGCACGCAAGAGATCCACACACACACAGCGATCCACAAATGCACGCAACAGATCAACACACACACAGCGATCCACAAATGCATGCAACAGATCAACACACAGTGATCCACAAATGCACGCAACAGATCAACACACAGTGATCCACAAATGCACCCAACAGATCCACACACAGTGATCCACAAATGCACGCAACAGATCCACACACACACACACAGCCATCCACAAATGCACATAACAGATCCACACACAGCGATCCACAAATGCACGCAACAAATCCACACACAATGATATACAAATGCACGCAACAGATCCACACACACACAGCGATCCACAAATGCACGCAACAGATCCACACACGCACAGCGATCCACAAATGCACGCAACAGATACACACACACAGTGATCCACAAATGCATGTAACAGATCCACACACACACACAGCCATCCACAAATGCACATAACAGATCTACACACAGCGATCCACAAACGCATGCAACCGATCCACTCACAATAGCCGCCTCACCAGTATTGCCATGGCAATACTACTTTTCTCCATTCGTACAGCTTCATTAACAATTTTAGCTCTGGTAAATAGGCATTAACGCATCACTCTCTCTCGCTCTCTCTCTCTCTCTCTCTCTCTCTCTCTCATGCAGCCAGAGGTGTGTTTACGATTTCTGAGGTTCCTAGCAACCGACCAGCCGGGGCCCCAATTTAAAAAAATTTTGCTTAAAAAATTACATATAATGTATTTTAAATAATAATTTTAAATTCATCCTATCAGCCATTGTAGCCAACTACATTCAAAATGTTTAATGAAATAAAAATCTAATTAAAGATAATGAATACATGTTTTCCAGTTTTTCCACAATACAGTGATAAAAAAAAGCAATACATACTGTATATTTTTTTATTTTTTTATTTTATGAACACGGTGTGCAAAACCTACTACTTCACTCATTAACATTTTGGAATTCAGTTGTCATTTATTATTTTAACCCAACAATTATTTATAATTGTCCAGTTTGTAATTATAATATGATACAGTATTATTTTTACAACTTTGAGGATTTGTTGTATACAATAGTAATATATTCCTGTCTTATATACTTTTTCACCTGGAGGCTGCAGTGTATTGTTCAGCATGTTGCAAAAGGCTGTATTTTATGTGAGCATCGTAGGCAACATTCATAACAGTATTGTAAAGTTAAACATACAAGTCACTGCGGCCCCTCAGCACACTACAGCAGAAGGTGGGAAAAAACATTGCCATTTGTCAAGTGCTGAAACTTTGTTCATGCAGAATAATCTGGAACAATGTTAAACTTTGCAACCTGAATATGTTCAGAATGTTAAATCTTTGTGACGCCTGCACTAAAAAAACTCAAGATGCAGCACAACGAATGAAACAGAATGCAGGTGTCTCAACATGTGTTTTTGAGACCTGATGTTCTTTTTAACTTGACACAGTGTCTAAAAATGTGCCAGTCCTGCGTGAGACACTGAAGAAATAGCGAAACGTGGTGCAGCAGGTATGGACGTTCGGCCAGTGCGTGTCTACAAAGGAAAACAATGGAAAAACAGAGCAGATGTATGCAAAAACACGTTCAGTGTGAACGGCCCCTAACACATCCGTATGTGAGAGTGCGTGGGCAAAACAAGTTCGGAAGTCCTGTGTATTTTTTTCATAAATTACAAACCCGACCTCAAAATCCTACTTGAAAAACTGACCCGAACCTGGCGGACCTCTAACATGAATCGCTCTAAGAGTGCTGACAACAGCGTATTGTGTGTGTACCCAGAAAAACATGTCACACCTCAAGTGGTTTTTGCTGAGCTTTCCTACCGGGGCGGGGACCCCCCACGCAATTGTGTGGCTTGAGTAGTGGTTAAAACCACTGCTGCATGCAGCATTCTGCAGCTCATTTGATGCTTGTCGTGTTTAGTGTGAGTGCACAGTGAGCAAAGGAAGTGCGTTGTTGCGTATTTGCTGAACTTAAAAATTAAATATAAGCCTGTAAATTCAACATTAAAATGCCATTATAGTGCATTGCTGCAAGTGAGTGACATGATAAGGTAGTGTACTGTATACCATGTATTGCACTGTATTAACACTACATACGCCATGGTATTAAAATTTGGCAATACTTTGACATGTGATGGCACACACACACACACAGAGCGAGAGAGAGAGAGAGAGAGAGAGAGAGAGAGAGAGAGAGAGAGAGAAAGATACACAAATGCACGCAACAGAATGCACAAGTATTCTGTTTTCTATGGTCACAACACAATCCACAAATGCACAAAATACAGTAAATGCCAAGCCTTTTTCTATTGGTGTTGTGCCTCGAGAATGTGAATGTGTGTCCGTGAATGTGCTTTTGCCTTTGTGGATCCTTTCGAGACTGTTGTTTCATGGACTTGATTCACAAATGTGCAAGCCTGGATTCAACACTGAGCAAGCTGATCTTCAATATACTGTATGAGGATCGTCCTCTACATTTATTCAACGCAAAGTGATGACGTGTGATAAAGGTCTATCCACCTCATTTTGTAACAAGTGGTCGTATTTCATGGTCACCTGCGAAAGTTCCCATGCAATTGGCTCAAGGTAATAAATAATTATAAGGAGAATAACACAGAAAATAGTGATGTGGGGATATTGTCTATCACACATGCACAGGATATACAGCCAAATAATATATTAATATGCATCTAATTAGAGGATTATTTTCTAACAACTGCATTTATAGTAATTAGATCATAAAATTCTTGCCGTGTTTTATGTGCACAAACTGGTGGGGCTCTATGACACAAGAGATGGTGATAAAACCAGCTTCTTATTTTTTAAATTAAAGTGCCCTATCAGCCTTAATGTTTGGTCTTTGTGTGTGTGTTGTGTCTTTTTTTCTCTCGCCTTCTCTCTCATTATTCTCAAGTGTGCATGAACCTGCAGAGCTGATGGGATGCACATGCTGCAGTGTTTCATTCTATAAACTCCACGATCCATTGCTGGAGGGTGCGACTGGAGACGGAAGTTTCTGAAATGTGATCATGGGTGCCTGCAGGATTTAATCTGATGGTACACACAGAAATCTACCTAGAGGTCTGCACGGGCCTTAAAATGAAAACTGACCCGAACCCAAGACCGTGTGGCCCAACCCTATCTGGCCTGAACGATACCATCTGATTTTAAGCCTGAACCAACACAAACCCGAAACTGCTTACTATCTAATTTCTTCTCCTAGTATCTTCTCCTAGTATAGCTGTATTTGATGCAAGCATATAGGCAACATTCTTAACAGTACTGAAACAGTAATCATACACAGTTTTAACAAGGCATGGCAGCACCTTAGTACACTAGAGCAGAAGGGGAAAAAAAGCATTGCCTTACCGTTTATTTGTTGAAACTTCACCTGGTACAGAACAATCTGGAACTAGATAGTAAAGTTTGAAGACAAACTTTATGTTGGCTTGACAAAGCCTTGTCTGAAAGTTTAAAATAGTTTGAAGAGTTGGAAGTTTGAAGGTCTTACATTCAGACAGACAAAAGGAACATCACACAGATTGACAACCAGCTGCAAGAAGTCCTATGCAAACCTACCCCATGCTTGTTTTTCTGAATAGCATATTGGTTGCTAGGGTAACCCCATTTGGTTGCTAGGCAGTTACCAAGGTGATACTGAAAAGGCTCCTTGCTACCCTGAGTCAAATGAATGAAACCAGAAATCTCTATGATGTTCTGGTGCAGAAATATGATATTTGTTACATGGTTGCTAGGGTAACCACATCTGGTTGCTAGGCAGTTACCAAGGTGATGATTAGCAAGGCTCCTTGCCATCCTGAGTGAAATAAGTCAACCTGGAAGTCTCTATGATGTTCTAATGCAGAGATGTGTGATTTGTTACTTGGTTGCTAGGATAACCCCATATGGTTGCTAGCCAGTTACCAGGGTGATACTTATCAAGCCTCCTTTCCATCCTGAGTGAAATAAGTCAACCCGGAAGTCTCTACAATGTTCTGGTACAGAGATATGTGATTTGTTACTTGGTTGCTAGGGTAACCCCATCTGGTTGCTAGGCAGTTACCAGGATGATACTTAACATGGCTCCTTGCCATTCTGAGTGAAATAAGTCAACCCGGAAGTCTCTACAATGTTCTGGTGCAGAGATATGTGATTTGTTACTTGGTTGCTAGGGTAACCCCATCTGGTTGCTAGGCAGTTACCAGGGTGATACTTAATAAGGCTCCTTGCCATCCTGAGTGAGATATGTCAACCCGGAAATCTCTACGATGTTCTGGTGCAGAGATATGTGATTTGTTACTTGGTTGCTAGGGTAACCCCATCTGGTTGCTATGCAGTTACCAGGGTGATATTTAACATGGCTCCTTGCCATCCTGAGTGAAATAAGTCAACCCAGAAGTCTCTACGATGTTCTGGTGCAGAGATATGTGATTTGTTACTTGGTTGCTAGTGTAACCCCATCTGGTTGCTAAGCAGTTACCAGGGTGATACTTATCTAGGTTCCTTGCCATCCTGAGTGAAATAAGTCAAACCAGAAGTCTCTACGATGTTCTGGTGCAGAGATATGTGATTTGTTACTAGGTTGCTAGGGTAAGCCCATGTGGTTGCTAGGCAGTTGCCAGTGTGATACCAAGAAGGCTGCTTGCTATTGCTGAGTCATACAAGCCAACAATGAAGTCTCTGTGACATTCTGATCCTGAGATACCCATCTAAGCAAATTTAAATGGAAGTCAGTTGGGTTTTTATGATTATATACAGTGTGTGTGTGTGTATATATATATAGTTGAAGTCAGAAGTTTACATACACTTAGGTTGAAGTCATTAAAACTCATTTTTTAACCACTCCATAGATTTAATATTAGCAAACTATAGTTTTGGCAAATCTACTTGGTGCGTAACACAAGTAATGTTTCCAACAATTGTTTACAGACAGATTGTTTCACTTTAAATTGACTATAATCACAATTCCAGTGGGTCAGAAGTTTACATACACTAAGTTAACTGTGCCTTTTAAGCAGCTTGGAAAATTCCAGAAAAATATGTCAAGCCTTTAGACAATTAGCCAATTAGCTTCTGAAAGGAGGTGTACTGAATTGGAGGTGTACCTGTGGATGTATTTTAAGGCCTACCTTCAAACTCATCCCTCATATGCCCATCCCTAGCTACCACTAGATTACGGTCTCATTTTACAGATATACCACCAGGCTGGCGTGGTTTATTCACAAGGTCACTCGGCATGCACAGTTTACAAGTGCCACTTCAAACAAACAGCTTCTGAGATCAGCAGAAAGAATCAAAGGTTTGTCTCAATTTTTCTTATATATAACCAAGGATAATGTCCTGCCACATTGTAAAAGGCGAAAAAAGCCTTTTAAGTCCTGGTGACAATACATTTGTTTGACATGTAAGTAGCTTTCTAGCTAATAGATTCCAACACCTGGCTCACCGTGTCTTTGTTTCAGGTCAGCATTAGAATCTGCTACTTCAATCTTAACTAAGTTTCTAGACTGAAATTCATGTCTACGCAATGGGAAATATCTGTTTGTGTAGTCATAGCATGAGTACAGTTCTTAATGTTGTAGTATCCAAACACCTGGCACTGTTGCATCCTGTCTGTCTCACAGTCAGAAGCTGTTACTTCTTGATCTCATATAACACAGTAAGATTATGCAAACCTTACTGCATTGTTTAGACTTTTTTATTGAGAGAAATTAAAAGCATTAATGCAGAAGAAAAGCAGCACAGCTAGAAGTGCCTTTACCATACATGAATCATGATAACAGACATACTATAAATACCTTTATATTAAGGTTTGTACAAGATCTGCTGTTGTAAGAATTGGATTCCACGTTATGTAAATGTATATAATAAATGTTTTTTTTCCCCAATAAGGCAATAAATATAAATTCTATGAAATACTATTTCAGATTGAGACAATGATCATTGACTCATTTCTATCTTTTCAGATTTTTCCCTGTGCTTTGCCAGTCAACTTCAAGCACTGACTCACCTGCTCCTAAACTAATTGGTTCCAGCTCCAATACAGGATACATTTTAAAATGTATAATATGCTACTTTATTGTTCTCTGGTGTGAAGTCAGACTTAGAGGCCCTATTATGCTTTTTGGGATTTTACCTTTCCTTTAGTGTGTAATATAGCTGTTTGTGTATGTAAAGGTCTGCAAAGTTACAAAGCACAAAGTCCACACCAAAGGGAGTTAAACTCTCCCACAGAAAACACTGCTCCTGAACTGCCTGAAATGCCTGGCTTGCAGTCCAGCATTTACTTCCATGACTTAGCTATGTCACTATGTAACACATTTGCATAATGCCCACCTAAGGGCTACTTTAAGCTGAAACTCGGTATGGTAAGGAGCGTTACATTTCCGACACACGCTCTAAGCGGTTGACCAATCCCAACAGACTGGGCCAGCTGACCAATCAGAGCAGACTGGGCTTTTCGGAAAGGGGGGCTTTAAAGCGATTTACATTCCACTCTCCGCCCCGGACATACGGGTATAAAAGGAGATGGCGTGCACCACTCATTCAGAGTTGTGCTGAAGAGCCGAGACAGAGTCCCGGCCATGTCAGCGGTCGCTTCAGCGCCGTGGCAGGAGGGACACAATGTCTCGTTCCCTCCATCAGGGAACAGAGGTTATATTAGTAACCAAGACATTCCCTGTCTGTCACTCACTTGATGTTGTGTCAATGTAGTGACACTAGGGGTTCCTATATGAAACGCCGCAGGTGCTGAACCGTGTCACGAGGTACGGAGGAGCGGACATGGGCAGGCTGTCGCGTGCCTCGCAGCAAGCGCTCGACCACGTCGTGACCTTCCAGCGAGTACGATAAGCAATTTCCCGCCAATCACCTGCTAGAATAGCACCCTCCTACCAGAGGGAGGTTAACATGTGGAGAATACCTCACATGGACTTACTGACGGGGAAGTTCACATATGGAATGTTGCCACTGGGAAGGACCCTATCTACGGAGAGGGTACACAGCAACAGTGGCCGAGGCAGAGCAGAGCTCTGACGAGGGGAAACACAGGGTTCACCTGAGGGGAAACCAAACAGTGGAAATGCATCATATGGGATTACCGAGGGGGGAATCACCACATATGGAGCACTGAGACCAAGTACACGGCTCACCTGAAAAGGGACATACCACGAGTACTGGGCCTGGTGGTGTTACTCCTCCTCCGAGTTCGCCACCAAATAGTGCTTAAAGAATTAAAGAGGTGTCCAGTGTTCACCAGTTGCGGGGAACTATTGTGGACAAGATAGCGCACATTATCACCTTAAAAAAGGGGAAAGGCACAATGCAAGCGATACACCCGACCAGCTGCCCGGCCTACATGTTGTCACCCCGTAACACTCGGGTCGAAACCAGTTCTATGCGCAGGTTGCAGAACCTCGCAAAGGAATTGGGTGTAGCCCAACCCACTGCTCTCCATATGTCTGCTAGAGAGGTGCCCCTCGCCAGTGCCCAGGAGGACACAACAACTCTGGTGGAGTGTGCCCGGACTCCCAAAGGGCATGGCAGGCTTTGTGATTAGTAAGCCAGAGAAATGGCATCCAAAATCCAATGGGGCATCCTTGTTTGGAGACAGCTTTCCCCTACTGCTGCCCTCCAAAGCAGACAAAGAGCTGCTCCGAGCATCTAAAGCTCTGCGTGCGGTCCAGATAGACTGGAACTGGACACAGCAACGACAAGGCCGGGTCTTCCTTCTCTGAAGGGAGCGCATGCAGGTTCACCACCTGATCCCGGAAGGGAGTGGTGGGAACTTTGGGCACGTAACTGGACCGGGGTCTCAAAATAACGTGAGAGTGTGCCAGCCCGGACTCCAGGCATTCGCTGGTTGTCCCCAACACTCTCGATAGAAGGGAGCGCCACCAGGAGGGCCGTCATCAGCGACAAAGTGCTGAGCTCAACCTGCTCCAGGGGTTCAAAGGGGGCTCTCTGTAAGGCAGGTAGGACCACAGAGAGATCCCAAGAGGGAACCAGGCGCGGTCTAGGGGGATTCAATCTTCTTGTGCCTTTGAGGAACCTGGTGATCAGGTCGTGCTGCTGTGAGGGTCTTCCATCCAGTGTATCATGATATGCTGCAATAGCAGCCACGTACACCTCCAGGGTAGAGGGAGACAGCCATCTCTCCAGCCCCTCCTGAAGGACAACACAGACCCGACTGCACATCTCTGTGGATCTTCCCCGCAGGAAGAACACCAATTTGTGAAGAGATGCCACTTCAGAGTGTACGGCTGCATCATGGAGGGGGCTCTGGCCTGCGTGATCGTGTGTACCACCGCTGGTGAAAGGCCTGCTAGGTCCTCCATGTCCCATCCAGGAGCCAGACATGGAGATTCCAGAGGTCTGGCTATGGGTGCCGGAGCGTGCCCTGCCTCTGAGTGAGAAGGTCCTGCCTCAGGGTAATATGCCAGGGAGGGGCTACTGCCAGGAGCATCATGTCTGAGAACCAAGTCCGGTTGGGCCAGTACGGTGCAACAATCAAGACTTGTTGCCCGTCCTCCCTGGGGGAAACGCGTACTTGTGCAGCCCCCGAGGCCAGCTGTGCACCAAGGCATCTGTGCTGAGGGGAGCCTCGGACATGGAGTACCAAAGGGTGCAGTGAGAGGACTCTCGGGAGGCAAACAGGTCCACCTGCTCCTCCCCGAATCTCTCCCAAATTTGCTGGACTGCGAGGGAGCCTCCATTCTCTGCGGAGCGTTACCTGCCATGAAAGCGCATCCGCTGCACGGTTGAGGACGCCCGGGAGGTGAGTGGCTCGCAGAGACTTCAACGTCTGCTGACTCCAAAGGAGGCGGCGGCAGGCGAGTTGCGACATGCAATGTGAGTGTACGCCACCCTGGTGGTTTATGTATGCCACAGTCGCTGTGTTGTCCGTCCGGACCAAAACGTGCTTGCCCTGAATCAACGGCCGAAACCTCCTCAGGGCCAGCGATACCGCCAGCAACTCTAGGCAGTTGACCATGACACGCCTCGAGACCTGTTCTAAGGGAACCCCTGCCCATAGAAATGCCAGATCTGACCAAGGGCTGAAAGTTTGGTGGCACCGTGGCCCAACTCAGGACTCGAGTCTGTAGCCAATGCTGGAGCGGTCTCATATGCATCAACCCGAGGGGAAGTACCGCTGCCGAGAATGCCATATACCCCAGGAGCCTCTGAAATTGTTTCACCGGGACCGCTACATTCTGCCTGAAGGTTCTCAGGCAGGCCAGCACTGACTGTGCACGCTCGTTCGTAAAGCATGCCATCATGGTGACCGAGTCCAACTCCATTCTGAGAAAAGAGATGCTCTGCGCAGTGGAGAGGTGCTGATGCACAAGGTCCCTGTGCGCACACAATAGATCTCGCGAGTGAGCTAGGATCAGCCAGTCGTTGAGATAATTGAGGATGCGAATGCCCTTTTGCCTTAGCGGGGCCAGGGCCGCCTCTGTGACTTTGGTAAAGATGCGAGGGGACAGGGACAGACCGAAAGGGAGGACCTTGTACTGGTATGCTCGTCCGTCGAAGGCAAACCGAAGAAAGGGTCTGTGTCAAGGAAGGATCGATACGTGAATGTACACGTCCTTCAGGTTGATGGCCACAAACTAATTCCGATGTCGTACAGACTTTAGGATGTGCTTCTGCGTCAACATCTTGAACGGAAGCCTGTGTAAGGCTCTGTTCAAGGCATGCAGATCCAGGATTGGGCACAATCTTTTTACAGCCCTTGTGTGACTCGGCTAAGGGGACGGGTTCTATCGCTCCCTTCGCCAGAAGGGTGGCGACTTCCGCCCCAGAAGGACCGAGGCATCATTGCCTCGCACCGCGGTGGAGAGGACGCCACTGAACCTGGGCAGTCGTCTGGTGAACTAGATTGTGTGGCTGAGCCGGATCGTCCTGATGAGCCATCACAATGGGCTGGAAAGCGCTAACCAGGCTTCCAGCCACTGCGCTAATGGCATCAGGAGGACGACAGGATTTATCACACCTGGGGTGGGTGGTTCGCGGTGAGGCAGAGCAGACACCCCACAGGGAAGATCGTCTGGGGGAGGCGTGCTACCCCGTGAGCCCGCAACGGTGGCCAGTGGCTGGGGCGGGTGAGTGGCCCCAAGAACCACCGTACTTACCTGTTTGCCGGCTTTCCTTTGACGGAATACTCGCATCCCACTCATTTACCGGAAAGACTTCCAGCGCCAGGGCCATCGCTAGCATTGGAGAATGACCCAGGGAATGAGGAAACTGCTCTTATACTGACAAACTGGGTGCTGGGGCCCAGAAGGCACCTGGTGATGTTGTGAGGGTACTCACCTCATGCTGGCCCAGGGGCGGGAGTGGAGCCCATGGTCAGGCCAGTCAGAGTCAGCAACCTTGTTCCTGGGTCGCCTGTCCCAGGGCTGCTTCGAAGCCCATCCTGTGTTTCTAGCGGCTGGTTGATGGGCAGGTGGTGCCGCCTTCCAGTGGGAGGATCTTCTTCTCAGAGGCCGGCGCACAGGCTCTGATGGTGGGGGAGCCGGGGCTGACACCACAGGATGACAGCCTTGGTGAGAGGCAGACAGGGCGCGGGACTTCGGAGGCCAGTAGTCGCGCTGTGGCGGGATGTGTTTAATGGCCTTCGTCTGCTTCTTCACCATCGAGAACTGATGGGCAAAGTCCTCGACAGTGTTGCCAAAGAGCCCCCCCTTGAGAGACGGACACATCGAGAAAGCGGACCTTCTCGGCATCACACATCTCCGCAAGGTTGAGCCACAGTTGTCGCTCTTGGACCACCAAAGTGTTCATCGTCTGACCCAGGGCACGCACCGTGACTTTCGTCGCTCGTAGAGCGAGGTCGGTCATGGTGCGCAGTTCCTTCATGAGCCCTGGGTTGATTCTACCCTCATGCAGATCTTTAAGCGCCTTGGCCTGGTGAAGCTGCAGGATGGCCATGGGGTGCAGGGCGGAGGCGGCCTGACCCACGGCATTGTAAGCCTTCGCCACTAACGACAAAGAAAACTTACACGCCTGGGAAGGGAGCCTTGGTCGGTTCCTACAGGTGGCTGCGCCCTGCGGGCACAGGTGCACTGCCATGGCATGCTCGACCTGGGGAAGCTTGACATATCTCTTGGCTGCCCCGCCATCGAGGGTAGTTAAGGTGGACGAGCTTGTGAAGCTTGTACTTCTGGGAAGAAAGGCACCGGGGTCCAGAAACCAATCATCCAGCTGCAAACGCTCAGGGTGGGGCAGAGGGTTCCACTCAAGCCTGATGTTCACAGCCGCCCGGGCAAGCACGGCTGCCAACTCAGCATCCGCTTCATCCTGAGCTCTACCGCCCGAGAGTGGGTGCTCAGTAGACTTGTCCACTTCCGAAAGCAGGAGCCCACCCTCTGATGCTGCGACCGATAACTCATCCTCGTTGCGAGCCATGAACAAGATATTAAATCCTCCCTGAGGTGGACCGCCCGCCTCGCTCGTGAACTCTACCGGGCAGAACGAGCGTGCTGGGGGATGGGAGGTCCGCGGGAACTGAGCTGGTGGAGAAGCTCCCATATCCACATCCAAATCGGCCACAGCACCGCCTGAGTTTCAACGCAGGATGGACCGGGTCGGAAAGCAGCCACGGTGCCTCTCTGTTTCATGGAGAAGAAAGAGAGCTGCGACCGCAACAATCCCATGGGCAAGTTCTCACAGTGAAAAAATGACCCATCCACAAAAGCTGCCTCGGCGTGCTGGCGACCCAAGCACTCGAGACAGATTTCGTGACCATCCGGTGGGGAGCGATAACAGCCACACCCAGTAGCACAAAGGCAAAAGGACATCTTTAAAAAGACACCAATCGTTTGTGCGAGCTCTCTTAGAGAAAATATACTCTTTTAAATATACTCTTTTTTTTACGCCTGTGGACTCGGCCGCCAAAGCGCCCAGGGGAAGCACAACACTCGACCGTGTGAGGGTGACCGCTGATATGCAGCGTAAAATCCAGCAGTGATAGGAAGGTGACAGGACGAACACACACATGCACTCGGCTCCGAAGAACAAGTCTGAATGAGAGGTGCATGCCCTCTCCTTTTATACCCGTATGTCCGGGACGGAGAGTGGCATGCAAATTCCACTTGCCAATTTTCATTGGCCTTTTCTGAATAAAGCAAAGGTGATTGGGGCTCTCGAGCAAACCCCTAGTGTCATTACATCGACACCACGTCGAGTGAGTGACAGACAGGGAACAGAGTGTGTAAAGAGGTGCTCCATGCAGATGACAGTTTTCATATTTGGGTGAACTATCCCTTTAAATGTGTAAATTTTTCATTCAGCAGTTTACCAAAGCATTTGAATTTAAGGTTTTAAGAAAGCATGTCAAAATAAAAATGACTCACATGCAAGTCTGGTGGCTGAAGTAGTATTGAATTTATATCCATGTAACAGGTGTTTTATTAATTTCACCCAAAATCGCTTTATCATTTGTTATATTTCTATAATTATGTATTCTGGAAATTCTTTTAATATTTCATTTAATTTATTCTTTAATATGGATTTATTTTGAGATGTCATGTTTCTATGGTCATTTTTCAGTATTGTTAAAAATGGTGCGTGGCTCCTTTAAGACTTAAGTTCCGGTTACTCTCTCAGTTCGCGGTAAACGCGACTGAAGAGAGACGTGTTATGCTGAAGCTCCGTCTAAAAAGTTTGATAGTTTTGTTTATTGTAACAAAACAAATAATTTTGTTCTTAAATGCACTTTAAGCTTATTCAAAGATGTATGAAATTTGTGCGAATTATATGGAGCATGTATTTTTGGAGAGAGTTCACGAAGCATGAGTGCGCAAGCTCTGTGGCTAAAATAATGCTTTTCACTGATAGGCTGGTATTCCAGTTGTGAGAGAAGGCCACAAATTTGAGCGTGTTTCGATTCATTTGTCTCTTTATTCATGCAGAATAAAATCTGGCCTGAGTAACTCCTGTTGCCCGGTCTCATTCATCCACACAACGTAGAGCCAAACGAAGGCCGGTCACATGCAGATACAACATGTGAAACTCTGTCTGCCATACAATTTCATTGTACAATTAAGAAAGTGGTTTGGCTTCAGAAAAAAAGCCCGATAATCAAGGATACAAGTTGTTATGCATATTACAACAGACAAATTTAGGTACATTTTATATAAAAATACACTGATAGTATAGCCATAGCTAGTGCACATCTGCAACTTAATATCCATAAAAAAGGCAGAAAAAAAAAATAAATAAAAAAAAAAAACCCCAACTTGCACACTGCTAATCTTTCAGTTTAAAGACAATGTTTTGACCCTGAATTAGTCAGGTCACACAAAATGAAGTTTCATTTTTTCTGTTTGGGTTGAAACAATGTCCTTAAACTGGAACATTAGTGTACCAGCATTTTTCCCCCCTACACATTTTATGTACACACACACAATAGAATTGAACATCACAATTGGCACTTTACTTGAGGTTAACCTTCCTCATTGCTACTGCATGTTATAGTGTCAGTTGTCTGGTACTAATACCTCTAGTCAGGGCAAGAGTAATCTGGACAGATTAGAATAAGTAAATAACAAGAATTCCTGTATAAAATAATAAAGAAACAAGATTGTTGCCATGAAGCCTCGTCTTACCAGTTGCTCAAAAGCCCTGCAACTGTGTCCACCTTTTTGTGATGCAGAGACCACAATTTCTCCAATTTTTGGTCCTCCTGTAACTCAGTCATATACCTCCTGAGTGAATAAGTGTAACACACGGTTTACAAGGTTAATATAACATTTGTATTTCTAAATAAAATAATAAAAACTGAACTGGTCTGCCATCACAACACAAGTGGTAAAGAATGCTTTTGAAATTCATTTCATTGCCTTATTGGAGAAAAAAAAACAAAACAAACAAAAAAAAAAACCTAAATACATTTACATAACATGAAGACAAAACAATTCTTACAACAGCAGATCTTGTACAAACCTTAATATAAAAGGTGTAAGGCGTGGGCAGCCTTGAGGCATGGCCTGGCGAGACAGGAGACCAGGGCGGAGCCAGTGCCAGAGAAGTGGCTTCCAGGAAGAGAGCGGGCCTGGCGGTTTGGGTGGCGGCTCCAGGAAGGAAACAGGGTCAAGAGACCTAGGAGGCAGCCACAGGACAGGGTCAGGAGGGGAAGGCTCAGGGGGCGGAGCCGTGGAAGTCTCAGGGACTGGCCACAATAGGGGAACGGTCTTGGTGGCTGTGAGCACAGGCAGTGGAAGGGTAACGACCTCCGTGGTCGTGAGCACTGGCAGAGACTGGGGAGTAGGAGCCCTTCTCTTCCACTTCCGGACAGCCGCGTTAGACTCAGGGGTAGACGTGGGAACATAGCAAGGCGGGGCTGCTTGACTAGGCATGGCAGGCGTAGTGGCTTGGCATGGCAGGTGGGAAAGCTTGGCATGAGGCAGACGTGGCTACATGGCATGACGTAGTTGACATAGCAACAGGGCAAGGCAGGGCCTATTGACTAGAGATGCAGTCATGGCAACATGGCATGATGAGGCCGCTGAGGCTTGCAACGCTGGCCCATGGAACGTGGCGGGCGTGGGCGCTGGCCCGTGGAACGGGGGACTCTGGCTTGGCGGCCATGACGGGGGACTCTGGCTTGGCGGCCATGACGGGGGACTCTGGCTTGGCGGCCATGACGGGGTGCATAGTTCCTCATCAGCCTCTCCTACAGTGAAAGATGAACCACTCATCTACAGGGCAAAGTCAATGTATTGAGCCAGACTGAAGGCAATCTGACCGCCAGGCATCAAGGAAAAGACCGGCTCATTCAAGCCTTCATGGAAAATGTATTTGAGGGCCATCTCATTAAAACCAACCTTGTAGGCCAGAGCGCAGAGGTCCTCCACATATTCTTCAATGGAAAGTTTTCCTTGCCATAGACATAGTAGCTGATCTGCTGGGTTCATTTTGCGGGGTCCGGGTATTATGTAACATGTGGGCAGGCTGAAGACACAGGAGCAGACGAAGACGATGAAGTGTGAGAATCCAAGTGCAGTTCATTTACATGAATGAAATATCTAAAAATGAGAATCCAAAACAAACATAAACGAGACTTGACTTGACTTGCAAACATGAGGGCTTAAATACATGAACATGGGAAAATACAATACAGAGACAACCAATGACAAGACTAAACTAATGAACATGAAAACAAGGCAATGAAGCTTCTGACTGTGAGAAAGGATGCAACAGTGCCAGATGTTTGGGTAGGGGTGGGTGATATGATCAAAATTCTATATCACGGTAATGGTATATATATATATATATATCACATTATATTTTTTCCTGAAAAAAAAAAAAAAAGAAAATTATTATTTTTTGATTCTGAAGCAAAGCCCTCCATCACAGATTTGTTTTGGATTTTTTTCTTCCATTAGATACTGGAAACCGTTTTGGTAACTATATAGTCTACTTGATATAAATTCACTGTTGACAAAGGTGTTATTTATTAATTCCTGATGTACTTGCGATCACTTCTCTCTCCGTACTTGCGGGAGAACAGTCGGTAGAAAAGCTTGAAGGTGTCAATGGTAATTAACAGCAGCTGATAAACAGGGCTCTCATCCAATAATGTGAAACCGCACCTTTTAATGCAAAAATATATTCCTCTTGCGTTTGACTTGTTTCGGAGTCATCCTGCATTTTGTTTGTTCATCTATCTCCATGTTTGTGTGTCTCTCTCACTATCAGTCTCACCTTCAGCCAAGTGGAGCATTGCATGCACAGATATTTACATACCACGATATAGACGATATAGAAACTTTTCTACCGATTGACACTTTATTCCATCACTACGTTATATATCGCCATTCCGCCCAGCCCTATTGGATACTACAACATTAAGAACTGTACTCACGCTTTGACTACACAAACAGATATTTCCCATTGCGTAGACAGGAATTTCAGTCTAGAAACTTAGTTAAGATTGAAGTAGCAGATTCAAATGCTGACCTGGAACAAAGACACGGTGAGCCAGGTGTTGGAATCTATTAGCTAGAAAGCTACTGACATGTAACACAAACATATTGTCTCCAGGACTTACACTCTAAACATTTGCTTATAATTTGTACACAGAAGTTTAAACAGCCGTGAACTTCAGTTTGATCTTGTTACGGATGATGTTCAAACCTTGCTTGCTCACGTTACTGTCAGCTGTAATAAATTATATCCCCATTAAAATACGATATGTAATAAAAGTAGATTTGATGAATAGTGTATTTGCCCTGTGTAAATAACAATATTTAGGAACTGTATCTAAAATAAATAAGGGGTGATAATAAAAACTAATACAACAGGCTGGAAAAACAGACATTTATTCATTTTAATATCCTATATGTATTTTTAATGTGTTAAAACTTGACATCGGGCGACGCATCCTGAAAACTGCACCATTAGTCGGTTTCATGCTGAAGAGCCGCTTAAAAGTAAGTTTTTTTCTCTCTCGTAAATGTAAACGAGTGTAAATGTGAACATCATACTGTATGTCGAAGGGATTGAAGCCTGTAATGCAAAACATGAGCTCATTGATGTCATAAAATATCAGTCTGCTTTTTTATTGCAACCGTTACTCCTGGTCGGAGTCTTCCATAAATATTTAGTTTATACGTAGGGTTATGTTCTACCTAAGTTTAATGGTGCAATGCTCAAATATTTAGTAGTGTGTAAATTGTGACTTCGTGCCCATTTATGCCACAACTAGGCTAAGTTGTAACTTATGTATAGCTGGTGCAACCAGCCCCTTGTGAGTAAACCACGCCACCTGATGGTACATCTGTAAAATGAGACCACTATCTAGTGGTAGCTGCTTTTATTACACAGTGTTACATGTGTATCTTTAGATACTTGTGTGTGGATTGTGCAAGGCAAAACCAGCAGGAAGGAAGTCTCAAAATTCAAATGAATGAAACAGAAAACACACAAAAAGACGTCAATGAATGCGCACGTCACATGATCCACAAATGCACATTCAATACTTCACAAGACCATGTTTAATTTGGACCATCTTCATTTGGTTGCATCCACAAACTGATTTATTTGTACAAAAGGGAAAATTTATATTCACAAATATGTCTCTATTTGTACAAATAGCAGCACATTCATTTAATAATACATTTCACAGACACAAGTAAAAAGATATTTGTATAAAGCTAATAACACACATTTGTGAAGTTTTCCCAAATGGATGGGTAGATGTGCCCACATTTATGGATGAATTTAGGACTGATTCATTGGTAGTTGTTTGTGTGTGGGTCGGCCTTGGTAAAAACTGCTAAACAAAAGTCTCAAAATTCAAATAAATAAAACAGAACAGACACAAAACATGTCAATGAATGCACACGTGTCACTTCATCCACAAATGCATATTCAATGCTTCACAAAGCCATTTTGTGTTTAATTTGGAATGTCATCCTTTGGTTAGACACACAAATTGTGTTACATTTATACAAAAGGGAACAATTGTATTCACATATATGTCTGTATTTGTATTAATCGCTGCACATTCATTTAATTCTGAATTTCACAGACACAAGTTGAAAGGCATTTGTGTGTGGATAGTAAGATGCATGTATGACATTTCAAATTGATGGATAAGTGTTTACGCATTTGTGAATAATTTTGATACTATATTAATTCCATAATTTTTTAACAACTTAATTTATAGTAATTAGATCATTCAGTTCCTGCCGTGTTTTATTTGCACAAACGGGGCTCTATGGGAGACACGAGAGATGATGTATCATCATCAATATCAATATCTCAGCTCTTAGGTCCATACAATGCATGTAAATGGTGGCCAGAACTTGGTAGCTCCAAAAGCACATAAAGGCAGCATAAAAGTAATCCATACGTCTCCAGTGGTTAAATCCATATCTTCAGAAGTAATTATGATAGGTGTGGATGAGAAACAGATCAATATTTAAGTCCTTTTTTACTATAAATCTCCACTTTCACATCTGTAGGTCACATGTGGTGCCTGTTTAGTTTCACTTTAACATCTGAAAGTTAAAGTGGAGATTTATAGTAAAAAAGCCAAAGGCCTAAATATTGATCTGTCTCTCATCCACAGAGCTGAGAGTTTTGTTTTGTTTTGTTTTTTTTGTTTTGTTTTGTTTTTTTTTTCTTAAAAAAAAAACAAATATTATAATTTGTCTTCAGCAGAAGAAAGTTATACACATCTGGTATGGCATGAAGGTAAGTAAATGATGAGAGAATTTTCATTTTTAGGTGAACTATCCCTTTAACTAACATTCCAACATAGTCAGGACAATAACCTGAAATTTACAAAAATGTTCTTAAACTACTTCAAAGAGTAATAAAAAAATCCTCCATGTGCAGCAATGACAGCTTTGCAGATCCTTGGCATTCTAGCTGTCAGTTTGTCCAGATACTCAGGTGACATTTCACCCCACACTTCCTGTAGCACTTGCCATAGATGTGGCTGTCTTGTTGGGCACTTCTCATATACCTTACAGTCTAGCTGATCCCACGAAATCTGATCCTCAATGGGGTTAAGATCCATAACACTCTTTTCCAATTATCTGTTGTCCAATGTCTGTGTTTCTTTGCCCACTCTAACCTTTTCTTTTTGTTTTTCTGTTTCAAAGGTGGCTTTATCTTTGCAATACTTCCCATAAGGCCTGCACCCCTGAGTCTTCTCTTTACTGTTGTACATGAAACTGGTGTTGAGTGGGTAGAATTCAATGAAGCTGTCAGCTGAGGACATGTGAGGCGTCTATTTCTCAAACTAGAGACTCTGATGTACTTATCCTCTTGTTTAGTTCTGGCCTTCCACATCTCTTTCTGTCCTTGTTAGAGCCAGTTGTCCTTTGTCTTTGAAGACTTTAGTGTACACCTTTGTATGAAATCTTCAGTTTTTGACAATTTCAAGCATTGTATAGCTTCATTCATCAAAACAATGATTGACTGTTCTTTTTCTAGAGAAAGCTGTTTCTTTTTTGCCATTTTTGCCCTAATATTGACCTTAAGATATGCCAGTCTATTGCATATTGTGGCAACTCAAAAACAAACAGAAAGACAATGTTAAGCTTCATTTAATGAAGCAAATAGCTTTCAACTGTGTTTGATATAATGGCAAGTGATTTTCTAGTACCAAATGTGCAATTTATCATGATTACTCAAGGATAAGGTGTAGGAGTGATGGCTGCTGGAAATGGGGCCCATCTAGATTTGATCAAAAATGACTTTTTTCAAATAGTGATGGTGCTGTTTTTTACATCAGTAATGTCCTGACTATACTTTGTGATCAGTTGAATGCAACTTTGGTGAATTAAAGTACCAGTTTCCTTCCGAAACAGCAAAATCTGTACATTATTCCAAACTTTTGGCCGCCAGTGTATATATTGCATATATTCAGTACTGGGCAAAAGTTTTAGGCACTTGTGAAAACTGTTGCATAGTGTGGATGTCTTCAAAAATAATGCCATAAATAGTTTTCATATATCAATTAACATCATACAAGGTGCAGTAAACATAAAACAAGCTAAATCAATATTTATTTTCCTTGGTTGTTGGCAGATAAGATGTTCCAAGCATCTTGGAGAATTTGCCACAGTTCATCTGTCTATTTAGGCTGTCTCCATTTCTTCCATCTCTTCATGTAATCCCAGAATAATTCGATGTTCAGTGGGGGCTATGTTTGAGTCATGCCATCTGTTGCAGGGTTCCCTGTTCTTCTTTTCTTTTCTATTATATTTGCAAAAGGAATGTTTGGGAGTCTAAAATGTATATTTCCTATTGACACACTAAAGCTGAAGATATAAATAACCATCTTAAGACAAATGTTTTTGTGAAACATCTTATGTGCCTAACACTTTTGCACAGTACTGTGTGTGTGTATGTATATATATGTATGTATATACAAACAACAGTTAGTTATGGTCCTCGAATCTGATTGGACAAGAGACATTCCATGAGTACTGATGGTCTCACACCATCAGCACTCGGACGCTTCACTGTGTGTATCACTCCACTTGTGTTCGTGCTGTTCTAAACTAAACTGTAAGAGCAGTGCAGATGTGTTAAGAGCTATCTGTCTCTTTGCATTTAATATTGTGACATTAAATATTTTAGCCAGCAGGTGGAGGCAAAAGACCATTTTTGTGTGTAATATGAGCCAATTGGTGAGGTGAGTTGCCAAGTCTGCTTATAATAATATATTCTATAATATATAATTCTTTTTGTAAGTCACAGGTTGTGGGTTGCGTTTTGTTTGGGCTTGTTTTAAAAAATATGCTTGCTTGTTAGGAAAATCTGACAAGCGACGTTTTTTTTACATTTATGGGCGCTGTTTTCTCCAATGCATTGATTGATACTGTCTGCTCACAGCCTCACAATAATATCAGTGCTGTAGTGTAATTTGCCCTCCCATAAATCCCCACATGGACCTATCCCGCCCCCTCCTCTCCCTCATTGGAGAAAAATCACGTTGTATCCAAGCAGCATGCATAAACTGCTGCCGGTGTCCTCTCTTCTTTAGCTTCTCCAAGACTCTCAGCCCTGTCACTATACAAGAACTGTAATACTGTGGTTTTCTGCATATTTCATTTTATTCTGGAAAGGAGCCATTCATTCAGGTACGAGGGAACCATCTGAACATGTTTAACCACTGATCAAACTTCACTTGTTTTTAAGGTACAATGCCAATATTGTCGGAAATTAACGGGGACTTGGGGCAAAAAATCCACCAAATTAACAATAATATCCCCGAAAATTAATAATTTAGGGACAAAAAATGCCCACGCAATGAGTACCTGTGTTTTATTAATAATATCAGATATAGTTACATTTACATACATTGTGATCTTCTTTTGACTTTTCATTGAATGTTATTTTTTCCCTTCCGTCCGGTTCCTCACACCATCGCGCGCACAGACGGGCTCTCCATTTCTATCAATCTGCATCAGTTCGGTATTGTACTCCCGCATTAAATCCCGTAACCGCTCGCCCCACTTGTTCAAAATAAACTCTCGCTCACGGTGCTGGACTGTACTTCCCTGCCCTGTGCTGCTGTTTATCTGTCTGAAAAGCTTCATCCGCTAGAAGCCAAAAGTGCTCAAGGGATGGATATTATATAAAGAAGGTATTAGAAATCACAAAATAATGTAAACAAATGCTACAATTTGCTTAAAAATAATATCTCAATATGTTAATTAACCATAATGTTAAACAAGACTTTATGATTACAACTGTAATACAATAATACATATACAGAACAACCACTTTTAGTGTTTAAATCAATCATATCTCTCACTAAACACTGTGTGAAATGTTTATTTTTGCCTTATTTTATTCAGTTGGCATGTAGGAGTTGATAAAAGTTTGCTTAATAATCTCATTCCATATATGGATAATTGATGAAATATAATAGAGGATATGATATTGCATTATATTAGTTTTGTTAACTTAATAGCCAAAATACATTGACATACATGAATGAGAATAAACCTGAAATAGGAATGTGTTTCAGTCACAAAGCACATTATGTAGTTTAGAGACGAATCTCTTGCAGCAATGCAGGTCTTTGGCATTTAGAAGCGGCAAGTTTAGGACCTGTGAGGAGTCTGTTTCTTTTTTTTTTTTTTTTTGCATCTGGACCATCCTCTTCCCTCTCTATCCTGGTTAAAGATTCTTTTTTCAAAACAGTCATGCGGAATAGTCTTCATCTCTCTAAAACAAAAGACTTTAAGAGAAAATAGAATATAGGAGAAATGTGTTTCTTTTTGCCTATTTTTAAAACCAAAATCTGACTTGCAACAAGGCCAAACAATAAGGCTGAGAGGGCACTTTAATTTTAAAAATAAGAAGCTGGTTTTATCATCATCTCTCGTGTTATAGAGCCCCGCCAGTTTGTGCACATAAAACACGGCAAGAATTTTATGATCTAATTATTATAAATGCAGTTGTTAGAAAATAATCCTCTAATTAGATGCATATTAATATATTATTTGGCTGTACATCCTGTGCTTGTGTGATAGACAATAATCCCACATCACTATTTTCTATGTTATTCTCCTTATAATTATTTATTACCTTGAGCCAATTGCATGGGAACTTTCGCAGGTGACCATGAAATACGACCACTTGTTACAAAATGAGGTGGATAGACCTTTATCACACGTCATCACTTTGCGTCGAATAAATAAAGAGGATGATCCTCATACAGTATATTGGAGATCAGCTTGCTCAGTGTTGAATCCAGGCTTGCACATTTGTGAATCAAGTCCACGAAACAACAGTCTCAAAAGGATCCACAAAGGCAAAAGCACATTCACGGACACACATTCACATTCTCGAGGCACAACACCAATAGAAATAGGCTTGGCATTTACTGTATTTTGTGCATTTGTGGATTGTGTTGTGACCATAGAAAACAGAATACTTGTGCATTCTGTTACGTGTATTTGTTAGCGCATGTGGATCTGTTGTGTGCAGTGGTGTTGTAGTGTCTGAAGAGGTGGGCCCCCCCTAAAAAAATGTATTACAAAAAATGATAAAACATGCACCCGGTCTCTAAAATTTAGCTACATATGTAAAAGTACATATGTAAAATGTGTAAGAAATAAATTTTTTCTATTTAAAAAATAAATAAATTACTGATGTAATTATAGTCCCACATGAACTTACAAAAGGTATATCAGGGTAAGTTTCTTGCTGGCATGGTGTACAGTACACTACTATGAACCATGGTGTTCAATATGTATTTAAATTAATAGGTGTCATTAATGTTCCTTTCATTAGGCTATTATGAAAATTGTTGATACTTTAAGTACTCTAATTAATCAACTAATACATATTTAATATGCAATAAACAGTTAAGCATTGTACAGGTGCATCTCAATAAATTAGAATGTCATGCAAAAGTTCATTTATTTCAGTAATTCAACTCAAATTGTGAAACTCGTATATTAAATAAATTCAATGCACACAGACTGAAGTAGTTTAAGTCTTTGGTTCTTTTAATTGTGATGATTTTGGCTCACATTTAACAAAAACCCATCAATTCACTATCTCAAAAAATTAGAATACATCATAAGACCAATAAAAAAAACATTTTTAGTGAATTGTTGGCCTTCAGGAAAGTATGTTCATTTACTGTATATGTACTCAATACTTGGTAGGGGCTCCTTTTGCTTTAATTACTGCCTCAATTCGGCGTGGCATGGAGGTGATCAGTTTGTGGCACTGCTGAGGTGGTATGGAAGCCCAGGTTTCTTTGACAGTGGCCTTCAGCTCATCTGCATTTTTTGGTCTCTTGTTTCTCATTTTCCTCTTGACAATACCCCATAGATTCTCTATGGGGTTCAGGTCTGGTGAGTTTGCTGGCCAGTCAAGCACACCAACACCATGGTCATTTAACCAACTTTTGGTGCTTTTGGCAGTGTGGGCAGGTGCCAAATCCTGCTGGAAAATGAAATCAGCATCTTTAAAAAGCTGGTCAGCAGAAGGAAGCATGAAGTGCTCCAAAATTCCTTGGTAAACGGGTGCAGTGACTTTGGTTTTCAAAAAACACAATGGACCAACACCAGCAGATGACATTGCACCCCAAATCATCACAGACTGTGGAAACTTAACACTGGACTTCAAGCAACTTGGGCTATGAGCTTCTCCACCCTTCCTCCAGACTCTAGGACCTTGGTTTCCAAATGAAATACAAAACTTGCTCTCATCTGAAAAGAGGACTTTGGACCACTGGGCAACAGTCCAGTTCTTCTTCTCCTTAGCCCAGGTAAGACGCCTCTGACGTTGTCTGTGGTTCAGGAGTGGCTTAACAAGAGGAATACGACAACTGTAGCCAAATTCCTTGACACGTCTGTGTGTGCTGGCTCTTGATGCCTTGACCCCAGCCTCAGTCCATTCCTTGTGAAGTTCACCCAAATTCTTGAATCGATTTTGCTTGACAATCCTCGTAAGGCTGCGGTTCTCTCGGTTGGTTGTGCATCTTTTTCTTCCACACTTTTTCCTTCCACTCAACTTTCTGTTAACATGCTTGGATACAGCACTCTGTGAACAGCCAGCTTCTTTGGCAATGAATGTTTGTGGCTTACCCTCCTTGTGAAGGGTGTCAATGATTGTCTTCTGGACAACTGTCAGATCAGCAGTCTTCCCCATGATTGTGTAGCCTAGTGAACCAAACTGAGAGATCATTTTGAAGGCTCAGGAAATCTTTGCAGGTTTTTTGAGTTGATTAGCTGATTGGCATGTCACCATATTCTAATTTTTTGAAATAGTGAATTGGTGGGTTTTTGTTAAATGTGAGCCAAAATCATCACAATTAAAAGAACCAAAGACTTAAACTACTTCAGTCTGTGTGCATTGAATTTATTTAATACATGAGTTTCACAATTTGAGTTGGATTACTGAAATAAATGAACTTTTCCACGACATTCTAATTTATTGAGATGCACCTGTATATAAGTGTAGTAATGTTCACGTTGTCTTGTATTACCATATATAGCCTACATAAGAATTAATGGTTGTTTTATTTGTGTACTATGATGTGCTTTTCTGTGTATAGTGAAATTGTTTTCCTACTTAGAAATATAAATTTAAATTATTTTATATCACAAGAAAAAGGCACCACCGACAGCAGTAAAAGGCAAAAAATATATAATTATGGGACACAGATGCCCGGCATCTGCAAAAAGCATCAAAAACTAGCACGGGTGCAATAACATGCTGTATTTTCACAAAGTTTAATTGCATAAGTTATATATATATTTAAGTTTAGCAGGGAAATAAATTTACAGCGCAAATTGTGGTTACTCCAGGGATGCTTGTGCATCAGCATTAGATGCTGGAAATGTCCCGTCCCTTACTGAAACAGAATATGTGATTGGTTAGCAAATATCTAGTCACATCTGAAATGAATGTTCTGATTGGTGGAACAGCTTAGTCGGACTGTCTGTCTTGCCCATGCCTTCAGTTGCGCTCCTGCCTCCCGTTGCTCCGTGTGCATTTAGAGAGAATCTCTGTACACTTAAAAAAAACATTTGCTCGACGGTGCTGTGGCATCGCATTAGTAGATTGCAAAAGTTCCGGGTCGAAAGCCTAGCCGTTGTTCTGGCGGCCATACGTATCATAACTTATTTTAGGTGGGCATATGCAAAATCCTAAGAAATATAGGTAGGCATACGACATATGCCTGCGTATGCCCTAGACTACACTACTGATTGTGTGCATTTGTGGATCACTGTGTGTGGATGTGTCCCGTGCATTTATGGATCACTGTGTGTGTGTGGATCTGTTGTGTGCATTTGTGGATTACTGTATGTGGATCTGTTGCGTGCAATTGTGGATCACTGTGTTTGTGTGTGTGTGTATCTGTTACATGCATTTGTGGATTGCTGTGTGGGTGTGGGTGTGTGTGTGGATCAGTTACAAGTATTTGTGGATTGCTTTGTGCATCTATGGATCTGTTGCATGCATTTGTGGGAGGTTTCGAGATTGTTTTCACTCCATTGGCAGGGAGGAGTGGTAGTAACATGCTGAGCTCACTGTACTGCAGTGTCTTGACTAGGGAACAAGGGCAGCTGCTGCACTGATAGGCTTAGTTACTTAGCAAGAGACAGCGACCAGACCCTCCCTCTCTCTCTCAATCTCTCTCTCTCTCAAACACCCGTCTTTCCTTCTCTTTCACAATCTCCTGTATCTCTCACTCTAGTTTCGGGGAGGCTGCACATACACACATGCTCAGTGAGTCTCTCTGTGCCCTGCTGTCTTACTCAGCGTTTCAGGAACACAAGCTGACTCTTCTGCACTCTTCTCTGCATGACTGTCACAAAGGTAAGCGTGTTTTAGAGCGTGTGTTAGAGTGCCTGATGCTGGGAGGGGCTGCTGGGTTTGAGCTTCACTGCAGTGGGATGTTCCTACACACTCTCACGGCGAAATCGTAGGGAGTCATATGACTTTTCTAAATTTGGATAATTCGTATGATATCGTACAACTGCACTCTACAGCCACTACAGCCAATTACGTCGCTGGACATCATTTCCATCTAATATGTGACAGTTACTTGCTTCTATCACACACAACAGCTTCCTATCATGTTTGCACACTCTACTGATCAGCTAGGTTTAGATAAGGGGTTTGGGTAAGGGCATAATATTAATAAGCATGCCCTTAATGCCTTGTGCGCAAAACTCATGCTTACTTCCGCATTAGACATCCGGGCATTTGCACATGATGAAAACATATAAATTCATATGAACAAACTCGTCCGAATCATACGGAATAGCCAACTCGTAAAATATGTACAACTTTTCATGAGACTGGGTTGCTATTAGGAGTGTAATTGTTCTCGGTAATAAACCGAACCGTACGGTTCACTACCCACGGTTCGGGAAGCATTGGCACTGCTGTGGGTTCATCTCAAGTTTAATGACGCATCTGGAGCACAAGTTTTGGTCAAGAAAACAAAGTGTCAAACAGACAGGCACAGTTACAACCTCCACTAATGCACCTGAATGGATCAGTAGATGGATACGCTCCGCCTGTGTTTCACGTTGGTTAACTTGATGACATCACTGTTCTGCAAGCGTTGTGTGTAGTTGAATATGGCAACTACACACAGTTTTGCTCTACACGAGTGCCGTATACTGGTAATACATGTCAATAATGCGCATGAGGGTTTATTTAAAAATGCGCACGCAAGTTCTTCCTGTTTCCTCGCGTGGCTGTAATCTATATACAGCCATATATATTATACATATATATTAATCAAAGCGTCAATAACGCGCTTTGATTAATGGCATTAAGATGCCGTTTTAGTAATAGATTGATACATGATTAATCTTTACTCCGACATCACCCAGGGAAAGAGCCACAGGTGAGCCGAAATAGTACACACTCCCTTCCAGTGCTAATTCGGACAGACATGAAACAATAACTAAAGCGTTTGGGGTGTTCATGTGGGATTTCAATGTATAATTAAAATACTTGAGCAGCATTATCACAACATCCCTTCTCGTATGCATTTTAATAGCAAGGTTATAATATTGAATATATGTTGAGATTAATTTGAAGAGCACTTTATGTTGATTAATGTAGTGTATTAGTGCAGGTATTAAGTTAAAATGTTAATTTAGTAATTAGAGAAAATGTTTTCTTTTAGTTAAGGACCCTGACGAAAATTAACCATGGTTTTACTATAGTAATATCGTAGTAACCATGACTGCTGTCACCATGGTTTTCAGAACAGAAATCATGGTTTTGGTACAATTAACCATGGTATTCTAACAGTAATACTGTAGTTTCTATATAGTAACTATGGATTTTCTATATATTGTAACCATGACAGTAACCATGTTTATATTGTGGTCACTATGATTTAACTACAAATGCCATGGTTAAGCCATGGTTACTGTTGTAAAGTAATGATTGTTATTTAAGGGCAAACCTGCTGAAGTGTTTACCAAATAGATTATTCTTTGGATTTGGCAGTAATATTTTTTTTCTGAACAAAGCAAATACTGAACCATACCGAAACTGTGACCCTAAAACCATTATACAAATCAAACCGTGAGTAATTCTAACCATTTCACCCCTAATTGCTATGCAGGTGTACTGCATCCTGTATATGTATGATGTGCTGTGCATTGCAAACTTGTGTTTATGTGTGTGGGTTTCTGGCAGTCTCTGTGAGTAACTGTCCCAGTAGGGCAGTGGGTCTTGGCTGGATGATGCATGTTTACACGTGTGTGTGTGTGTGTGTGTGTGTGTGTGTGTGTGTGTGTGTGTTAGGCTTTAGCAGACTGATTACTAACTGAAGCTCTTAATCCAATGCTGTCCTGCATACAGCCTGAGCCGTTCTCTTTTACTTTGGAAATACTTTTGTACTGAGCAGCAATGTGTTCATTTATGTTGTGGAAGCATGTTAACAACTATGGAGAGAGAGAGATATGAGAGAGGAGAGGAGAGGCAAAAGGAAAAAGCAGTATGAATGTGGAACAGGTGTTGGTAATTTTACCTCCACAGGGTTTTTCCTGGGTCAAATATGGTTTTTGGTGGTGGCTGATGTACACAATCAACCATACGTGTGAAGTTTGTTTAATACATAATTGCAATTAATATTTTACATAATTAGTTGCATTTCATGTTTACGTATGAGTTGTTTTTGATCATCTGAGCATTTAGAACATTTGAATTCAACAGTTTTATGTTAACCATAGTTCTGCCATGGTGCTTCTGAATTTAGTGGGGGTGCTCAAGTAGTTAAGGTTAAGAAGCAATAAAGCACCAACATTATTCAATTAAGGGTGCTTTAACATCCATTTGAGGGTGCTTAACATGTAGAACCGGGTCTGAAATCAACTTTTAAAATTATTAAGTAATTATTCTTTATAATTATAAGAAGTATTGAAGGAAGGCAGGTGCTATTTACACCTGGTGCAAATAGTCAGTCCGTAATATAAATAAAGTCTAATAGATTCCCCCTGAAAAATTATTTAATATAAAACAACTAATTTTAGTAAGTGTTGCCTCCTCTTTTCATCATCAGTGCTGTTTAAAATGTCGGGGCTGTCTAGCCATTTGAAATGCTTGGATTCCTTCATAGTACTTTAAACTAGAACATTCTCTATAGATATTACATGGGTCACATTACTTTTGTAGTCTGCGGCGCGAAGCCTGATGACTTGCTAAAGTGATCCACTCTGCCATATATCTCTGGAGCATGGATATCAAGGAAAGCCCAAGGATAGGATAGCGCAGAACAGATCACTTGTGCAAGTGGTTTTGCGATAGATCACGCAACACTTGCATAAAACAAGGCTTCAATCATGCAGTTTGCGCTCTGTGCAGATGAGAGTTTCAGATGAGAAGCTTGTTTTGCGCTTATGATGCGCAAAACGTGACATGAAAATAATAACATTTTCTGTGGCTGTCAAACATTTTTTGGCATCCACCGTAAATGTTTAAATGCAGGAAAACACCTGATTCATTTAGCTTGTTTGTGTGTTTAAGTTTGACTTGCATGTGTTGGCATATTGTCACAGCTGATAGCCTGGAGAGTGCTACTGGCTAAATTGTTTTCATTGATTAAAATAGGGGAAACCAAGCTCTTTAACATTAGCAATTCTGTAATCCTCCTCAGTCTCAGCCATTCTCTCTCTCCATCATAAAAACAAACACACACACACACACACACACACACACGCGTGCACGTGAACACTCTTTTTTAGACTGAGGAACCTGTCAAACTCTTCCTCAGTCAGTAAGGTTGAAAACATAGCCAGCGACTGCTGTTCCAGAGAGGGCTAAAGAGAACAGATTAACACAATGAGAGTCTTTATATGACAACATGTCTGTACTGTATGTGTTCCGGGTACCATGATTGATGCTCATAAATGATATATTCAGGGTCTTAGTGTATGTGTTTGCATAAATTAGAATGATTTATTGAGATTTATTTTAATCTAATCATGTCAATCACAATGCAATCACAAACGAAAGCTGACCTTACTGCTGACAACCACCCCAACCCAACCTCTGGTTCTATTCAATTCTATTATTAATTAAATATTATTTTAACTTTAATAATTAATAAGTCTAAGTTGAGTCTTATGCTCAAGCCCTCCATCATGGACAGCAAGCCAAATATGTTTACCCTTATCTCATTCATTTTACATGAAAATGTTAACATGTGAAACATAATAATTAAGAGTTGGATACTCTTTAATGATATCAGACATATGTATCATATTTGAATCTGACACTAACATGAAATTCATTTAAAAATTAATTGCCAAGATGCAGTCATTTGCAGTTATTACCAGCTGAATTACCCGCATGACACAGGTGCTGATTGCAGAGAACTGATGAGTGTCTATGTGTGTGTGCATGCGTGCGTGCGTGTTTGTGTGTGTGTGTGTGTGTGTGTGTGTGTGTGTGTGTGCGTGTGTTTTCCTCTTGTGGAGAGGGTTGAGGAAGAAAGACTGTGGGTGGGAACTCAAGTGATGGATACTGTACAGAGCAAAATGACCTTGGAGTGTTTGTGTGCATGTGCTGACATGGTTGAACTGTACTCTGTGTCAGAAAGTGAAAGACAGAGCAATTCCACTCAACTGTGATGACTAGAGCATGTCTGTATCCAGTATGTGAGAGTGAGTGTTCATACATTAGTGTCAGACCACGCAGCTGTGTGGCAGCAGGATATCCTCACTGACCTCTGAGTCTAGACAGTCATGAACAGAACAGGATGCTTCTTTCACTGCAGGACTATAAAATAGCTGGCCACATCTCACTTCCTGTAACACATTAGAACATTACAATAGCTAATAATTCACTGTGTGTTTTAAATATTTCAATGTCATTCATGAAGTTTCAAGCTTGAGAATACAATAAACCTGCTTACTACAAAAGCAAGCTGGCCTGTCTCATTTTTAAATAAAAATAAATAAATAAAAAAAAAACATGTATTTTAACCCAGTGGAGAAATAAAAAAATAAAAAAAATTAGGAAAAAAGTGTGAAAATATACAGAAATTAGACCTCTTTCAGACAATCTAGGAAAGATCCCCATTTGGTTACAAATTTTATTTTGTGGGATAATTGTATTTTCGTAACATTATTATTAACACTGAACTGTAAAAACTGGTAACCTGCTATTTTTACCACTTACAAGGAGCTATTTCTGCCTGATATAACTCTTAAAATTAGCTTTAATTCAGGTTGATTCAGTGATGTTAAATAATATTTTTGACTTGAATAAAACCAGCTAATTTATATGTTTCCACATCTTAATGAAATTTTGTTATTTATTATATTTGTTTGGGGGGGGGGTCAGTGCACACTGTAAAAGTGGTATCTTGCAATAGTTACCTTAAGGAACCCTTTAAAAAATTGTTGGCATAACCTAATGTATTTAGGTTGATTCAGTGATGTTGAATAATATTTTTGACTTCAATAAAACAAGTTCTTTTTCCACGTATTTAAGGTAATTTTTTATCATTAAAAAAAATCATACATATAAGCTGGATATATCTTTACAGAGAGGAGAAATGTTAATGGAGACATAAAAAAAAAAACTGCAGAAACAGTTTGCACAGTAATCCATTTCATATGAAGTGGGAAAGAAAGAGGGAGAAATGGATGGAAAACTGGAGGAGGGGTTTGGGATTATTGTGTCTCTTAGGGTTTAAGGTCAACACATGTGCCCTCATGCTTTTGTTTATAGCTTAGCATATATTTTGCCTTGGGACAGACTTCACTCAGACATAAAATTCCCGCAGGCATCAGATTCACCAATAATTGTGGAGACTGGACCCATGAGTTAAATTCCCTCCATAAAATCAATGCACAGGCAGGCAGATGTCAGTGTGCTTTATGATCATTGGCGAGCTACTCTTGATTCTCTAGGGCAGTACATGTTAAAAGAGGATGTGTGCTGCTATCTGTCAGATATCTATTGTGACCAGTAAAGCACATCATAAACTGAGCACCATTCTGGTACATCAATGTGTGTGCAGTGAGTTTATTTTGGGATATTGTGAGAAGGCTTTCTATATAATATAGTGTGTGTGTGTGTGTGTGTGTGTGTGTGCGTGTTTGTGCGTGTGCATTATGAGTTTGCACAGGTTATGTGCTTGTACTTGTCAGCAGGTCGAAATGGAGGTAGAAAGCTTATGGATAAGTGCACTATTAAGCCCACTTTAATCTTTAAAGTGAAATAAAATAAAAAGAAACCCTAATTTCTTTTTGCTTTTTTACATTTAAATAATAATATTTGTCACTTGAGTGTTATTTTCATTGCAAGCCAATCAGATGAGCCAAAATTTAGTATAGGACTGCCTTTGTGCAAGCATTCCTAGCAACCTCACAAGAAAAACTTTGCTGTGAAGAGACCCTGCAAATGAACACATATCTTTTTCCAACCAATTATTTGGTAATTATGCACAATTAATTTAGGTAATTTTAAAAGAGATTAATGATTTGATCTATGCATGTAGTGAAATATCAGTCTGACAATAATTACCCTTATTTTGAAATGGAATGATTCGTTTTTGGATAGCAAACAGACCACATGGCCTGATCAGTAGACTGGCTTCATAATGTGGCGTACTGCCAAAGCATCAAGTATGTTTCCATGCTCACTCTAAATTTTTTTGTTGCATTTCATTATGTATAACTCATAAATAAACCTTACTTTTTTTTCATCTTAGAGTTGTTTTGTAAATGAGTGTTTCTTTCAGGTGTGCTTAAATGGTACAGCACAAAAACCAAGCTTCACATGAGTTTGAAAGGGAATAGCTAATTATTTTTGTACATGAGCAGATATTTTTGTCATGTGATACTTCAGTGAATATATTTTATATTTAAAGATATGTTTTTTCTAACTGTCTTGCATGTAGTAAGTAATATTACAGTATCTCTTTTTAGCCACAATTGACTGCTGTACCATTTAAGACTATGTTCCCTTTAAGCCAGTGGTTATCGATTTTTTCAGATCACGCCCCCCTTTGAAACAAGAAAAACTTCTGCGCCTTAGATTTCAATTCTTCTGAAGCCATATGATTGTGTTGTGTGAGGAACAGACCAAAATTTAAGTGTTAATTCACCTCGTTACTCATTTGAAACTGGCATGCATGCAAGAATGACCTTGAGTTACATGAGTGCACCTGACATCAACGCTTTGGGCTGTCAAGAGCTGCGCACGCAGGACGCGTTGCGGTGCCAGGCAAAAGTTTAAACAAGTCAGGAGAAAAGGCAGAGGAAAAGAAATTGTGCACATCGGTTCCTATGTGTATTTTCACTATTTTTGTTGAATGTGTGAAAGTGAACGAGATTTGAGGACGGGTCAGTCTTCCAACCCCCCCTACGGGGCATGTCCCACACTTTGAGAACCACTGCTTTAAGCCCACATCAGTGTATTTGAATGGGGCATAATTCATCAACATTTTTTCATTTTTATTCATTCTGTATTCTTTCTTTTTCTCTAGTCTGCTGTTAGGTTGGGGTCAATTCAATTGCATTAATGTTTATTATTTTTTTTCAAAGCCATGGTAAAATGACTATAAATGCTCACCTGATATAGGCAACCAAGTCTCATAGAATGAACGTTACTATAATTACATTTTTACAAACTGATTTTGTGTGCCAAATGCTAAGTTTCGTCCCAGTTTCCTGGTGAAATTAACAGTAGGGGCGCTACAAAAACTGTGTATTTTTTTCACTTTCACACAAATCATGAATGCAATGGCTGATTATTACTTTATTAATACCTACTGTATTTTTTTCTCTGTTGCTCACACACTGCTATGTTATGATATCGAAACACTTTTACTATTACGCATCATTTGAAAAACTACACATTGTAACGCTTGTATTACACACTCACCTACATTTACACAGTCAAACACACAAGCATGAGGAACATGAGACGAGTGTCATAGAAGCGACACAAGATTACGTGCTTGCTTCAGAATATGTGCTTTTCATTTTTTATTTAGTGTTTGGACACTATTGGTTAGGTTTAGGCATTGTTTAAGGGTAAGGATATCTGTTTTGTGTCTACCTCTAATTTGATTTTAGATCACTATTGGTTAGTTTTAGATTAAAGTTTTAGGTTCAGGAGGTATGTTTTACTCATCTAATATTCACCTTAAAAACTTTGTCTGATTACGAAACCATTTCTGGCTGGTAAATGTTCAGATTTCACTCACCAGTGATTGAGTAGTATATTGGCAAAGACGTTCAGCAGTTCAAAAGTTCATAGATCCTTTCATTGTGTGTTAAAGATTGGTTTGATTTGTTCTGTGTAATGTGTGTCCAAAGATGGGATCAACGCAATCCATATGTCATTTAACAATTTCTCTTTAATATCCTTTATGTTCTTTACAGTCAGTTGTTGATCAAAAACAAAACAAATATTCTAATCCCAAACAGCACGGATGAGGTAAAGAAGCCACTCGAGTCCTATAGTATAATATACACCGATGAGTCAAAACATTATGACCACTCACAGGTGAAGCGAATAACGTTGATCATCTCCTAACAAGGCCACATGTCAAGGTCTGGATAGATTAAATGGTAAGCGAACAATCAGTTCTTGTAGTCAATGTGATGAATGCAGGGGAGATGTGCAGGAGTTAAGACCTGAGTGACTTTGAAAAGGGCCAAATTGTTATGGCCAGATGAATGGGTCAGAATATCTCTGAAAAGGCAAGTCTTGTGGGGTGCTCCCGGTCAGCAGTGGTGAATACCTACTGAGAGACAAACCACAAATGTGTTACAACACACAGTGCATCGTACCCTGCTGCGTATGGGGCTGCGTAGCCGCAGACCAGTCAGAGTGCCTATGATGACCCCTGTCCACTGTCAAAACCACCTACAATCAGCACACGAGCATGGGAACTAGGCATTTGAGCAGAAGAAGGTTGCCTAGTCCGATGTGTCCCGTTTTCTTTTACATCAAGTGGACAGCCATGTACGTGTGCAGTGTTTACCTGGGGAAGTGATGGCAAAAGGATGCACTGTGGGAAGACGACAAGCCGGTGGAGGGAGTGTGATGCTCTAAGCAATGTTCTGCTGGGAAACACATTCATGTGGACATCAATTTGACACATGACACCTACCTAAACATAGTTGCAGGCCAGGTAAACCCCTTCATGGCAATGGTATTCCCTGATGGCAGTGGCCTCATTCAGCATGATAATGCACCCTGCCACACTACACACATTGTTCGGAAATGGTTTGAGAAACAGGATGAAGAGTTCAAGGTGTTGCCCTGGCCTCCAAATTCCCCAGATCTCAATCCAGTTGAGCATCTGTGGGATGTGCTGGACCAACAAGTCCGATACACGGCGAATCCACTTCGCAACTTACAGGACATGAAGGATCTGCTGCTAATGTCTTGGTGCCAAAATCGAGAGCTTGTGATTTGGAATCAAGAAATCTGTATCAGTACCCAGCCCTACAGGAAAGCCATATCATTTCATGTGAATGAGAATGAGAATGAGAGAACATTGCGTGGGTAGGATGGCCCTGTTAGACTCACAGGTGTAAGACACATTATCATAACTGTACTCCATATGCAGAGGTGTCTTCATGCTCAGAGTGGGTGGGAGTTTTTTTTTCTTTTTTTCTCGTCAGAGATGTGAGTATATGGATGTGTTTACACCTAGTATTAAAATCAGTTTCAGGCGATCAGGTGTAAACAGAATCCAAAATGTTTTGTAATCGGAAGGGAGGAGACCCTACCTTTGAAATTTGAACACAAGTGGAGGCAGGAGACACATTTGAGACAAATATTACTACCAGTTTTAAACAATGGGTCTTATGTTCATGGTCATTTTTGTGTCATGGTATGACATTATATTCTGTATAAATTGGGGATATTCCATATCTAATCAACCAAATTTCAAAAACTTCATTCAAATTTTGTTGATACATGAATCATGATAAAAGCCAAAATATTAAATGCCATGGATCTCTGCACTGAAACCTGCATATTTTAATATAAATTCTGGGTAGGTTTTGAGTGTCTGTGTATAGGTGGTGCAGCAGAGGTGATGATAGTCTATATTGCTCCTTCCACCCACGTACATATCGTAGTGTTCCTAGGGGAGTCCTGTTAAATTTCACTATACATCTTAACAATGATCGACTTCTCTAATGAATTCCTAACAAAAGTTTGGCAGGAGCATGATCCAATGTAATTCAGCAAAACACAACAAAAAGGTTTGATTTTGTATGCCTGGTTTAGAATTAGAATTAATAAAAAAATATTGTATTATTGCTGAGAAATGCATTATCATTACAGAATATATTATAGAATAGAAATATTTAAAAGTCAAAGGCAGTCAAAAAGTGTATTCGTATGTGTGCTTGATTTGGACGCTTGTTTTTGTTCTGTTCTCTGAGGAAATCTTCTAATCTTCACTGAAGTTGCTGGCTATTATGCCCCATGCAGGTGGCGTGCACACATGCTGAGAAGAATTACATTAGATCCAAGCCTTAACAGCCAGCTTAGCAACGCAAAATTCCTGCAGTCCATTACAATTATACAAAAAACAGCCAATAGTGAACAAATTACTAAAAGCTCTTGCGTTTTTCATCAATGTTTTCATGAAGACTTGGGTAAAATAAAGTGCAGGAGAGTGTTCGTTTGTGCATTTAAGGACGCAATTATGAGAAAGCCCCTGTCTGTATTATGTGGTGATAACTCCTCTAACTCCACAGAGAGTATGAGTTCCAGTGGGACATTTTGTAGAAAAGGAAAAGAGATCATGTCATTTATAAATATCCTCCTCAGATGCAAAAAGAGATAGAATATGTCTCTGTGCAGAGCTTTCAGTCATGCAACAATAAAGAGTGAATGTGAGGTAGAGACATTGTATGGATGATGTGCTTCCATTTATTTCTTTTTTTGCAGTATATTTTTCTCTCTCACTCCTACTCAGTGAAAAGACAGTGAAACCAAGAACATATTATATTAAGATTATTGCCTTTCCATTGCCACCAAACTTTTGACCCACAGACATACACACTCACACAAACACACAGACTGTCAAAAAGGATGAGTCTACTCACAGTGTTTGAGTATCATGTAAAAAAAATAATCACATTCTGCATCCTTTAAACTACAGATTAAATTTATAATTTGCAACTCTCTAAACGGTACACATTTATGTTCCAAGGCCTGCAGATTTCTGAATCCAATTAGATTTCCTATGTTCCAGGAGTTCAGTCATAGTTCATACAAAAGTCCTTCATAAATAGCTTTGGATAAAAAGTGTCCATAAATGGGATGTAGCTAACTAAATGCTTATGTTTTTGTTGTGTGTATTGTGGTAGAGGTCCACAGTATAGAGCATGGGAGCAGAGAAGGAAATGTTACAGCCTACACAAATAAAAAAAAGTGGGAGAAAGAACTACAGCCTGAGAGCATGAAAAAGATGGGTCATATGCTTCAGCATATGCGCCCTTAGTCCCACACGGTGAGATAGCACAGCACAGTTTTCGCGCCGACATGACACTGGAGATTCGAATCAAACGCTCGCTACCAAAACACAGAAGTACTCCGGTAAGACAGATTGGGACACTTTTAAAGTGCAGTTTGAACTGCTAGCTGATGCTGCTGGTTGGACTGAAAGACATAAAGCTTTACAGTTAGCTCTGTGCCTCACTGATGATGCAGCTGCCTGCCTGATATTGTTGAGCCCTGGGGAGAGAAAGGATTACGCGGCATTAGTTGGGGCTCTTCAGAGACGATTTGGACAATGTTATCAGCCTGTCCTTTTAAGGACTGAGTTTAATAGCAGGCACAGACAACATGGAGAGCCCTTAAGAGTTTTGGCTAATGACATTGAAAGCCTGTGCAAATGTGCCCACCCACCAGAGAACCTATGCGACGAGATAACACCACACACGCAGCAGCACTGCAGCAGGGCCGCATAATTTCAGAACTCCGCACATGTCGTCAGCTCCTAAACTGCTGGGGGTGTGGCCAACCAGGCCAAAAGATTAGACAATGTCCCAGGTTCAGTGGCATACAGGGAAACGCCCAAGGGCCCATGTAGATGGGAGAACATGGGCCTGTGATGATATTCCCCAGGTTTTGCCCACGCCTCGAGATTGGGAATGGTGGGTGGGGGAATGTGCTATATCGGCCCCTATAGAGACAGTAATGACAGTGGGGTGGACTTATGTCGGAAATTTCTGCCACATATCAATTTTAGTGGAGGGAGTTACGTGTACAGCCCTGGTCGACACAGGATCAAATGCGACTTTGGTGCAGCCTGATCTGGTCCCAGTGGGGACTGCAGTAGAACAACATAGATTCTAGCGATATCGCCCCAATAAAAGGAAAATGGTCTTTTCTGTTCAACGTCGGAGGCCAGTCTGTGTCATTCCACATGTGGGTGGCTGAAGTGCAAGACCCCTGAATACTTGGCTTAGACTTCCTGAAGGCTATAGGTTGTGTGATAGACTTAAGCAGAGACTTACTTGCTCTCCTTGACAGACGCTCTGTGCAACTGACCCCCCCCCCATGCCCAGTCCCCTCATCCATATCTGTGAATGCTACGGAGACCTCAAATCATGCCCCTGCTGCTGTGTCCTCAGACCATCGTCTTCCGCTGCATGCAATGCCTGTGTCCTACAACAACCCCCTGCCGAACACGCATCATACTACTGATGCCGTTACCGGCCCCCCTCATGATGACCCATCCAGCAACCCCCCATCAGCAGCTCGACCCACCTTGCTTTTCAACTTCACAACAAATGCTACCCCAGCCTGGCCCTGCCCAAAGCCCCATACAACTCAGTGAGCAGGATTTGGAATGGGTTTCAGCAGTAAGAGACATCTGGGCCAAAAACAGTGATGGGCTGAACCAACATCAGCAGGATGACTTATGGCAGTTCATGACAGATTTCAAAGACATTTTTGCTCTCAATGATAATGAGGTAGCGCAGCATGTTATCGATACCAGAGATGCCCACTCCATCAGAGTACGACCACGACACCTCCCTCTTGCGTGACAGGAGGCGGCAGACAAAGAGCTAGAAGTAATGTTGAAGGCAGGTATAATTGAGCCGTCTGATAGCCCTTGGGCCTCAGCAGTTGTCATGGTGCCCCGGAAGAAAAGTTCCAGATGGCGGTTCTGTGTAGATCACAGGCCACTAAACAAAGTAACAAAAAAAGACTCATATCCCCTACCTAGAATAGACGAGTCAATAGACTTAGTGTCCGGCTCATCCTGGTTCTCCACCCTTGACCTACAGAGTGGCTACTGGCAAGTGCTGCTATCACCAGAGTCTGCTCTAAATACTGCGTTATGCACAAACAAGGGTCTTTGGCAGTTTAAAGTCCTCCCCTTCGGCCTTTACAACGCCCCCGCAATGTTTTAGAGGCTCATGGACAAGGTGTTGAGAGGAGTCCCCCATCAGAAGTGCCTCGTGTACTCAAACAACCTTCTGATCCATGGTGGGTCATTCGAGACAGCCCTCGGAGCCCTGCGGTGAGTGCTGGTGAAGGTGGTGGCAGCTGAAGTTGCACCCTGATAAATGCCACTTTATGAGACATGAGGTGGAGTTTCTGGGCCACAAATTAGGGGGTGATGGCATTCACACCTTAGAGGAAAAGATTTGCACCATCAGAGACTGGCCGACACCCACTGACCAGAGGCAACTGAAAAGTTTTCTGGGGCTAGCCTCCTAATATAGGAGATTTGTGAAAGGGTTCTTTTGTATAGGAGCGCCGCTCTTCCGCCTCCAGCAGAAAGACTGTGCCTTCGACTGGTCTGAGGACTGCCAGAAAGCATTCAACACCCTCAGACGAGCATTGATTGAGAACCCTGTCCTTGTCCCCTTAACACTGCTCTGCCTTTTGTCCTAGACACGAATGCTAGCAACGTTGGAATGTGGGCAGTACTGTCACAAGAAGGGCCAGACAGAGAGAAATTCGTGGCTTTCTTCAGCAGGGTGTTTAGTAAGAGTGACCGGTGCTACTGTGTCACTAGACGGGAGCTCCTTGCCATGGTGATGGCCGTGAGACACTTTAAATACTACCTGTGTGGGACGACATTCACTTTAAGAACAGAGCATGCTGCACTTCAATGGCTGATGTCCTTCAGAGAACCCGAAGGTCAAGTGGCATGATGGCTGGAAGAACTTCAATCATATGACTTCATGGTGGTCCATAGAGCTGGGTCCAGTCACTCCAATGCGGATGCATTATAACGCCCATGCGCTGCTGAGGGCTGCCACCACTGTGAAAAAAAAAGAGATGCGTGAGAATGAGCTACGTCAAGAAGACATGACAGCACAGCCCACCTGCGGGATTCTTAAGGTGGTTGAGACACCAGAATGGAGGCTGCAACAGGAACAGGACAAGGATCTGCAGCCCGTGTGGAGATGGCTAGAAGGACAGCAGAGGCCCAACTGGGGAGATGTTGCAGGATGCTCTCCAGCTACTAAAGGATTGTGGTCCAAATTTGACACACTGTGACTGAGTGATGGAGTGCTCCAATGGGCATGGAAGGAGCCTGGTACTGGTGAGGAGAGATGGCAGGTGGTAGTACCAAAAGCATTAAGAGAACCAGTCCTAACAGCTTGCCACAGGAGTACAGGGTCAGGACACTTCGGGTTGTCCAAGACACTTCGCCGCCTCTGCCAATGTTTCTACTGGGGCCAGCACAGAAGAGATGTGGAGGATTTCTGCTGAGGATGTGATGCTTGCGCTGCCTATAAGGGCCCTCTTGACCAATCCCATGCAAAGCTCCAACAGCAAGCCGTAGGAGCAACAATGGAAAGGGTAGTGGTGGACATCATGGGGCCTTTCCCCTGCACGGAGAGAGGCAACCGCTTTGTACTTGCTACAATGGACTATTTTACGAAATGGCCTGAAGCCTACGCACTACCAGATCAGGAGGCAGAGACCGTGGCAGATGCGTTAATAGAGGGGATGTTTAGCAGGTTCGGTACTGCAGAGACCATTCACAGTGACCAATGAAGAAATTTTGAATCGAGACTGTGTTTGCTGCCCTGTGCGAATGGCTCGACATGCAAAAAACCACACGAATCCATTACATCCTAAAAGCGACGGGCTAATCGAAAGATTTAACAGGACATTGGCCCAACAGCTAGCCATCCTTACAGCTGACCACCAAAGAGACTGGGACACTCACCTTCTTTTTATCCTCATGATCTATAAGTCAGCAGTTCAGGACTCCACGTTGTGCACGCCTGCTTTGCTTATGCTGGGACGTGAGCTCCGGACTCCTCCAAAAATGTCATTTGGGAAACCCTCTGACACACCAACTGTGCCTGCTGGACCAGAGTATGCCAAAAAGCTGCAAGATCGAATGGAAACAGCACATATTTTTGCTAGGGATCAATTGGAAAAGGCCGGCATGAGGCAAAAGAGGAACTATGATGTCAAAAGTAAAGGGAGACACTTTCATACAGGTTAGTCAGTTTGGGTATACAGCCCAAGAAGGAAAAAAGGATGCTGCCCAAAGCTAGACTGTCACTGGGTGGGCCCATGCCTAGTTCTGGAAAGAATAGGAGAGGTGGTATACAGGGTACAAATGCCGCCTAAAGGGAAAAAGGTAGCCCTACACAGAGACAGGCTAGCCCCATACAGAGGTCACTCCACCCCCTCTTTTCACCGAAAACTGTCCAACCCCCGTGACACACAGAACAACATAGGAAGTGACCCCCTGCCCACGTCAGTGACTCCAGTGGCCCAAAATATCCCTTCCCAAAACAAAAACATATGCAGCCACCCCACATGGACTGTCCCCTAACCCCCCTGCCCCAGTTTCTCACTTCCATAAAAACTCTGACCTACAGCCCCATGGGAGCCCTGCCAGACCAAAGAGACAGAGGCGACAACCTGTATACCTGAGAGACTTTATTTGCCCCCTCAGAGAGGAGGGTCTTTCTTTTTGAAGGGGGGGGGGGGGGGGCAGTGTAATGTCATTACGGTTATATTATTAGGTTCATAATGTTCAGTATTACAGCAGTTAAATAATAATGTTGTGTTTATACCCCATTATGGGAGGGGGGTGGAGTTATGTGGGAGGAAGAGAGTTTTTCTTGTTTTTCATTCGTCTTCTGGGGGATATAGGGATGTGTTGTGCGCAGCACGGCAGATAGCTGGAAGCCTGTGAGATTGCAAATTGTAAAGGTGTAGGTTACGGCCATAACAGTAGCCCTATATTTGTGAAGTGTTCAATAAACACTAAAAGAGTTCAACTGGTGTTGTATTTAAAAGAGAAACGCTACAATATTTTATGTGGGGTAAGAATATGTGACTATTAAGAAGATAAATAATAGTATTGTAAATATGGCATTTTGTGGAAAAACTATTGTTATCATGGTGATTTTACAGTAAAGGGACTTTTAAGGGGGAAGGAAAGCCCTATTCGGACGGGATAATTTTACTGGACATATGTCTGTATGTTATTACTGAAGATGGTAATTTACTGTCGATTTGCATGATGGGACTTAAGCGATGTCTGCAGAAATCATAGAGATGGGTGTGTCTTCTGCATTTACACACTGTCGCCACGTAACTGACCTATCAGAACATTTATTGCAGTGCATTAATTATGCAGGGCATTTTAAACACGATCATATACTGGATCTGGGATTATTAGAAGAAACTGATTGGAATATCTGGCAAAATGTAACTGAACTGGTGATATTAGCGAGCCTGAAATCCTATATTACACTCTTGAAATCTTAATATGGACAATCCGTTCACATTATATTTGTCCCTCTGCAAAATATGTTCTGAATCGCAGGGGGTAAATCACAATTTTATGTGCTTGCGTAGCTCCTTTTCTCATTTTCTTAACCAAAAAATAAAATAAAAAATTTAATGTTTATATATATATATATATATATATATATATATATATATATATATATATATATATATATATGTCTACACGATAATCTTTATTGACGCGTGAACGTGCAGTCCGTAAAAATGACTGCCTGACCAATTCGCACGGGAATAAATTCAAGGAGAAACTGGTAATTATTACTTTTTCCCACGTCCCCATGTAAAACTAAGTTCCAGCGTCTATGATCCTCACAGGAACAGCAGAATATAAAGTAGGTTAAAAGTGTCAGTCCTCGTTAGCCTTTACGCAAACTTCCTTGGACACTTCGGGAAATAACATCCTACAGATGAGTTTGAGAAAATTGGAAAATCTAATTTACAAAATCAGTATTAAGGTTATTTTTCTCCAACTTTATTTTCCGAATGCATAATGAATCTAATTCAAATTCAAAAAGGGGAAAGACCTGCTTTAGTGAATAATTTACCAAAGCAAATAATTGCTAAATAAAAAGATACGTTGTTTTTTAGTTTTCCGTTTTTTGATTTCAAAATGGATATGGAATGAATGGAAGATTCACGGATTCACCACATTCCATTCACTGATCCCACTGACCAATGACTCTTTTAAAATGTGCTTGACTGAATGGGAAGGTATGAACAGCAATGCTCTGTGTAACACTGCAGGTAAATTACACACTGTCTAGATGTTTTTCTTTCACTGAAGTTATATGATGCTATTTGCATTGGATATATGGCCAGTATAGCTCTAATTAGTTATTATGTGTGTTTGTTTTGTGAATTGAATTTGATTGGCTTCCAACATGACAAATGGTGCAAAGTGTGTTTTTTTATTTATTTATTTATTTTAGTTGTTTTATAATTCCAAGTTTCTATTCAAGTACATATTTGTCTTCAGCTCTGTATAAGTTAAATATAAAAGCTTTAGGAGCTCAGGTTTCCTTTAACACAAGGTATGTGACGTTTTGTAATTTCACCCCTTTACCCCTATGAAGACATCAAAGTATACATTATACTGATCAACATTATCTGACCAAATTGGCAAAAAAGATGTTGCACATATCCAAAACAATACCTAATCAAAACATTAACATCAGCACACAACTTTCATTGTTGATGCCTCTTGGCATTGTGTCAATATAAATCCAACTTATTAAATGCAGTTAGCGGTGCATATATTACAGAGTTGATTTCACGTGCTGCCATTTTAAGGTGTTTTCACACTTGGGTCCTCTTTAACAGAACCAAACTCAGACCCCTTTAAGTGGACCAAAAAGTGAACCGAGTGAAGAAAGATCCAGTTATCTTTGCATTCACATTATTTGTGACCTTGAAAGTGGGCTCAGATCTCTTTTTGGTCTACCTGACCCGTTATAGGGGCTCAATCCATTTTGCATTCACACTGTGTTGTTTTTGTGGAACCCAGGCCACTTTATAAAATACAAAATTGATAATAATTATTATAATTATGGCTATATTAAATGTTAAGCGTTAGCTCAGTGTAGAGCCGAGGAGGGCGGGGCCGGGCTGGAATGAGACACACCCGGTCCCCAATCAGCCTGATGGGGCGCGCGAGGGATAAAGGCGGCTGGGGACGACAGTTCGAGAGAGAGAGAGAGAATTGCAGGCAGCTGTACTGTGTGTTTTTGGTTGTGTGTTTAAGTTGTTTATTAAATTATTATTTAAGTTGTCAAGCCGGTTCTCGCCTCCTCCTTTCCACTGAACCCCCTTACACTGGTGCCGAAACCCGGGAAGGAGGAGGGATTCCCGTCGCAGAGTCCTCGACACTGCCGTCCAGCCAGGGGAGCGCCGCTGCCGTCCGACGGAGGACTGAGTAGCCCGACCACCCGGACGCGGGGAACAGCCGCTGTCCGCGAGGCGAGTGGGGACAGGACTCCCCGACCGCCTGGAGCAAGGGAGCCGCTGCCGGGGGCGGAGGAGTGCCCTGCCGTCCCCCGGGAATGCGGAGGGGTCGAGAGAAGACCGCCGTCCGCGGGGGGAGGAGGGAAGCGACTCCCCGACTGCCTGGAGTGGAAGGGCCGCTGCCAGGGGCAGAGGAGTGTCCCCACGGGATGCCGGGAACACGGAGGGGCATTCTGTCCGCTGGGGGTCAGAGGTCTGACTCCAGTCCGCCCGGGGAGGAGCGGCTGCAGTCCGCCTGAGAGGGTGGAGTAGTTATCGAGGACCACGCGACAGCGCATCAGAGAACCGGTGAGTTTCTTTTTTTTCTCTCTCTCCTCTCTCTCTCTCTCTCTCTGTCGCTCCGTGTTGGCCTTTCCCTCGCCATTTTGTTTTGTTGTTTTTTCCCTCCTGTCTCCTCCCAGGTCGAGGAAGGCGGGGATGACCCGCCAGCAGTCGGGGCATAAGGCACGCCCCCCCCACCCCCCGGAGAGGAAGGGTGGGGGATGTACGTCATGCCGGGGGCTCCCCGGCCTGAGGCAACGCCGGGAGGAGTGTAGAGCCGAGGAGGGCGGGGCCGGGCTGGAATGAGACACACCCGGTCCCCAATCAGCCTGATGGGGCGCACAAGGTATAAAGGCGGCCGGGGACGACAGTTCGAGAGAGAGAGAATGACAGACAGCTGTACTGTGTGGTTTTTGGTTGTGTGTTTGTTTAAGTTGTTTATTAAATTATTATTTAAGTTGTCAAGCCGGTTCTCGCCTCCTCCTTTCCGGGTTTCGGCACCAGTGTAAGGGGGTTCAGTGGAAAGGAGGAGGCGAGAACCGGCTTGACAACTTAAATAATAATTTAATAAACAACTTAAACAAACACACAACCAAAAACACACAGTACAGCTGCCTGCAATTCTCTCTCTTTCTCGAACTGTCGTCCCCGGCCGCCTTTATCCCTCGCGCGCCCCACCTGCCCTCCTCGGCTCTACACTCAACATATACATTTATGAGATTATTAAACATGTTTAATACCCTTAAAATGAATAATCAGTATTAGTACTGGTGTCTTTTTCAAAAAAACATTTTATTGATCTTCTGCATAAAAAAACGTCATGGTTACCTCCGTTCCCTGATGGAGGGAACGAGACATTGTGTCGATGTAGTGACACTAGGGATCACTCTTGGGAGCCCGAGACACCTCTGGTCTTTGATAAAAGGCCAATGAAAATTGGCGAGTGGTATTTGCATGCCATTCCCCCGGACATATGTGTATAAAAGGAGCTGGTATGCAACCACTCATTCAGGATATATGCTGAGGAGCCGAGACAAGGTCCGGCCATTTCAGTGTGTAGTTCAGCGTTGTGGCAGGTGGGACACAACGTCTCGTTCCCTCCATCAGGGAATGGAGGTCACGCAAGTAACCATGACATTCCCTATCTGTCACTCACTCGACGTTGTGTCGATGTAGTGACACTAGGGATCCCTATACAAAACGGCGCAACTGGCTGAACTGTGTTACGTGAACTGGCGGTGTGTGATGGGCAGACAACTGTGTGCCTCGTAGCCAGCGCACCAGGCCGACACGTAACCTCCCCCAACATAGTTATGAGTGTCGAACGGCCCTTTGGGGACAAGTCGACTATCCAAAAGATATAGACAGGCTAACCCAGTCGTGGCCTCTTTTCCCCTTCTTTTTTTCCACTCCCTAAAAAACAAGGGGGATTATCTGACTGGGCCGCCAGGTCTAGTCAGGGGGTGTCCCCCCCAAGGGGTGGACACCGCGGAGACCATACCTCACCCAAGGGGGGGTATTTAAGTGGTCTTGCCGACCATGTGGAGAAGTCTCATGGTAGATCCTACCCAACGGGGGAGGAGTTACTACAAACATGGAGACTGTGGCAGAGGGGGCTCTGCCAAAGAAAGACGCATTTTTCAGAACAGGGAAACGAATTAGCGGAAGATATACATCGCATGGTGTTACCTTACAGGGAACCACCACATGTGGAGCACCTACCCCAGAACAGTGCTCTTAGTTAGCATGTGTACTGGGCCGGCAGCGAGTCTCTCCGAAGACTCGACTGCCACAGGGCTCGGAGGAAGTCAACCAGGGAACATAGTTTGTGAACACTACTGGGAATTAATGGTGCACGTCTTCAGGTCAGAGGAGGTGAAAGGCATTATGTGCAAGCGAAACACCCAGCCGGCTATCCCGAGCTAATCCACTTGTATTGCGTGCCACTACCTGGGACGAAACCGGTTCCACCCGGAGGTTGTAGAACCTTGCAAAGGTGTTGGGTGTTGCCCAGCCTGCTGCTCTGCAAATGTCTGTTAGAGAGGCACCCCTGTTTCAGTGGAACCGCTATTTTCTGTTTGAATGCCTTCAAACAGGCCAGCACCGACTGTGCACACTCGTTCATGAGGCGCACTGTCAAAGAGACTGAGTCCAACTCCAAACCGGAAAAGTGATGCTCTGAACCGGGAAGAGCTTTCTCTTTTCCCGGTTGACCCGAAGCCCTAATCGGCTGAGGTGCGAAAGCACCAAGTCCCTGTGTGCACACAACATGTCCCGAGAGTGAGCTAAGATTAGCTAATCATCGAGATAGTTGAGAATGCGAATGCCCACTACCCTTAACGGGGCAAAGGCTGCCTCTGCGACCTTCGTGAAGACGCGAGGGGACAAGGACAGGCCGAAAGGGAGGACCTTGTACTGATACACCTGACCCTCGAATGCAAACAGCAGGAAGGGTCTGTGTCGAGGTTGAATCAAGACGTGAAAGTACACATCCTTCAGGTCTACCGCTGCAAACCAATCTTGATGCCGGACACTCGCCAGAATGCGTTTTTGCGTCAGCATCTTTAACGGGAGTCTGTGTAAAGCCTGGTTCAGTACTCGCAGGTCCAAGATTGGCCACAACCCACCGCCTTTTTTCGGTACGATGAAGTAGGGGCTGTAAAACCCCTTCTTCATCTCGGCTGGAGGGACAGGTTCTATCGCACCCATCCGTAGGAAGGTGGCGATCTCCGCGCGCAAGGTAGCAGTGTTTTCATCCTTCACCAAGGTGAAGTGGATACCGCTGAACCTGGGCGGACGCCTGGCGAACTGAATCACATAGCCGAGTTGGACGGTCCGGATCAGCCTTTGCGACGGATTGGAAAGCGCAAGCCACGCATCCAGGCTCCGCGCAAGGGGGACCAAAGGGACAATCTCGTCAGACGTACCGGTGGGTGGGGCCTCGAGGCGGGGCGGAGCTTGAGGTGCCACATCATGTCGTGGCCGTGCTGAGTTCATGGACATCGAAGTACTTACCTGGCTCCTTGTGACCACCCCCGGAACAGCCTGGGATGGGGGAGGAAGAGGCCTGTCCTTGTGACCCGCGGAGACTGTCACATCGGGGGTGGATTTGTGCCACAGGTGGGCGCTCAGGGTCAGGAAGACCGCCACTGGAGCGCCAAACCTGCCAAATAGAGTGGTGGACGGTGGTTGTGATGATGGCCGTGCACACCGGATACATGACCCAGGGGACAAGGAAACTTCTCTTGCTGAACTCTTGGGTACTGCAGCCACTTGGGCATGCAGCACAATTAAATGCGAAGGTAACAAAAGATTCTCCTCCCGGCCCTCGACCGGGGGATGGAGTGGTCTGCTTACCAGCTCCAGAGCAGCGGGTTTCGTCGTCCCTGGGTCGCCTGTCTCAGGGACGATTTGAAGCCTTTCATGGGTTCTGGGCAGCCGCGAGACAGGTGGCATCTGCTTCCTGCGGTGGGCTCCACGCCGGGCCAAAGGGGCGGGCTGTGGCAGAGCCGGTGCAGTCACCGCAGGGGGACACCCTTGGCGACGAGCAGACGGGATGCGGGATCTTGAGCCGCACCAGGGCAGGATATGCCGGATAGCCTCCATCTGCTACTTCACCGTTGAGAACTGCTGGGCAAAGTCCTCGACGGTGTCGCAGAATAGGCCAGCCTGGGAGATGGGGGCAGCAAGGAACCATGTCTTGTTAGCCTCACCCATCTCAACCAGGTTGAGCCAAAGTTTGCGCTCCTGGACCATTAATGTGGACATTGTTCACCCGAGAGACCGCGCCGTTACCTTCGTTGCACGGAGAGCGAGGTCGGTCACCGAGCGCAGTTCCTGCATCAATCCCGGGGCAGAACTACCCTCGTGCAGTTCCTTTAGCGCCTTGGAAGACTTGCAGGAGAGAGCCATGGTGTGCAGGGTGGAGGCGGCTTGTCCAGCGGCACCATAGGCCTTGGCCGTCAGAGACGACGTAAACCTACAGGCCTTGGATGGGAGCTTAGGGCACCTGAAGGGAGGAGCCCAGCTGAGGCTTCCACGTCTGACTGGACGAGCCCGCTCTCCGATGCTGCGCTCGAGAGCTCATCACTTTCGCGGGCTCCGAATAAGAGGTCGAACTTGCCGTGAGACGAGCCGGCAGACTCATCCGGAAGCCCGATCAGGGCAGACGAGTGTGCTGGGGAATGGGAGGTCCGCGGGGGGATACCTGGCGGAGGCGGTCCCATTGGGGTCCCCAAATCGCCCCCAGTGCTAGCCACGCTGGCCTCATACCCGTGGGTAGAAGGAATGAGGCGGGGAGCCTCTGGGGTGGCTTGCTTTCTTACGAAGGTAAGCCGCGACCGCATTGTTGCCATGGACATGTTCTCACAATGAGTACATGACCCATCCACGAATGCTGTCTCTGAATGAGCAGTGCCCAGACATGAAAGACAGTGATCGTGACCGTCAGAAGGCAAGAGATAACGAGCTCAACCAGGAATAACACACAAAGGAAAGGCATCTTTAAAAAGATGCGTCTTTAAAAAGACGTTTCATGTGTGCCGCTCTTTTAGAGAAATATACTCTTTTAGAGAAATATACTCTTATTTCTGCCAAAGCGCCCAGGGGCATTCTCTGCAGTGCACAAGTGCAGAGGAGGGAGAAACCGCTGAAATGCACTGTCAGATCCAGCAGAGGTGAATGAACAATCGTGGGAATTCAGCTCAGTGAGCATAACCGTTCGGCTCCGAAGAGAAAATCTGAATGAGTGGTTGCATACCAGCTCCTTTTATACCCGTATGTCCAGGGGAGTGGCATGCAAATACCACTCGCCAATTTTCATTGGCCTTTTATCAAAGACCAGAGGTGTCTCGGGCTCCCAAAAGTGACCCCTAGTGTCACTACATCAACACAACTTCGAGTTGATACCCCAGATAGGGATACTGTATTACATAGTGTAAATATATAACATCTTGTTTTTTTTATGAATTAAGAGGGAAAAGCAATGCGTTAAACTGAATGTATTGTATATTTATATTTATAATACTGTATTTAGTATTCAAGAAATTCAAGAAATTCAATCATGGATCATGATAGATTATTTGTACTGCCAACAAAAAATAAATTTGTTCATGGTTTTATCAATTGACAGCCTTGGGCAACATCCATTCATTGAAAACAACAGTAATATATTCCTATCGTTATCTCTTATCTGTCACGCGCCATTCCATTGTGGTCCGGTTAAACCCTCGAGTCTTCATTTGCACAGAAAACTGAAGAAAGATTTTTGAGTTTGTTTTGTGAGGAGTTTAAATAGTTTTCATCAGCAACTTACTATGTCATCTCCATTGAAATAGAATAAGCAGCTCGTCGCGGCTCTCTGCGCGTCATCATTACTGGTGTATGGTAACCTGTCAGGGTCAAACATGTTTGGCATTACGCAAAAGGGAAAATCAAGTGAGCCTGGAGCACTTTGTGTTCACAATACACGTTATGTTGTGTGTGTGTGTGTGTGTGTGTGTGTATATATAATATATATATATATATATTGTGTGTCGTCGAGGCCAGTTGTTCCTCAATATAATGTGTGTGCGCTTTTCTCCTTTCCGTTTTTTTTTCTTATGATGTCAGTCATTTTTCGGTTACCTGTTGATTGGGGGGAGGTGTCAGGGCGGGAGTAATTACGGATTATTATAGGACAGCGTTAAGAAAGGGGCAGGGGGGGGAGACAGTTGGGTTGGGGGAGAGAAAAAGTGGGGTTCAGTTTTGAGTTGAATGTGGCTGAGAGTCAGAAAGCTCACAAAGTTTACTGTTTTTCGGGAAGTTAGGACACCTCTTGATACCCGTGTTTAAGGTTGTACACATTATAGGCAATAAATACTGCCCATTGGGTGCTTTTGAGCTGGACCATTGCCTCCTGTCTTCTTCTGGAGAGACATTCTCCATCGCAACATTACAATATCGCAACACTACAATATATATATAAAAGAGTCGTTTACATGTTTGAGTCTTTTTAAAGATGTCGTTCCATAAGTGTTCCTTGTGCAAGAGGCACATCCCGCCGTCAGATCAGCATGAGAGCTGCATTCTATGTCTGGGCCGAGCCCACGCAGAGTCAGCTCTCATGGAGACACTGCGAGGGCATGAGTCTCAAGACGCCTCGCTTGCAAATCGCCCTTGTTCTGAGGGACGATTCAGCCTCCCGCACCCTCCTACCGCCTCTTCTGTGATTCCCAAGGGATCACACGAGGAGGTACTGCGGGGATGTGAGATCAAGCAGGATGAATTTGAGGTGGACCTCGTGCCGGCACACGCCCTGCGAGCCCTTCAGTTTCCATGTAACGCATCTATGCCGATACATTATGTGTGTGATGAGCTCCGGCCCTCTGCAGGAGTGCAGAGCCTCGTCTCGTTCTGTGGTACTGATGCTGGGGATGATGATGATGTCATGTCTCTCGCTACATCAGGTGAGTGGTCAGTGGATGATGCTACTACCTCTTCCCCCAGCGAGGGCGAGGACCGTGTACGTGCCACTGACAAGGAGATGCTTCACGTCCTTTCAAGGGTGGTTGAAGAGCTCAATATCGAGTGGTCTCCTCCAGAGGAACCTACACAATCTCGCCTTGATGAATGGTTCCTGCAGTCCAGACTGCATCTCATAGATTTTTGCCCCAATCTTCTCTGAAGTTCATAACAAACTGTCAAAATCTCTGTGGATAAGTTTGCTGAGCGCTACGTTGTGACTCAGCAACACTCGCAGGCTATGAGACACTTTATGCCGAAATGGAGTAATGTATCAAAGCCGGTTCACTCCCACTCTGTTTCGAGCCTGCACCTGGCCAAAAGCCCCATGCCCACTGCCTCAGCGCCGCCAACTGCCGCCAACCAAGCCATCATTTAGGTAGCAGCCATATCAGCGCACGCCTCACACTGTGGGCACTGTTGTTGAAACAGCCTGCAGTGGAAGTTGTTATGGCCGTACAGCTGTAGGCGCCACTGCTCAGACCACTTTAAAGCGAACCAAACCGAGACCATCTCGGGAGGTGGTCTAAGTACGGTTCGCTTGCAGCCTGCTGTTCGGTTCACTAATAGGCCTTTATCACACTTCTGCGTTCGCAGAGCGGAACCTTCGCTTAGTAGCGTAAAATGCATTGTGCGTACCATGAGCACTCTGACTGACCTGAGAAATATTTACTCTCAGAATATTTAACCAATCATGAAATGTGTCCCGTATT